>NW_024351732.1:600000-870675 GCF_902729225.1 Pteropus medius
CAAAGCAACAACAATGAAAAGGAGGAGGTAGAGGAGAAAACCGTAAAAGGGACACATACAAAGTTTTTGTATACTAGAGTTTTGTAACAGCAAAAAAGTGAAAATTTATATATCCATCAAAGAGGTTTGGAAAAACTGTAAAACAGTCATACAGTGAAATAAAAATAAAACAGCTAAAATAAGACCTAGATCTATATGTATTCAGATGAACAGATCTTGAAAAACAAGAGTAAAAAAATGAGTCCCATAGATATTTATACATTTCAACACACACACATTTATATATTTCACACAGGCTGACTGGAAGAATGCACAATTCATGGTAACAGGTTGTCTCTGGGGAGTGAGGGTGGGAAAAAGAACTGAGAAAGTGAATAAAGAGGGCTTAAGCTGAAGGTATTTGTCACAATCTACTTTTAGTTTGGTACTTTTTAAAAAAACTTTTAAAAACAATGAATTCCGAGACAAAAGTAAATTACAAAAATCAACATCAGAGCAATAATTTAAGTAGATAACAATGTAATCTGAATCAAACCGAAAAAAGCCAAAGAACTCAATTCTGATCTTCTCAATGATGGAAAATCTATCTTTTATTGGTAAAATATTTTTCCAAGTTCATGGGAGTCAGAGTACTGGGATTACTTGAAAAGGGAGGGGGTAAACTGACTTCATATACTTCAGTAAGAAAATACATTTTAAATAGAAATAATACTCATAGTAATCCAGCATATCTTCAGAGAGACTATAAATCATAATGAGCCATGTTTCAGCAGAGCATCTTCTCTTTTTAACTTTCTAACCTCTATAGAACCTGTTCTATTCTACTTTCTAACCTCCTGAAGACTTGTCCTCCATCTTTCCCTAATTTTACTCATTTCCCTGAGGACCAATTCCTCCTTTAAGCAATTCAAATTTTAGTACTTATACTCAAAGACAGATTTTTAAAAACTTGAGACTTTTTGAAATGATTTAAGCTTTTTCTCCTCTTTCAATTCCTTTTTTCTCCTTCTTCCTTTACTTTTTCCATCCCTAACCTGTTTTCCTTCCATTCTCATGCTGACCAACAGTGGCTTTCAACTGCTGACAAGCCTCTGCCATGTTTATATTTTTCACTCCTTAAGGAAAAGATACTCCCCAGTAAACCAAACAAAATCTCACTCCATAGCCTGAAGGTCAAATAAAGGGGCAAAAAGTAAGGTGAAAATACTAACCACACTTTGCTGCCTTTCATTTCAGCATTATGGCTAGGGAGGAAGTTATAACTACCAAATGAGAGAGCAATACCAAACCTTATTGTACCTTTTATCCTCTTTATAGCATTTAAATGTATTAAATGAGTCCTCTGTTTCACAAGGTACTTGGGATAGATCTATACAGTTAAGAACTATAGCCTACTAGAACCATAACCTCAAGATTCACAGTAGAGGCACAACCCCAGCCCTCCCATCCCCATCCTTCCCGGCTTCTTTTAAAAAATTTCTAAGGTCCTTTGTGTTAAATGCTTTAAGCTATATAAGCATTCTCTCAAAAGCAGTATTCAGTGCTTCACAGTCTTCAAAGTACTTTTACATTCATGATCTTATTTGGGATTTTTAACAGCTCTGTGAGACATACAGGGCAAATATTTTACAAATAATGAAACAGAAGCTCAAAGGTTAAGATCCATCATGGTCACATGGCTATTAAGGGGTTTGAGTTCAGAACTCAAGTCTTTTAACTGCTAACCCAATACTTTATAATTCTTGTGACTAGATGATTCTCAGATCAGGTATGGTCTTTTATTAAATATGTAGGAATTGGAAAAATATCTGATAAAAGACACATTCACATACCCTAGCTTTTGGTTCTGATTTCATTTTCAAGTGGCAGCTATGTTGAAAAGCATGCTCTTTTGTTCTAATTCTGAGCATCATTATTAATGGAGACCTGGGCAAATCACTGATAGACTCATGTCTACTTTTAAGACTGGACCCTGGGAACAAATCATTATGTTCTAATACTTTTAGGATGACTTTCCACACTTTAGTACCTAATCATCATTAATTTTTTAAAAATAAAATTACTCTGTTCTAACATGTCAAAGTATCTTTTTGTTTTGTTTTTACTTTTCATTTTTTAATTTTTATTTTTCAATTAGAGTTGACATTTAACTAGAGTAATTTCCTAGTCTGAGTTTCTGAGAAACAAGTGTCTTTTCTTCTGGAGATCTCTATCTTCCTTTAGCCACAAGGTTACCGAATCAAAAAGCACAATTTCTATCAATCCTTAATTATATTCATTGAGATGTCTAACATAACTAAAATACTAAATGGCACCATCTTCTACCCAGTTGCTCAACTCCCACACCTATCTTTTCATGTCCCATTTATCAGCAAATCCTGTCAGCTGTCCTGCTTCCTAATATAATCCACATTTATCCATTTCTGTTGTTTTCTCTCACGTCAAACAGTGTTCATTGGTTTCTAATTGATCTCCCAGCTTCCTCTATAGCACAATCTATTCTCCACATAGCAGCCACAATGAACTTTTAAAAAGTAAATCAGATCATGTCACTCTTCCATTAAACCTCACTCAAAATAAAATTCAGTATCTTTACCTGATTCTACAGGGTACTATTTAAGAGCTGGCCCCTACGGCCATGCCACCCTGAACATGCCAGATCTCATCTGGAAGCTAAGCAGGGTTGGGCCTGGTTAGTACTTAGGTGGGAGACTACCTAGGAATACCAGGTGCCATAGGTGTAAAAATGAATGAATGAATGAATGAATGAATGAATAAATAAATAAGAGCTGGCCCATTATACCAAATTCATCACCTACCTGCCTCTGCCTCAGGAATCACTAACTTCACTCCAAACACACTGGCCTTCTTTCTATAAATAAGCTAAATCCTGTTTCCACCTCAGGGCCTTTACATTGTCTTCCCTCAGCCTGGAAGACCCTTCTAGATATTCACATTGCTTGCTTCTTGTTATTTAGGTCTTAGCTCAAAATTCACCTCTTAAAAAAAAAAAAGCCTTTTCTGACCACAGTCAAAAGGAACAGTCCCATCCTCACCTTCTATGAATTTACCCTCTACTGTCTACAGTTTATAGCCTGATCATCTTCTGAGAGCACTTTTAATATTGACATTCCCGAAAAGTTGAAAACCAGAACCTAGGCAGTAGGGAAGGCCAGTTCAAACTTAAAAGTAGGCCCCTGGTCTTTTTTTTTTTAAGCATCCAACAGAAACTCTATTTAAATTCTCTTTTTTCTTTTGGGTATAAAACTTTTAAACAAAGCTATTGTTAATCTTTGAAATCTTTCCTATTATATCCACTTAGGCTTCTCTTTTTAAAAATTATAATATCAAGCCTCTAGTCTCTGTCATTACTTTTTATTTGCCTTAAAGAAATCACTAGTTTTTCTGACCACTAAGTCTTACTCTATAGTACAGTTTCTTTTCTATCAATTAAAGTAAACAACAATTGATCATAATGGGACTGGGGATCCAGAATTCCAAGATGGGAAACTGGCTTATAAATAGAAAAATAAAAGGAAGCAATAAGAACATCTTTGGAGATGTTGGTGTAAGTAATACCAAGAATTTTAACAAATGCCTTACACAGTGATAAAAACTGAGAAAACTTGCTAATACTACTAAATTCTTCTGGAGTAAAAGACTAAAGTGATCTGAATAAAGTGAAGGTCGTTCTTTGCTATTAGCCCAAACTCTTGGAGGGCAAGGGACTTGCACCCACAGCATCCTGTATTATTGTGGCACACAGGGAGTGCTTCATAAAC
Source organism: Pteropus medius (assembly GCF_902729225.1). NCBI lineage: Eukaryota > Metazoa > Chordata > Mammalia > Chiroptera > Pteropodidae > Pteropus > Pteropus medius. Next base: position 603,783 of record NW_024351732.1, read on the forward strand.
ATCTGGTAAATAAATTAGTAAAATAATTCTACAGACATAAACATCCAGTCAAATGATTTTGTTTTATACAGCAGGAAACTGAACCCCAAAGCAGTTTAGTGGCTTGTCCAATGTGATACAGTACACACAAGAGGCCAGGAGCAGAACTGAGAGCAGAACCAAAGCTATTCTATTTCCTCATAGTTATACTGGAAAAAGCATGTACTGGGCTAATGTCAATGTGGGTAAATGAAAGATAATGCATTGGTGAAAAACAATCAAACTATAATTAAGGACACTGAGTTCTATAATGATTTAGAATGTAAAAAAAAATGACCTCGATGAGGCACTACAATTACCCATTATGTAGAGTCCAAATGGACCAACCAAATCCTTTGCTATATTATCAGAAAGAATACTGGAAACAAATAAGAAAACACATGCAACACTGACATCCTCCTACCTAGCTGTCCATGCCTACCTAATGCCACTGTTCAAATTAACTCAGCTGTCAGACTACCCAATTCCATTGCTCAGTCTACATTCACAACAGAAGTAAAGTGGCTATACAAAATAGATTCTTCCCTAAGGATGTCGGGTTACAAAGATAAATTTGCAACTCTATTTGTTCTTGACCCTCTATAACCTTTTCTACTTTTCAATTCAACCAAACCCTTACTGATTAAAACTGCACAGACATGACTTGACTCTGATCCTTAAGATGTGAAAAGGTTCCTTTACTCTATTTCCTGAAAACTCTTTCTTTAAAAAGCAAAGCTTCATCTTATCAGCCTAACCAAATTATTATCAAATAAGTACTCATTTTGAGAGAGGCCTATGGATTAAATTTTGAAAGAGTAATTTTCCCCACCTATACAAGTAGTAGAATCACAAGCAAAGATAGACTTCTATCCTAAGTCCAACAACTAATCTTAACACTAATAAATGTGTTTCTATTGCTTGAGCCCCAAAGTCAATCAACCAAAAAAATATTCACTGAATGCAATTTGGATGTCTGGTCCCACAGTGAACTACCAGCCTTACCACTACCAATTTCTTTGCTTGGTTTGAATAAAGAGAAAATGTTTCTGGCCTTGAAGAGCTAGGAAAAGACAACTTATAATTAAAACAAGAACTGCTCATATTTTCAAGAACTGAGAGATTTTTCTATATAAAAAATTTTCTTCTTTCAAATGATTTTCCTACTATCTTTAATAGTATACTTTGCCTTTAAATGGCAAGCCATTTAGAAGTCACAAAAATTATTTTTCCATCTATTCATTCCTGGATGTTACATGAACAAAAATTTGGTAAAATCAATTTAAAAATTCTAGATAAGTCAGGTATTCAAATCAAAAAGGGAAGCTTTGGACTCCAGACATGAATTCACTTCAAATTTTAAATATTTACAGAACTCACAAATTCACTTTTAGGGGATTGAGTTTCCAAAGTCATGAAATGTGGGTAAGAGTTACCACTACTACTGTACTGCCTCAGGTAGTAACTTTAAGAACTGTCTTACAAAGGTCAACATTTTATTGGGTCTTCCAAAATCAAATCTTCATCGAGAAAAAGACATCAGTTAAATAAACTGTTAGAATAAGAATAGAACAAGCCAATATATTCATAAGCTTTTGCTGTCCTTGGGTCCTGGATTCTAGTGCAGGCTTTGCAGATACTTTCCTAAATTTGAGTTTTCTCATCTTTAAATTGAGGTCAATTGTCCAAGAATTTCTAAGGTCCCTTCCATAGCTAAAGTTCTATGCTCCTTTGAAAATACTATTAAAATTATTTCTGCCTCTCTTCATATGTGCTCTTCAAATCTAAAAACAATACACATACAGCATAAATAATTCAAAAGTTATAGAAGCTGTAATTGAAAAGTGAAAGTTTCCTTCCAGACAAGTCAAATCCCTCTTCTAAAGCCTAAAGATAGCCACTGTTTTCTTTTGTACTCTCAGAAACAAACAAAATTTAACATACAAAACCAAAAAAGGGGCATGTACCAGCAAACATACACTCTCTGTCTCTCTCCACCTATCCCTCCCTTCCTCCCCTCTTCCTCCCTTCCTATCCCCTCCCTACATTGCCTAAAGGCACACATATACCTTATTCTAATGGCTGCAAAGAATTCTACTGTACTCTGATGTGTGGTTTTCAGGATTTTGCTACTGAAAACGAAGTAGCAAATAAATATATTGAACATAAGTACAAGCAAGCCCAAGGGCCTGTACATTATTCACTTTGATGGATATTGCCAAATTGCCCTAAAAAGTATTATACCTGTGATACATAATATATACTGCCCACATGACTCCCAGATTCTTGGCACCTTTGAACATCTACTCTCTTAATATACTATTCATCTAGGATGGCCAGAGACAAAGAGATATAAACAAACCTTTAAGTAGAAAAGCCAATGAGATTTAGACCATTCCCTCCCCAAAAAAGGCCAGAAATGTCTTTTATAAATTAAGTAGACAAACTCCAGCTAAAAATGTGACAGAAGTGATACATGGTACTTGTTTACATGGTTCAACTGTTGCTGTTTCCTTCAGAAGTCTGTAAAAGAAGATATGGGCAGAAAATAAGTTTTGGGGACATGGGGCGGGGGGAGCACAAGGAGAACAGGTGAACAACTTGTACTGCAGATTCTGTAATCTCAAAGAGACACAGTTCTGCTTTAGATCAAGACGTGAATTTAATAACATGTTTGGCTAAATTCTTCCATATATAATCTGGCTACTTTTACCCAGAGACTGTTATCAGCACAGTTAAAAGTCAATTTAGTTCCTTATCATTGGCAAAGGAGCCCTATTAATTTAACTTTTTACTCCAAAATTAATTAGGCTAGTGTATGATTCCAGATGTGATAAAAGTGTTAAAAAAGCACATAGGAAGCAACTCTTGTTATATTTTAAAATATTTTTTATTAAATAATTGGTATAATGCCTAGCATGTAGTACTCAATAAGTAACTGTTAATTAAGTTATTCACACCATCTACTTTGAAAATTATAATCTTCGTTTAACAGGAAGTATTTGCAAAGGGCCATGTAAACATCAGGCAACTTTAGAAGCATGTGTGTGCGTGCGCGCATGCGTGCGTGCGTGTGTGTATGTAGCACATTAAGTTTCTCAAACCAAATTTCTCATTTTACTGTCCTACGATTTGCTATCAGAGCTGGCCTTTGCACAACACGGCTTTGAAATGCATGGGCCCCTTTATTAGCAGATTTTTTTCAATAAATATACAGCCAGCCCTCTGTATCCCCAGGTTTTGCAGCTGCAGGTCCTGTGGATGCAGAGGGTCAACTGTATGCATTGTTCTACATCATTTTACATAAGGAACCGGAGAATCCGAAGATTTTAGTATCTGACTGTGGCGGGGGGGGTCCCAGAACCAATCTCCTGCAGATACTGAGGGAAGGCTGTAGTTAAGTTTTTGAGGAGTCCAAAGTTATACATGGATTTTCAAACTGTGCAGGGTCGTTGCCCCAACCCCCATGTTGTGCAAAGGACAACTGTATAAGTGTTTATTAATCTTCAATTGTAGTATGCTACCACATTTTAGGGGGGAAAAGGAAAAACTATACTTTGGTCTTATACTAAAATGTGAAAAATTTTAAAGTTTAGTTAGAATCAGGGAAATGCAGTATATCTAATGCAACATGTTTGTTTTCAGCAGAAGCTCCCTCTAATTTTATAAGAAAAGTAGGAAAATACAATTTGGGAACACCGACTATGAGATTATTCCCAACACTTTCTTCACCCAAGTACATCAACCACACCTAACACTAAAATCTCTTAAGAAAATTGCACCTAGTTTCTTCTTTTATCAGAAGATCACTTAAAAAAAAACTACTAACAATTTTAAGCATCAATCAGAACTATTAAGAATCAAGGCCAACCTTACATACAGCTGCGTATAAAACTAACCAAGCAGAGCAAGTCCTATGCTGAGGGCCAGAAACATCTCTTTCAAAATGAAAGTGGTCTTTTCAGCCCTTGCTCTGACTACACCTACCACAAATGATCAGTGGAGGCCAACTCCAGACACTGGACTCAAGAGGACATAGTTCCAGATATCCAACAAGGCATCAACTGGGAAAAGGAGTGGGGAATTGAGCTAACTGGGACACATGGTCAAATCAAAGGCTTACTTGGCAAGGGTCCTGTCCCTGATATTATCAAAAAATCATGTAGGAGGTCCCCAAATTCTAACACTAATAAAGAAAGCCTTACCTGTAGGCACATAATTTGGATAGGCCTTTTAAGACTGTTTGCAGCTGAGGAAAATTTAAAGTCTTCTAGGTGTTGGCAAATTCTACTGAATAGAGTTCAATGTCCCATCTACTAGACTGAATTCCACAGATTTGTAGACACAAGCTTTAGGTTAAGTGTTTCCAAATAAAAATTATAAACCAAACAAAAACAAATATTCCAATCACATAATTAAACAGGCAGGTTTCAGACTGAGATGAAATAATTACATCCTTCAATACAATCTACTGTTTCCAAGACACACAAGAATCTGTTTCTTGGACTTGAAATTGGTATTAAGTGGCAATGGATCAAGGAGAGAAAATAAATGACTACTTGAAACTAGTCCAAAAATCAAATCTAAAGGCATTCAATTTAACACTGAGCTTGCACATACTGCCAAGAACAAACTAAAGCAATATTTGGTTGTGTTGCTATGTTAAATGGCAAGCTACTATGACATAAAAAAAAATAATAATAATGGTTCATGATTGGCTGTAGACAGTCTGGTAACCAAAGTGCATATTTATTGGTTACTGCCTATACTTGCCACTAAAGTTTATCTAATCAAATCATGTAATGCAAATACTTCCAAAAGTAGTTTGTTTGTTTTCATTGTATGAGTTTTTTCTAAAAGACAACATTTTCATCAAAGATAGTACAATTTAGTAAAAAGAATGTGATGCTAGGAGGGAGATACTTAAAGTATGTCACTAATTAGCTTCGAATATGATTGTGTACTTTAAAGAGAAAGTCTTTTGAGTTTGTAAAAAGTACTAGTTAGCTCTCAATTATCCATGGTAAAGGAAGTGAAAAAGTGGCATAAATAATTCGAAACAGATAGTAAAAAAGAAATCCTTAACATTTTACTGAGAAATGTATTATGTAATTTCTTCTATAGATTTATATCCAAAATTGAATCTGGGCTGAATAAATAGTAAAAAGTTTTTATACAGCCTGTCTATACATTAAGGACATCACTGGACTGAATTAAAAATTAAAAAAAGCCAGCATGAGATAAATCCCTACCAGTAATTTACATGAGGATCATTTAAAATTATTATTCCTCCCAACCCCACAGCATCCGCTTGAGGCTCAAATCTCAGCCATAAAATTCTTTCAAACGAAAATCTATAAATGTCATTTAGAAATAAAAGATGAGAACAACTGAGTTTCTAAAGGTGACTCAATCTAGACCTGAGAAGCCATGAGAGAATCATCCCATTGAGGATTTTGGCTCCACAGATGTGGAGGTGCACTATTGTGCCTGAAGACTCAGAAGTGGGTATCAGCCTAACTACAGGTCAATTTATTCCATAAAATCATGATATTCTTGAAAGCTTATGTAACAATCTCAGTGCTAGAAAGTATACTTCAATAACCTGACTAAACCCTTTGATTTTATAGAAGAAACTAGGATCCACAAAAGTTGCAGCATGTCTCTCAAACTACATAACAAAATAAATATTTAAGTACTTGGAAGTTCATTAAAATTTTTTTTAGATATAATTAACATATAATACTGTATTAGTTTTAGGTGTACAACATAATGATTTGACATGTATATACTACAAAATAATAAATTTAGTTAACATCCATCACCATACAGTTACAAAAAAAATTTTTTTCTTGTGATGAGAGCTTTTAAGATCTACAGGAAGTTCATTATTTAAACTCACTTACATAAGCAATTAATCTCCTACATTTCTTGTAGAGAGACTTTAATGTATTCAGTTTGCTTAAATTAGGCCAGATATTTATCTGCTTTATTTATCTGCTTTATCTTATAGATCCATATTGCACAACTTCAGATGTACTAAAAATAAAATCAGTCCCTTTGGATATAACTTTATTCCCATACAAGCCTCTCTACTATACCACAAGATGAACCCTACTCTCCCATTAGTCTAGCAGCTAGACTATGTGTCTTCCGCAAATTTGTTCTGAAAGCCAGGAATGGTCTCCCACCTCTTATTTGACTATTACTCTTCTGGGTCCAGGTCAAGTTTCACTTCGTCTTGAAGCTTTTTTTATCATCCAGTTCACTCTGAATTCCTATCATATTTATTGTCACTTTCTTGGCAGTTAACAAATGTTACTTAGAATGCCTTACCTGATAATTAACATAGATGCCCAGAACTGTAATTGTTCTGTGAATATGTCTTTCCCTATCTCAAAATTCTCTTTTGGTAGGTATAGTGAGACCTGGAAATAGGTACTTAAGAAACAAAACAGCTGGTAGAAGAACAAAATAGTTTTTTTTCCTTTATTAAAATGTCCTATAATGCTGTTTTAATTTTTTTTACTATAAAAATATATAAAGAGTAATTAGGAAAAAAATAGAACATTGCATACCCTTTACAACAATTCCACTTTCACTTCCGCTTCCGGAATCCATCCTAAGAAATCAATCTGTAATGTATAAAAATTTATATACAAGGATGTTCATCACAGCATAATTTATAAGCAAAAACTGGAGAAAAAGGAAGTTCATTAATAGGAACTTAGCCAAATAAAATATGATGCATCTATACCATAGAAGTCTTTGAAGTGACTTTAAAAGATTATTTTTAAATAACATAAAATTTTTAACTTTTAATTTCTATTTTTTCTATTTTTCCATTTTTATTACAGAAAAATCAAATCTTTTGATTACGAAAAAATATAGGGTAGACTTTTAAATTATACACAACTCTTTTTAAGGATTTGTGTGTAGAGCACATTACTCACATTTACTACTATTACCACCACCTAAGGAGTGACACACTAGCTCATGAAGAGAAACAGTTCCTAACAATGTACTGAAGTCAATATGCAAATAATTTCTCTGCTGTTTTCATGTTTCTTCAAGCAAGAAGTTTCTGAAATAATTAACCAACAATTTTCACTGAAGGAAGTTTCTCATCTATGCTAAGCAGGTTTCCATAAGCAGTGACAGGAAGGCAATGAGTCAAAGTCATCACCAAGACAAGTTATATTCCAAAGATCAGCCATCACCACCAGGACCACCCCATCATCAGACCACCAGGGTGGAGGGGAACTACCATAAATCGATTTAGCATCTCTGGTCAACAGATGTGAGTACTGGAGTATACTAAGACCAACATGGTACTCTGTGTCCTTGTGTTGACAGGATTTCAACTTCAATGTCTCACACAGCTATTCCACTTCAGATGCTCATCTACACCCTCATACCTTAGAAAAAATCTCTTGGAATTTCTCTACTTCTCAGATATCAATTTCTGAATTTTTTTCTATTACCTCTACCAAGAGGAAGAGAAGAATCAAGATGAGAAGACAGAAACTGTAAAAGTCCTGAGGGAGGACATAGCTGGGTACACTGGAAGATCAGAAGGAAAGCTGGTGCATCTTGAACATGGTGGACAAAAGAAAACACTGTGCAAGAAACAGGCAGGGACCATATATATCTCAGAGGGCCTATCGGGTCATGATAAAGACTTTGGATTTTGTTATTTTCATAAATTTTGCCACTCTCATGGTGAATCAATTTTTTTATAAATGAAAACCTAGATCTGTTTCAAACCTCATCTTCTCTTCCAAAACCCAGTGTAATAGATTCAACTGCCAGCCTGCTAGGCAGCCTCTCCTAAATGCCAATACATGCAAAGCCAAACACTATCTTTTTTCCCCAAACCATCTCCTCCTATTTTATATCTGCTAACAGACAGATCATTCATCCAGGCTCGATATCTCAAAGCTCTCTTTCATTCTTTGCCTACTGTCTACTGCCACTATATACAGGCTCACAGGTCCTCAAATTCCCAATCTACTCTTTCTATTCTAGCCCCATTGCCACAATCCTAGTTCGCACTAGCACCAATTCTTGTTCGGATTACTGGAATAGGCTAACCAGTTATTTCCCCCATCAAATTTACCCTAAATGATGTCATTTAGATACTTTTAAGACCACCAATAAGCAGATAATATACAAATCTATTACCTCTAGTTCTGACTTCTCTTCAAGCTCCACTCATATATCTGCCTACTTAACATATTTATACTTAGCTTCATTCGCATCTCAAATTTAACATGTCTAAAATTGAACTCCTGATTTCTGATCTTCCCTCCAAATCCCACACTTACTCCTCCCATTCCTATTTATCTCCCACTCCCATCTTAGTAAGTAGCACTTCTACCCATCCAGTTACTTGAGCCAGAAACCTGGGAGTCATCCTTGACACTTTCTTCTCCCTCAACTCTCACATTCAATCTATAATTAAATAGATTCTTTCTTTAACATACTTCTCAAATCCATCTACTTCTCTTCATTGCCTCTGCCACCAAGCCCCACCTACAAAGATTCCTATTTAAATAGTATGAGGTGCAGCCCAGGCATCAGGATTTTTAAAAGCTCCCCAGGTGATTTTAACATGCAGGTGAGAACCACTGCTCTACAGCTTTTGGACTCTCACCAACCTTTGTGATCTTATTTCTACTATTCTCCCTTCTTCACTTAATCCCAGCTGCATTGGCCTCCCTGCTGATTCCTTGAACTTGCCAGGCACATACATTCCTCATGGCTTTTGCCTTGCTATTCCTTCTCTCTGAGTTCTGGTTCACTCTTTTATCTTCAACAGATATTTACTCAAGTATTACCCTTGTAGTGACTTAAGTTCCCTGGCCATTCTACCTAAAATTGCAATACCCACCCCAATCCCAATACTCCCTACCTCTTTATCTGGCTTTATTTTTCTCCTTGGGACTTACCACCTTTTAACATAGCATATATTTTATTTATCTCATTTATGCACTTCATGAAAGCAGGGATTTTTGTCTGTTTGGTTTCTTAACTATACCTTCAACACCTAAAACGGCATTTAGTATAAGGTAGGTAATTAATATTTAACTCCACAGAGCAAGGCCTTCCCAGATTCCCCCAACTAAATTTAACTTCCCTGTTATTCCTCTAATAGTAATTTATTTCTCTCCTTGATAACATTTACAGTAATTTGTAATTATATTTGTGTTTATTTGAAGCTTCTTTTCTAGACTATAAATTCTATGAGAACAGGGATATTTTGTTTGGCTCAACATTATATACAACAATCCTCATGCTTAATTAAGTGGCACAGAGTAACTATTTAAAAAATAGTCAATGAATGAATAAATAAATGAGGTCAAATACATTTTATGAAAGCATACTCTGATCATGTCCCCCCCGCCCCGCCCCAATCAAAAACTTTCAAAGTCTCATCATATTAAACCCTAAATGCCTGGCCTTGGTAGAAAACCTTCCATGGTCTCGGCCACTTTACTTTCCTGCCTTATCTCCCATTATCCCATGCGTCTTTTGATTCAGCTACACTGTTCATTATTTCTGGTATACACCCAAAACTAACAAACACTGCCATTTTGTGGAGGTGTCCACATTTTTGCTCATGACATTCCTTCTCCCCTAATTCTCTCCCCATCTCTGACAATCAAAATTCCAGCCTTCAAAATACCACCCCCTCAAAACTCAGCTCAAAGTAACCTTCACAAAGATAGCCTTTGGCATAAGGTGGATAATTATGACTCCACCCCAACTTCTCCAATTGAATGATCTCTTCCTCTTCTAAATACCAAAAAATACTGGCTTAACTTCCCACTCATTTAAGAACATACCCCTCCCCTACCTTTTATAAAACCTTTTGTTTATATTCACTAAATAGATAGTTGTTGAAATGAAGTCAGTTAACACGACTACTCCCCTTTCTGTCATAAAATATATTTAAATTGGGGGGGGTGGTTATCTTTAGACAGACCCTTTAATGACTAAAAGATACAAAATTGGAATGGCCTTCCCTTACATGGCTTTTCTGAAAAGGCAAGATCTGCCCAAATGCAAGTTTTGGAGCTCAGATTTTTAAATGCATTCAACTGCTTGAAAAAAATGTTAAGCTGCAATGTGCTACTATGATGACATAAATTTCATAAGCTATATTAAAATGAGTTACCCTAAGATTATCACATACTTGAAAGACTATCTGGCTGAAAATCTGAATACCTTAAATTCTGCTGTCTGAAATATTAAGTTACTAGAAAAACATATCCGCTCAACAAGAAATATGAAACTTTTTGATCTTTTAAAACATCCCATTCATTTCTATATCATGTTAAGTAAGCGAATGTTAAGTAACAGCAAAATTCTACCAGGAAACACCTGTTGTATCTCAAGTAACAGATTTCTGTTTCTCAACCCACTCTCTCTAAGGTTGTGTTTCCCAAAGTGCAGTCCATCAACCCCTGCAGGTCTCTTTCGAGGAGTCTGTGAAGTTGAAACTATTTTCATAATACTAAGAAACTGCCTTTTTCATTGTGTTGACATTTGCCCTGGTGATACAAAATCAATAATAGGTAAAACCGCAGCTGATGCCTTAGCATCAAACTGTACTAGTCATGTGTCTTTCACCACCATGTACTGGTGATTTAAAAAAGTCAAAATCAGTTTCACTTTAAGAATGTTCTTGATGAAGCAATAAAAATTATTAGTTTTTTTATAAAACCCTTGAGTACATATCTTTTGAATATTCTTTGTGTTGAAATGAGAAGTATGCAAAAAGCACTTCTGAAGGATACTCGAGTACAATGGCTGTCTCCAGGAAAAGCACTTGTGACTCTATTTGAGCTATGAGTTGAACTGCTTTTATCATGGAACACTACTTTTACTTGGAACAAAAAACAAACTGGTTATTCAGTCATGAATATTTAGCAGACATTTTCTTAAAAATGAAGTGAGTCTGTCACTTCAAGAAAAAAAAAGACAGTATTTGTTGCCAATAATATCTGAGCTTTTAATCAAAAATTAGAATTTTGAAAATCTTGTGGCTGCTTGACAGATTCCTAAACTTACACACTTTTTTTTTTTTTTTAAATTTTTATTTATTTTTAGGCGAGGCAACCCTTGGTTGACCTCACAGATTGCAAGGACCTTGTCGGCTTACCATCCCTTATTTCGTAATTTTTTTATTTTTATTTACTTATTTATTTTTTACGCCTACAGCACCTGGTCTTCCTAGGTAATCTCCCAGTCAAGTATTAACCAGGCCTGACCCTGCTTAGCTTCCGAGGTCAGATGGGATTGGGCTTGTTCAGGGTAGCATGGCCACAGACTTAGAGACTTTTCTGATGAGAGAGGTAGTGATATTAACTAACATAGTTTTTTGATATTGCATTATGAAATATGTCATTTGGCAGATCGGCTTAACTCAATGAACCAATATTTCCCAAACAACCAATACATATTATAAATCATGTATTGATAAAAGATCCATTCAAAGTACACAACAGACCCATGGATTTTAATGTAACAGTAACTTCAATACGATTTCAGGTTCCACATTATAACTTATAAGAAACTACCAATTGTCAAGTTTTGGTATAGTACCAGAAAATAATATGTGTAATTATCTGAAAAAACTATTCCCTCTTCCAACTACATATCTTTTGAGGCCATAATTTCTTCATATACTTCAATCAAAATAATCTATTACATCAGATTGAATATAGAAGCAGATATGAGAATCTGTCTTATATTAAGCTAGATATTTATGAGATTTGCAAAAATGTAAAAAAATTCTACTCACTAATTTTTTTAAAAAGTTATTTTTCATAAAAAATGTTATTTATGTTAACATGAGATAGTTTTTTTTTAAGTAATTAATATTTCTAAACATTTTTGTCTCGATTTCTAATTTGGTCAGTAGCAATCGATATAAACCACATAAACGAAAGCTCTTGGGGTCCTCAATAATTTTAAAGAGTACAAAGAGTCCTGAGACCAAAAAGTTTGAGAACCACTGCTCTAAGAACCACCCCCAACATTACTATTTGTACCAAATCTCCCTTCCCTCATTTTCAACCACAGTTGAAACTCAGGCAGATATCAGGCCCAAGGGAAATCAAGCCTTAGATTGACCAAATCACATATCACTCAGGAATCTGAATTAAGCCCCATAGATACAGAGGTCTATTTATGGCTGAACACTAGAGTCCATTAACTCTTATAGCTGAAGTCCCTAGAACTGTTTTGCTTCCATCCTTTTTTGAGGCCTAGTTTTCAGCTTTTCCTTGCATTCTACGACAGCTATTTCCTTTTGATAAATGTTTCATATGAACTATTCTAAATAGGTTTCTTTTCCTTATGATCAAAGAAGCCATAACACCATAGAACCTAAATGCCATTAACAAAAGTGTTTTATTTGATGTCCTTATCTGAGACACCAAATTATAATAAGGTTACTTTTCACTTAAAAGACCATATCCCTACATAAAAATGAAAATCACCCCCCAAAAAACTAAAACTTGAATGGAAGTTATAGGCTCATTCAGAACAAGAGACAATTTAATGATGAGCTGCTAGATAAGGGAGGCTTGATTTTTTTTTTTTCTCTCTTTTAGAGAAGGCTATTCCATGAATTGTGTCAATATACTTTAGACAGCAAATGTGTATTTCATTAAAATACACCAATCTGACAGGGTTTTTCAGGGAGGCTGATAAACAGAAAAAGAACAAGGTTAGTGAGAGTTGTCATATCAGATACAAACAATTATTACAAAGCTATGATAATTAAGACGGTGCAGTACTAGCACAAGCGACTCTGAGCTGTGAGTTGAACTGATATGCAAACGTATTAGTGGCATGGAATAGAAAATACAGATTATAAGCTCTCATGTAACATAAAAATGGCATAATAAAGTAGTTAGGGGGTAGACATGACTATTTAATAAATGATGCTGGTAACCAAGTTATCCTTATGGGAAGAAAATTAAATACTGACTTCAGAGTTATCATTACGGGGAAAAAAAAAATTAGATACCTACTTCATACCAAAAATCAACATAAATTCCAATTACGAAAAGCAAAACTTTAAAACTTTTAGAAGAAAATATAACATGTAACTATCACCTGAGTAGAGAAGGAATCCTTCATTAAAACACACAAAAAAAAACAGACCACAAATGGAAAACATAATAAATCTGACTCTTCTAAAGTTTAAAACTTAGTTTCAATAAAAGATAAAATAAAGTTAAAAAAAAATGAAACCAAACCAAAAAAACCCCCAAAACAGAAAATAACAAGTATTGGGGAGAATGCAGAGAAATTGGAATCCTTGTTCACTGTTGGTAGAAATGAAAAATGGTGCAGCCATTACAGAAAACAGTACGGCAATTCTTCAAAAAAAAAAAAAAAATTAAAGATAGGATTACAATACGATTCAGCAATTCCACTTCTGGGTACATCCAAAATAAATGAAATCAGGGTCTCCCCATGTTCACAGTTGCATTATTCACAACAGCCAAAAGGTAGAAGCAACCTAAGTGTTCAATGACAGATGAATAAACAAAATGTGGTATACACATACCATGGAATATTATTCTGCTTTTAAAAAAATAGGAAATTCCAACATATGCTACAACATGGATGAACTTTGAGGGCATTATGTTAAGTGAAATAAGCCAGATATAAAATAAGCCAAATACTGCATGATTCCACTCATATGAAGTTTCTAAGGTAGACGAAATCATAGAAATAGAAAGCAGTACCTGTTTCTAAACAACAAAAAAGAATGTAAACCTCAAATTTAAGAGAAAAATGATTACATATATATTTTTTTTCTTACAAATAAATAAATAGGCGGATGGGAAGAATTAGAGGCTTTTAGAGAACTACTGCAAGTCCTTCTTTGATGCAGCTGGTATCGCAGCAGGAAGATTTATGCCAACAGCTTCTTAAAAACAGTCAAGAATAAAGGTCTTCATGGCCAAATAAGGGTTACTGTCTGAATGTTTCATTCTCATTCTGAGGTCTCCATCTCCCAAAGTGGTATGACCAGCTTTGCCACACAGAGCAGCCAGGCAACTCCTGCCAATTCTATTAAAACATGACCATAGCTGTAAGAATGAAGGCCCAAGCATTTCCTAATGAGGCTCTACTTTAGAATCTTTTTTCCTATAATGGAAGCTTGTCAAAAACAAAAGTAAAAGAAGCTACTGGATCTTACTAGCAAATGTGTCAGAATAGCCTTTCAGAGTGATTCACCATGCCTGAAAACACACACAAGAAACAGGTGTGCTTCCCTGAAGACACAACCAGAATTTAATATGGGGCTAGTATTGTTTTATGAAACCAAGATGAGAATAACTTTATAAAGTCTGGAAGTAAATATGACGAAATAGTAAAAAGAAAAATGATTTTCAGATAAATATCAAAATACTGTTATTCTCAGGCTTTGAATAACTTGAAATCAGTAAGATCACTCAAAATACCACTATATTGTAAGAGTTTAAAAAACATTTTCTGCTAAATGGCAGGAAATGGCAGGAATCAGTCCAGTCCCTAAACCTAGCTTTAGAATGCAGTTCCACTGTATCTTTCATTTGTATTAACCTTCATTAGTCTGATAGAGTTAGAGAAAACACTGTGGATGCAACAATCATTTCTCCTGAGTCTATAGTAGATGATAGAAATCCACAGGATTCAGCGCTGTTCTGAGTTAAGACAGCTAGATATCAGAGTTCATGGCCTATCTGAAATTTTTCCCTAATTAAGAACAATTTGTCTCCCTCTTTTTTCATTATGAAAATCTGATGATAAAGAAAAAAATGCTATTATGGAATAACCTTACATAACACTCCAACTGTGTGGAGAAATGCATGTAAATGAGGAAGAGAGGAAAGACAAATACATACTTGTGCATATACATACAGTGATGTTTTTATATAACAATCAAAACCTCACATCTCCCAGAAAGCTTATGAACACAATTTCAGTCTCTAAATTTCATTCTGTGTACGTTTCATCTCAGAAAAAAAGCAAGGCTGCTCAAGAAAGAAGAAAATCCCCCAGTTTCTTCTACAGCTAACCTTATGTTAAAGGAGGAAGGGAGTTGTGGGGAAGCAATGCTCTCCTCAGAAATACTACCTGTCTTTCACAAAGAGTATTCAAGACAAGGAATCTGTGAGGTCTAAGATCCAGAATCCAGCCTTGCCAGCAGCACAGAAGTGAGTCAAACACTAAGTGCTTTGTGTTAAAACAAAGGCACCTTTAGTTTTTAGAATCTGGTTCCAGAAGCGATATAGGGAGATGAACAACAATTTATTAAAAGGGAAGACTATGTGATATCTATACCTATACACAGGGGAGCTCTCTCTCACACACACACACGCACGTGCAAGCACAGATGTGAGGGTTCCACATCCGGGACAGGAGAATATAAAGCCAGGAACTTCTTGTACTAGAGGACAAGGAAGTGCTCATACACCAAGTTTAAAAGGGCTCCCACAGGCCAAATATGAGACATTTTGAGCATCAAAAAAAGTCTGTGATTGTTGGTAAAACACAGAATAAATTAAAACCCATGAGTTTATGATTCTAAAACAAGGAGAGAAAAAGAAATAATTCATTTGCCACCATTGGAATTGATAGTTATACCTTCTAAGAAAATTGTTAAAAGGAAAATTAGGAATTTACCTGAACTTTTTGGTAGAAATTACAGTTTATTCCTAACTGATGAAGAAAACATTTACAGAATATTGGGGGAATGGCAGAATTAGAAAATTACCATTTTGCAACAACCAAAAATAACTGATTCAGGCAAGGATCATCATCATTAGATTAAAGGTTGCTGGAGAAATATAATAAAGAGTATGGTGCCAAAGCGTCATCACTCTGCAGATTATCTGCTAATTACATAGGGAAAAAAAAGTCTTTACAATGGAGAGATCTGGTATTTATCATATTAAAGAATGATCAAACAAACTCAGCATCATTAATAGTGGGACATTATGACATTACGTTTCTCTTAGTGTGACACAATAAGAGGTACAGAGCAACACCTATTAAGTATTCGTATCAAAAATGTTTAACCTGAATCTAATCAAGCCTTTAGACTTCACTGACAGTTATAGGAAATTCGGGGATAAAGAAACAAATTAAATGAAACTGTGAGGAAACAATCAGAAAATTCCAGAAGTGATATACTCTGTAAGATAAATGGCCTAGTCTCTTCAAAAAGTCAGTATCGTTTGGGTTCTAAATAAACTCCTAGACTTAAAAAGACTAAAGAGACATGTTTGGAGAAAATACCAATAGCTAAAAGGTGTCAACTTTGAGTCAACTGGGAAAATCTGAACATGAATTGGGTATTAGCTGGCATTAGGAAATTACTAGTAATTGCTTTAACTGTGACAATGTATTATAAGAATAATTAAGTAAAATAAAGTATTTACTTTAAGAAGATGCATCTAATGTAAAGTATTAAAGTATTAAGGTGTCGAGATGTCTGCAATATAAAAATTTATATATTATATATATAAACACACATGCACATATATAGATAAAGCAAATATAGCAAAATGAGAACAACTGTTGAATCTAGGGGATAATTAGTATAAAGGTGACAACTGTACTATTCTTTCAATTTTTCTGTTTAACATTTTTCACTTACACAGTTGTAAAAAGAAAAAAGAAAGAGGGAACACGAAATGCACCATCATCAGAAAGGTGTCTCAAATGAACTCTCCTCTAAATCTTAATCACTCATTTACAAAGTCCTCACAGCACTGGACACAGTGTACTACTATTACTGTTCTGTTTTCTAACTATTCTCTTATTATTTCATATATTCAGTAGATCTGGTTTTCCAGTTAGACTATAAGCTCCTTCAGGCACAGATATAGTGAAGTACTCCGCAATCAACAGACTTTTAAAAAGTACTAGTACCAATATTCTGTGTAGCACTCAGTAAAGTACCATAACTGAGTTAGCTTTTCAATTCCTCAACATAATGGCAGTTCACTTGTATAAACAATTTTGAGTCACAGCTATCAAAAGGAAATCTTAAAACTTCATTTATGGGCTTATAGTACTTCACAAAGAAAAACCAGCATCTAACAAAGAAAAAAATTAGAATATAATATAGGTTTTACATGTCTTTCTAGCATTGCAACAGGTGTGTTGTGTTATCCAGGAATATAACTTGATTCTCATGACATTATTCTTCAATTGAATAGTATCTACCACCACTACACTACTATCTGCAAAAGAGTGACAGTATTTATCCACAACTCCTGGGTGTAATGAAGCTTAACAAGCTACATAATTAATTTTAAAATCTTAGATAAAAGGCTGCATATAGATTTTTAAAAATTTTTGACAGTACAGTGTTGGTGAGTAAAGAGGCAGACTCATACTCTGCTGGCAGGAATATAAGTTCATATTATAAAACCTCTCTGGAAAGCAATTTAACAATATCTAACAACATTAAAAATGCATATATCCTCTGATTCAGCACTTTCACTATGAATTTACCCAACAGACCCCATGTACATAAAAAGTACATACAGGGAATTAATTGCAGCTCTGGAAACAACCTAAGTATCCAATGAGGTGGATGAATGATGGTACAGCTATACAAAGGAATACCTGCCATCTTACAAAAAGAGATACCCTATGTACTGTATGGAATGATGGTCAAGATATATTAAATGAAAAAAGCAAAGTGCAAAATAGTGGGTATAGTTTCGTACCATTTGTGTAAAACAACAACAAAAAATAAAAAACACCAAAGAATATATAGTTGTATATGCTTGTAAAAGCATCAACTATCTCTGGAAGGGTAAACAAGATACAAACCAAACATTATGAAGAGCTCTAAAAGGAGAAGTTACCAAAGTACCAAACGGACACCAACCACCCCACTCTAAGAGTGGGGTTGTCACAATAACATACTCTTCAGTGTTCACACAAGAAAAAAAAAGTGTCCAGCTCTTTCCCAGGACACAGGAGGAGATGCACCCCTCAAACTCCTATGCTTCCATGTCATCTCTTGGCGCCACTGTAACCATGGCAACAGAAAACAGCACAAAAGATAGCTGAGCCATGCAAAGGCCAGAGTTAAATGGGAAAATGAAAAATATATATATATATACTTTAAGGGCCAAGAACCTAGGGTCCTAGAGTTAAAAATGGCCTAAAAAACCAAAAAAAAAAAAAAAAAAAAGCTTTGGAAGGAGAATACCAAAGAAACAACACAAAGGAAAGGAACAGAAAATAAGTCTTACTAACATATCCCATTCCCAGTTATCCAGATAGAAGACACGGTTGGCCAAAGTAAGCAAAAAACACAGAAAATGCTCCCTCCATAACAATTCAGCTATTCATGTTAATGCCATTCAGCAAACCTGTTTATAAGAGTTTATCATTTTCTCACCCTGTTCTGATGGCAGAGGTAAGAAGCAGCAAAGTATGCAAAAGAGCAGGTTAAAGGACCATGGATAATCTGCCAACGGAAAACCCAGGACCTAGATCACTAAAATAGTACTGTACTTTAAAGTTCCTTGTTTAAAATTGCTGTTTGTTACTTGTAAATGTGAAAAAAACTTCATTCTCATTAAAGTCAAAACTTCCACTAGGTAAGTTATCATCCACCAGTAGTTTCAGATTGCTTTTGTTTGCATGTGATGTTCACAGAGCATTAATAATGTACAGCTAAAACGGAAGCTACAGAGATCTTTTACAAAGAAAGAGGCAAATGGGTCACACAAAGTAAGAGGGCTGGAGATGAGAGAACCTCATGTCTTGATTTACAGCTACTACTCTAAGCCTTATATTGTGTGCTATTTATCTCTACCTTACTTAGTTCTGTGAAGATAATTATTTTACTAAACGAACCGCCCCCCCCTTGCTTTCTTTTTTGACCCTTAAATCCTCCTCAGAAGGCCTACCAAAATCCCCTGCCAGAGTAACTGAATACTTTGGAGCACCTACTCCTAAATTTCGGGATGTTTGCATTAAAGGTACAGCATGACGATGAGAGTGAAAAAAAGTAATGTTAGAACTAGAAGTTGCAGTGACAGTTTCAAAAGAAGGGTCAGCGTGGGACACCGCTGGCTCTGGGAGGCGTTTGTAGCCAGGGAGTCTCTAACGCCAACACCAGATGCAAACAGTGCTTTGACAATAAGTCCCTCAAACAATTCCAATCCTCTCTTTTGGATAGGCGCAACAGGCTCACTATCTGGCAGCAACTCTAGCGTACTGTATGGGAAGAAGGCGGACGCGTGGTCAAGGGGCTCTTTATCCCGCAGGTCCCTGCAACACAGCTATGCGCATGCGCCCCGAAGGCACCGAACAAGCACCCCCTAGCTCGTTCACACTCGCGCATGCGCAGTCACCCATCTCGCCGCAGGCGACAGCTCACTATTTGTCAAGGGGGATGGGGCTGGGAAAATGATGGGGCTGAAGGCAGGGGCACGTTTGTGTCTCTTGAATGCTTGGGATTGGGAGAAGGAACGGTTGATTAGGCTCTGTACACACCACGTAACCCGGGTTGTGGGAATGGGGCAGATATGTGTGGGGGGGTGAGGGAGGCAGGGGAGTAATCACTCCCCTTAAAGGCGCCCCCCACTCCAACAGGAAAACCCCTCTCCCTCGACCTCTCCTCCCCACTCACCTGAAAGCGGCGGCGACAGCTGCTGGTCCCCGTCCCCTGCTTTCGCCTCATACTGTCCGGCCATCGGGACCTGCGGGACCGCCGATACAATAAATACACACACACACACACACACACACACACACACACTTGGAGCGCGCACACTCACACACATACACACACACCGATACACACCGGCCGAGGCGTCATGGCGTCAGCACGTCGACGCAGCGAGCGCGTACCCGCCAGGCCCCACCCCGCGCGGCCTCCTCCCACTTTACTCCCCTCCCCTCTCTGGGTTCTCCAGCCCTTCCTCCCTCTTCCTCAAGACTCCGCCTACTTTCCTAGCGCGCATGCGTCCCGGGGGTCTCACCAGGGCCAGGGGATTTGAGGGGAAGGAGGGGCCTCAGAAGAAAGAGGCGGGAACTCGGAGGAGGTCGCGTGCAGGGCGCCTCGGGCTGCTCCGAGGTGCGAGGACCATATAGAGGCACACCAAGGAGAGTCGGGGTGGTGGCGTAACAATAAAGGCATTTATCAGCAGCAACTTATATTTGCAAGCAGTTTACGGATTATCAAAGTCTTTTACCTCTTTTTTTCTAACCAACTCTTAGTCAAAGGTGTTTTGGACTTGATGATAATGCTAGAGACTTTTCGGTAACTTTTAAATTTTAGCATTTGGAAACAGAAATAAGTACCATAGGGGGGGCATATAAGTGACAATTTAAAGGAGTTGATTAATAATTTGTTGTCTTGGACACCTAGATCCCCAGTAGGTCTCACATTCTAGATCCCAAGAGCCATCAGTGATTCTTGAGTTTAGCAAAGGAAAAAGCCTCAGAGCATCTTGGACCTGCGAGGAAAAAAAAAAGTCATCTCTCCGTTGTAGTAATAACATCAGTAATGGGATTTTATTGCTATGATTCTTTCCTTTAGCTTAAACTTTGAAAATTATTCTTATTGAATCAAGCCAAATAATCCAGAGTAGGCACTGTCTCTTTTCCGTACTGAGACAGTATTATATGTTGAACACACACACACACACGCGCGCGCGCGCCCTTGAGAAGGCATTGGACCCAAAAGAGCAATCAAATGAACTTGTGGGTCATGAGGTGACAAAGTGTGAGCCCTGCCTTGGGAACAGCTTCCGGAAGCCCTGCTGTTGTGGCACTGTCTCCAGGAGACAGTGCTCACAGTCTCCTGCCACATGCGTGCTGGCGCCAAGTGGCTGGTGAGTCTGTTGAGCAAGGGAGCCTGGGAACCCCTGAGCAAAGCCACAGGAGTTTGGAAAGAAACCCCTGACAGTACCAGGCTGTCTTCCACTTTCAAATATACAAGCAGACCTTGCAGTCTCACAGCTTAAAAGGTCCTAGGACTCATGGATGAAACACTCCCAACTCCTAGAGCTTGCCCAACCTGAATTTCAGTAAAAATGATCAAGAAATGGAGATCTTAAATTGGACAATGATGTGGTTACTGTGTCTGACCTGCTTGAAACAAAGAGCTTTTGTCACCTATTAGGCTAGTGCTTGAAACTTTCCAATTAGATTTCACTCAACATCATCACCAAGAAACATTCCTTGGGCTGAAACCAGCAAGGTTTTCAGTCCTTGTGAAAATTCAGAGTGCCTCACAGGCAACCCAGAAACCTGTCACTAGTAACTGACTCCTGGTGTCATGATGCTGTTCAATTCTTGTTGTCTTAATTTTGGATTTTGCAGGACAGCAGAGAAGAAAGAAAAGGAGGACACCTTGGAGATTAGAGCATGGAGGTAGGGAAGGGGTGCAGGAGGAAGAAACTGAACGCATGGACAACATACTTTAGTTACCTCACAACTGGAACTCATCATTACAGTTTAGTCAGATTCTGCCTAGGACCTGGGAGGGAACTCCTCGGGGCTAGTGGATCTGTACCAGCAGCTCGTCCAGGCTGGCCTTGAATCTCCAGAGATCTGGAAGGACATAAGAGTCCTATCCCCATCTGTAGTCTGGTGTGATAACGTTCCCATTCTACTGTAGGGACCATCCCACCCATATGAGATGTGATCCCACTAGCCTCTGTACAAAGGACTTTGATTTGGTGTGGATCTGATTAAATGACTGTAGATGTCCTTGGAAGCACTGTGTGGAAGAATTTTAAACAGCTTCTCCTTTTTAATATGCACTTCCTCTTCGATTTTAATTATTTTGTTCCTACATTTTCCCTTTCAATTTACTAAAATCTAGAAATGTAATTAGAGCAGAGGCTGGGCTCAGAGAAAGCTGCCAGGATTTCTACGGCATGATTAAATATACTAGGCATCCCTTTAGTATGGGACTGAAAAATAGGATTCTCATTATTATCTTTCCTTATCCAGGGAAGAATCAGCACCACGTACAGATACGGATTTATTGAAAATGCAGCACTAATTAAAAACTCACTCAGCCTCTTGACGAGGTTTGTGGGGAAAAGTACAGTTATTTAATTATTTCCTCCATTTACTGTTTTGTTGTTGTAACCACGACAAGCTAGAAGCCCCCCTCACTTCTGTCCTCAGAATAAAATTCTTCTCTCCTCAGGAGGGACTTAATGAGGCTTTTTTCTATGCAACAACAATCAAGTTTACAATGGCACCAATTCAATTTGCTGCTCTTTGTGATGGTAGAAAACATGCAGAACTCGTTTTCTTAATTCCAAAACACAAATGACAAAGTGTTCATTGGCCATCAGGAGCCAGGTCTGGGCAAGGACTCTGTCCCAAATGAGACCCTGAGATGTCTGGTATTTATTCTGCCAGTGAATATCTTCGGCTCCATTTTACACTCCAGTAAACAAAGCCATGGTTTCCCTTGCAGCTGTAGGGAAAGTGGGGGCAGGCCGGACCAAACAGAAGAGTATAAACATCCATTTTGATTATAAGCACTGTCGGAAGATGAAGAAGCCCTTCTCTCCTCTCTATACAGTTGTTCAGTTGGCCAGTCAATGAATGCCTGGCCCAGTGGCCTGCCATAGTGGAACCCCACATGGACATCAGAGATGGATATGCAGGAAGAACCTTAGTAGGGCAGAGTCCTGCGCTCTGGAGGTCTCCAGTCTAAAGAAACAGAGATAGATGACACACTCTGGGGCACAGATATAGGACCATACACAAAGAAGCACTCCAACAAGAACACATTGGTGAGACTGTGCTGGGACCACAGAAAATCCGCAGTGGAAAAGTATTTATTTATTGATTAAATTTCATAGTGAGGCAGCTGTGGCTTAATGAATGAGATCCAGCCTCCTTGTCTGGAGATTCATGTTCAAACCCAGCACTAACACTTACAAACTTGAACAAACCTCTCTGAGCCTCAGTTTTTCTATCTGAACAATGAAGAAAATAATCATATTGTGAGAATTAACTGAAATAATATTTGAACATAGCATAGTCCCTGGCAAAGAGTAGACCCCACTTATTTATGGATATGTTACTGAATGTAGATTTTTGAGGTAGTGTTCATATACCTGCTGGTCTTCAAGACCCACTCTAATCTGGTACTATGCTCACTCCTTTTCTCTACACCCTTCTTTAGAATTCTTTGGGAAGCATGAAATCAAGGAAGTAGCAGACTTCTCAGTCAGAACATTACTACTTGCTAGCTGAGGGCCCTGAACAAGCTCTCTGATTGAGGAGATTGGTTAGGGTTTCTGGTTGCAAGAACTGTACCAACTCTAGCTATATCAACCAAAACTACAATTTACTGAAGACATATCTCTGGCTTGACAAGAGCTGAAGAATCAGACTTGGAAATCTGGCTGAAAACCAAAGGCTAGTGGAGAAAGAACAATCTTCTTTAGCAACACTTTCTGGTCAGGAGGTTCAATTGCTGGGCACTGCCACAATGCCACCACCAGATACACGGCCACAGCTGCTGCCACTGGGAAAGATGTCTAACATTCCTTCTATCTCTGTGCCCCATGCTGCAAAATCAAACCCAGGCAATGGCACTCTGTTTGGCCAACCTTAGGCCACATCCTGAGACCTGATCATCATGGCAGTCAATGATTACGGTCTTGCTGCCATGATGCCCATGGTGTAGTATCCTTCTCACTGACTCTATCCACAGCAGGGGACTCATTCCAAACAGAAAGCAGATCAGATGCTGGACTGTCAATCCTCTCATCTCATTTGTGAAATGGGACATTCATCATCAGGTAATAAGCAGCATCCAATGACATGACATTTGTTCAAAAGTGCTTGGCTTATAAAAGGCATTGTTATTTTACTTTCCTCTTTAATAAAACA
The DNA here is from genome assembly GCF_902729225.1 of Pteropus medius. NCBI lineage: Eukaryota > Metazoa > Chordata > Mammalia > Chiroptera > Pteropodidae > Pteropus > Pteropus medius. Next base: position 627,717 of record NW_024351732.1, read on the forward strand.
AAAGGCGTGGAATGGTGTAATTATCTGAGGATTTGATCAATGTACCTATAGATATTGAAGTTCTGAGTTTTCAACCTGGGAAAATGGCTAGGAAACATGATATCTGAAAAAGTGGCGTGCCCAGCAAAGAAGCAGCAGTGGAAAAGAGGACAGGAAATGGTAAGTTTGAGTCTAACTTTTCTTTGATTTTTGTCTTGGACTGCTAACACAGCTCCATCGCCATCTCATTCATCTTTAAAACAGGTCTAAAAAATTGCCTGAAGTCATTGCTTCAAATTAATTTTAAGAGGATTAATATTTGTTTTCAATAAAGAACATATTACCAAATATAAATTATATTCATTGTTATGAATTATTTTCAGTGTTTTTTTTTTTTTTGGTTCGCTTCTGAATGAGCTTGATCCACTACCTGTTGGCATTTGCCTTAAAATAACATTTACCTAACTTTAGATAGTTTAGTGTAAACACATTTTTTTCTCTGCCTCAACTCAAATAGAAAGTACTTCAGATTTTATAATTTTAGATTATCCTTGCCATGGCTCTACTTTATCAAGGTAAATTAATTTCAATTGAAAGTTTAAGTTAGAATCCTATTTTAAAAAGGGAATTTAATCTAAAATTCAATTACAGAAGGTCTGTGCCAAAGTGAACAGTCAATGAGTACTTACTGAATGTTCCCTGGGTACAGAGCTCTACCAAGGTAACTACAGGAGAAGTCAAAAGAAGTATTGTCCCTATTCACAGAGAGTTTTCAGTTTCAAATAAAAAATAACATTCAAGACTGGAAGGAACCATAAAGATTCTCCAACTCAGTGGTTTTTGAAAGGTTCTTGCTTCTCGAGCTTTGGGCTTCTGAAGATTTGTCCCAGGCGTTCCAAGGTGGGGTGTTCGAATGGGACTCAGGCAGATCAAGCCAAGCTAGCCTGGTACTCTTTCCATTCATTCAGGCCAGAAATTAGGCATCATCCATGCCTCCTCTTTCCCCCTGATACCTCACATCTAATCCATCAGGAATTCCCATAAGTTCTAGTTTCAAAGTGTCCCTGGAATCCATCCACGCTCTCCATCTTCCCAGTCCTACTCAAGTTCTAGCCACTACCCTCTTTTACCTGAATCACAATGAAAGGGTCCTAATTAGTCTTCTTAATTCTTTGCTTGGCTCTCAATCAATCCCTTCTTCGCTCAGCACCCAAGGCAATCTAATTAAAACTTAAGTCACATCATGCTGCCCGCCCCCTTAAGATTTTTGAACAGCTTCACACTGTACCAAGAATAAAATCCAAACTTTGTACCACTGCCTACAAGAGTCATATTCAGCCACACCTTGTGTCACTTTCTCTGTCTTCACTTTCACTGCACAAGCCATCTACTAATTTCTGAATTGATAAAAACCCATCAAGCTCTTTCCCTCCACAGGCTTTATATTTGCTATTCTCTCTGCTTGGAACACTTTCCCCCTAGCTCTTCACATGGCTGGTTCTGCCTCTTCTTTCAGATATCAGTTTAATTTTCACATCCACAGAGAGCCTTCTCTGACCACCTACAACATCCAAAATAAGGACCTTCTGTTATTTTCTATTATGGTATTCTGTTTACTTCCTTTACAACACTAACAACAATTTATAATTGTTTTAAGTACTTACTTGTTTATTCTCAGTCTCCCCTACTCAACTGACAACTCCATAGGGGCCTGTTTTGCTCATCACAATGTCCCAACATTCAGCACAGTCTGACACATGGACAGAAGGTGCTTCGAACTGAATGAGTGAGTGAGTGAGTGAGTGAGTGAGTGAATGAATGAATGAATGAATGAATGAAGAACACAAAGCCCTGGTCTTGTCTGAAATGTTAGAGAAGGCTTGAGCAGAAGTTGGAAGCCTGAATGGAAGGTTAGTAGGCAAAGGGTGTGGAGAAGGGGAATGAGGAAGGAAAGCAGTCCAGAGAGATAAAGATCCTAAAGCCAGAGAGCACGGAATTTTTGAGAAACCCAAAGATAACTAGTGTGGGTGGAGTATAGAGAGCAAGTGAGAGGCTGTGGGAGGTGGGTCAGGAGGGTCAGGTAGAGCCAGCCAGCATCTCACCCCAAGGATCCAGACCACAGTACTGAGAGCAGGGGAGAAATGCATTCCCCAAAGGAAGATTGACGCACTCTTGTTAGAAGGGGGAAATGAATGCTGGCGGCCAACGACAGACCATTGCTTCTGGTTTTCCTTCTAGCTCTTTGGCTGCTTCCTTTAGCCATCCTTTGAATATAGGCTTTCTTTGGATTCTTTGCAGTTCCTCTCCTCTTCACACTGTCCTCACTTGCCTTGAGATCGTTCATTCGCTCTTATGGCTCCACTGTCATCCATCTGCTAAAGAACATTCCAACTCTATCTCGAGCCAGGTCTTTCTCTTGAGCTCTACATTTATACACCCAACTACCAACCTGATATCTTTGGCTGGATGTTCCACAGGCACTAATAGTCAGCATATCTAAAACTTCTTTCTTTTTCAGGCTTGTCTCACCAAGTAGTTCCAGCCTAGGAATTGGGAATTACTCCTGATTCCTCAAGCCCATTTTTAATTCAACACTAAGTTCAGACAATTCTATATGTTAGTCATCACTGAGTTCTACCTACTTCCTTCCATCTTTACTGACATTTCCCCCATTCTTCCCTGGATCACAGCAGTCTGCTCACTCGCCTCCCAGACTCTGGTCTTCCCCTTTCCAATTCATTCTCTGCTCCGCAGCCAGAATGAGCTTTCTAAAATGCCAGTCTGCTCAAGTCAATTCTTTGCATACAATCCTTCAATGGCTCCCTATTGCCCTCAAGATAAAGTGCACACTCCTTAACAGGAATGAAAGACACTTTACCAGTGACCACGCCTTTGTCTCTAGGGGCTCTCTACCCCTCCCCACCCGGTTTAGCAATCTGGTTTCCAGTCATACACAGAACTACTTTCAATCCCCTGAGTAAATCAAGTTCTCTCTTTTTACACATGTTGTTACTTCTTCACAGAACAATGTACTCCATACCTTCTCTCACCCCAACCCCCACCTTTCCCAGGTTAATTCTCTGCTGATTCTTCAGGCTCACCCATCTATTCCTCCGGGAAGCTGTGCATGTTCCTAACCCTGAGCTATGTCTCTCCATATTTCTCCTCCCACTGCACTATCCTCTGTGCAACTCTTGGTTGCCTGATTCCCTCTCTGTGTCCCTCACTGGATGGTAAGCTCCTTGGGGTCAGAGATCTCCTTTTTCTTTTTCTCTGTGGTGTTTTCAGCACCAAGCAGCATTCCTGGCACATAGTAAGTATTCAGAGAAATGCTTGTGTGATGAATAAATGGATGAATGAGAAAAATAAACATTCCTTTCAGGAACTGGGTTGCTGTAGTTGCAGGCACAGAAGCCTCTAGCAGCTTCCTCTTCCTGCAACCACTGTTTGGCCACAGGCTGGTCAGTAGCCTGGTTAGCAGCCCACAAGAACTCTGAACATTCTCTCAAGAGGCTCTTTGACTCACACCCTCTTCTGGGAGCCCAGTCTTCCCTTAAAAGGCCACCTTATTGGAAAGTTCCTATGATGGCATTTATGAACTCTATTTTTATCTATGTTGGAAAAGTCTCAAAGTTAATTCCCAAGCCAAAGACATTAAACTCAGGAACGTGGATGAGTGAGGAAGCATCTACGCGATGCCTTTGAGTCACAGCTTTGTTTTCCATGGCAAGGGCCTCCATTCCTTTCCATCACTAGGCCCTTGTTTTTAAGGACTGGCTGACTCTAAAAAGCTTTTGATCCCATGTTCATTAAAACTAGATCTTGCGGCCCTTAATGGTCTATGAAATGGTGTCCCCTTCCCTAGGAGTCTCTTATCTCTGCTAGGGCCCTCAGAGCAGAACACAGAACTGATTGCCAAACATCTCCCAGTTTGTTTAAACCAGCTTTCCACTCCCCATCCCCAAATGGATATGAATCGTGGGCGATAGCATTGCTAGCAGAAGAAGGAGGCAGGGTGGCCAGAGGAGAGGGCTCCCAATGAGTCTGGCCAAAGAAATAATTGGACAGAAGCTACAGATATGAGGAGAGTAACTCAGCAGGGCTGGCGAGCAAGTCGAGGGCCTATGCCAGGGAAAGGATTCACCATCAGAATCGGTGTGAGGTGGGGGGTGGGGGAGTGTGGAGAGAAGAAAATGCCAGTGAAGGATCCAAGGAAGGAAGGGCAGGCAGGAGAGAAGCAGGAAGCAGCAGCAGAGATGGAAGGAATCAGATAGTTTGTGGGAAAAGTAAAGAGAAGAGAGGGAACACGAATTCCTTTTCATCTAAATGGGGTGGGTAATTTGGGGAAAGAGGGTGTTGGAGAGTCAAGTGGAAGCACCAGAGTAGTGGTTAGTCACCGCACCCTGCCCCCACCAGCCCCAGCAGATTAAACACGAGAGCCGAGGAATATATCAAAGAATATTCTCACTCCCAGATTCAAGGTACTAAATTTGTCACCAACCCTGCCTCTGGGTAAGATAGATTTTGTCGAAGGGTGCTGGAACCAGAGGATTCAAGCCACCATTGACTCTCCCTCCCCTTGTCCTTAGCAAAAGCCTAAACTATTCATGATCCACACCCAGAAGTCCCTGTCTCCTCCATCCCCCCACCCTGCAGTGCATGCACAACCCAAAGTCACAGCCCGCTGTGTGCCTCTGCCTCTGCTGGCTACTATGGGACAAGGACCAGGCTTAGTGCTTAGAGTCTGGGCTGAGTCAGCACTGCCTGTAGGAGAGATTGCTTCCTGGAAAGTTTCACTTCAAAGCTTCTGGCCAAGCGCTGGCAGGAAGTAAGAGGCACCTTGGAAGCTAAAGGTAGCTTTGGCTTTCAAGATACTCTCAGCAAAGAGAATCATGGGATAGAAATGTCCATAGTTCAGCTTAAAGCGTGACTCCAATGTACCTCAGGCTGCCCAATACCCTCCACCCTCTCCGATTCTGAAAATAGCATTTTCCAGGCCTCACAAGAGATTTCAGGGCTAAGATGGAAGCTCTGATTCCTAAGTGATCTAGTTACTTCTGAAAATTAGACAAAATATACTTCCTAAGCCTCAGGTGTCTGTTTTCCAAAGATATGTCCTTATTCATTGGGACAGAAAGAATGCATATGGGATGCTCTGTGTGGTTGCAAGGCAGCATCTTCTCTTGATAAAAAGGACAGCATACCATTAGCAGAAATCAGCAGACTGCTCCAGTGGTCAAGCTCCTGCTCTGTCTCTGGGGGGCTGTGTTGGGCAGTCTAAGCCACCCCCACCCTTCTCTTCTTCTCTTTAACTTGGGAGTTTTAATCTCCAGTGCAGGGTAAAGGGTCATTTCGATGATCGCACTTTGGACGAGTGAGAAGAGCATTTTACTTTGACCCCCACAACTGCTTGCTATGCAGTGGGCACTCTAGCAGGGAAGCAGTGGGTGGCAGCAGCTGTCAGACACCTTCCCCTGAGGATATATCAGTTGGTGCCAACAGCCTATATAAGCTCTTTCTGATCTCTGTGCCAGTGACTACAAGTCCTGGAAGGAAGTCAGGAGTCCACCATGAGCCCTGTATCCTTCTCCTCCCCCTCATCTGCCAAGAATGGGGAGGGGTGGTTTGGGAGCCCGCCAAGAAAGCGGCTGGTGGTTCTTAGACACATTTTCCAGCTGTCACACCTGTTCACATGGGAACTCACACTTATGCATGTACACACTCACACGCACACACACTCAGAAATAAATTGTTTCGGGCTTTCTTGTTCCATCTGTCCCATGCCCAAAGCAACAGTAATAAGAACTTCCATCAATAAACTGTTGTTCCCAGTTTGTCTTCCCCTATGCCTTCATTTATTGATGTTTGACTGGCACCTACCATGTACCAGTCACTGTGTGCTAAAAACACAAGGACACACTCTTGGGGGAGAAAATATATATAAATACTAATTAGATGCAAGCCAATCATATAGTGTTGCATTACCATAGGTGGCAAACTGGTGTTCATAGGCCAAATCTGACCTGCAGGCCTGTTTAGTGTAGCTAGCAAAGAATTTCTAAAAATTGGTAAAGTTGATGTAAAAATCAGTATTTCCATATATATATATTTTGGAAATAACAGATCTGGCAACAATTGGAAGTGAAAAGTCACCGTCCCCTTTAGATGGGACATTCACTCACAGTTTGTCACAGGCTACACACCCCTACCTCTCCACCCCACTCCCTTCCCTATTAACTTCAACGGGCTTGCGTCATTCATCCATGTTCACTGCAATGATTTGCAGGTGTTAGAATTGGGGGCCCTTAAAATGAAAAGCCATCAGATGACCCAAAGCAGGGAACCATTAATTCTGCTCCAGGAAGTCAGATGAGTTAACCCTTGAACTAAGTCTAAGTACTTCATCGATTTCTTATTTATTGTTTCCCTCCTCCCCCTACTGTGAGATGCATTAAAGGAAAGACCTTAGTCAGCCACCTTCTTCACCTTATCCCCAGTAAGTAGCACAGAGCCTGGTATACCGTTGGTCTCAATACTTATTTGTGAGATGTGATGAATGGAGTCACTAGAAGTACCAGGTAGAAAAGGGAATTCCAAGCAGAGGGAACTGTGGGCACAAAGTCATGACAGTAAATAGTGCACAGAGAAACTGCAAATAGCTCATGGTGAATGGGGGTGCTAGAAGTATGAGGTGGGTGGGATCATGTTGGGTGGAAGCAGCAGGACTGAGCAGGGAAAATAGACTCCAGTGGGATACTGAAGCGCTTTTGATGCTGCATTAAAAAGGTACCCAGGGAACTGTGGAAGTGATTTAAGGAGTGAAGTGACAGGATCAGATTCTTGTGAACAGAGATAACTCTGGTAGGGTGGTGGGTGGAGAGAAGGGAGCTCCAGGGAAGACAGAAGCAGCAAATTGAATTCAATTCAATGCTCCCTTTTCCCTTTCTCAGGCCCCTGAAACGCCACTGGGGATCTACTTTAAGAGAATGGTGCCCCCTGCTGACCAAGTCTGGGCTTGCGCCTCCCCTAGGCCAAGAGGGAAATTATAAAATGTTTGGCCATGAAGAAAAGTACCTGGAAGCCGTGTACACAGAATTACATTAGTGATGTATCTGAGAGTGTCTTCATTTTCCTAGGAAAAGAGGGGCCCATGAGAAGATGTGTGATGATAACTAATTGCCACAGTGTTGCCAGATGAATACAGAAAACTGGCTACATTTGGATTTCAGATAAACAACACCTAAATTGTTCAGTATATCTCAAATATTGCATGAATAATTTTTAGTATAAATATGTCTGAAAAATTATGTCATCTGAAATTCAAATTTAGCTGAGCATCCTGCATTTTTACTTGCTAAATCTGACCTGTGGAGAGGCTGGGTGACAAGCAGAAATGAAACTGGATGGGTTTCTCTCCTTGGGTATCTCTGCAACCTCAACCTAATCTCCATCTAAGCAAAGCTCAAAATGCTTTTTCATCTTTTGCAGTGGTGCCCAGTTATATAATTCTATTTGGGAAATCACTTTTAATTAAATGAGGCCCATAAGTATGATGGATCCTATGTATGGACCCCTTTTAATATCTGAGCTTTACAGAGAAATGAATCTATCAGCTTGACATATGTGTGAACACTTGTGCCGTTATATACACACACACATACACACATATTTTACATGAAATTTCTGGGAGTTCCTAGCCTTCACATAAGAGTGACACATTCCTTCTAGGGATGTGGTCTGAATGTGGCAATTCTAGATTCTGAGTAGGAAGAAATGGTGTCCAGTCAGAACCTAAGCTGAAATATGGTGCTTCTTTCTGCTCGTGCTGGCCACCCACACATCATGATGTACAGTAGTGGGCAGGAAGAAACACTCCATCCCTTCTCCTTGATAAAAGCCTTGAACCTCTTCCCTCTTCTAACTCTCGCCGAACAGGGAGTCAGGCATATTCGGATAGAAAACTCACCAGCCCCCAGAGACTTGCACTTCAGTTGAGTGGACGGTACTGAATGAAATCACCCTTCATTCCGAGACCCTCCTGGTTCCCCTCCCATCCTTCTTGCCATGGCAGGCATAGCTCAGTTTCCTAGTCTGAGGACGGTGCCTGTCAGAAACTGGCTTTCACCAGTAGGCAAAAACCTTCCACAATAAATTCTAGACTCCGACCTCAGAGATAAAAGCCATGGCCTGGACATTCTTGGAGATCTCGGAGCAGGGGTGCTGAGTCTCTCTCCCACAGCCCTCACTGAAAAGCCCCCGGTTCCCACAGCCTGTTCTCCTCCTGTCCCTAAAAAGGGAAGGCAGAAGTGGCCCAGGTCAGGGGGATGTTGTTTTCACTCTCCCAGAATGTTCTAAATGTAAAACTCCACTGCAGGTTGTTCCTTTGTCAGCCTGCTTATGTGATATTCCAGCTCTCAGGAACTGCATTATGGAATATTGACTGAGTTCTATCAAACAATCATAATGATATACCCGACCATGTTTATCGTAGAATGTTTAATGTTAAACATTTTCTGCAATTAAAAAATTAATTTCATTATCTATATGGTGGTATGATTTCCAAATATAATTTCTTTGGAAGAAGAATCCTTTATTCTGAAATGGATAGCTTCTAAAATTTTTAGTTAAAATGTTCTTTTATAACTCATAATGGTGATAGTAGATTTTTAATGTTATTTATTTAAAAAAATAAGATAAAAAGCTAGCATACCTGTCAGCCCTCCAAATTATTTGGAAATTCTCCTGGACCAGGAAATCCAAACAGCTGAGAACTACTGGCTTAAGCTGGCTGACCTCTGACCTGTAGTAAGCGAGACTCACTCTGGGGCCCCGCCCTCGGAGTTGTGTGACCTTATGCACTTTGGTGGGTTTTAGGCTCCCTATTCCAAATATAGAGAGATTTGTTTCTGGCCCATGATTTTCCCAGGAGTGTTGTAGGAATAAAATGTCATGGACTAAAGAGCTTTGGGAAAGGAAGAGCTTAATAAATACATGAGATTGCTGCTCCTAAAGACAGCTGGTGTGTTCTCAGTAGGAAGGGCTGAATGATCCCGCAGAGACCCAGGACAATTTTTCTGCCAGGGCATCTGGGGAAAGTGACCAGCACCACTCATAAAACATACAAACTGTTCCACTAACAAGTGGGACCAGACGGCAGAGGCAACTGGCCTCCTGAGGAGCTTTGCTTCTCTCCCTCAGAGGGCACAAGTCCAAAACGCAACTAGAACTTGGGGAACCTTGAGTTCCAGTTAATCTCTCCAGGACATACCCAAGGACCACCTGCAGGTCGCCCAGCCTTCTCTAACTTTTCATTTCTAAAAGGGGCAGATAGATGCTTGCTCAGTCCTCTTCACGAGGGTGTTATAGGGCTGTGAGAAAACACATCGCCCATTCCTAAATACCACCCCTTAAAGATTAACCACAGTGTTTCATTCCTGCTCCTTTAAATCTTTTGAAAAACAATGTATAATTTTCCTTTAATGTTTAATTTCAGAATAATTTTCCCCATGGTTTTATCCCAAATCACATTTGTGGGTCACTCTCCTTGCCCTAGGCTAAGATGTGAGCAGGACAAGGAGAAACTGCTTTACCACGAGCCCGAACACAAACAGCTGAGGAGGTGGACCTGATGGTCTAACCAAAATAGACATAAGTACAATACATCCTGAACTAAAAGTGGGGAAATTTGTGCCGATTCCCTCCCTTCTACACATAGCTGAGAATTAACTGCACATGAAAGTCTTTTTGATCTTTAGAAACCCAAGAGCAGGGGCCGCCCAGGGTTAGGGATCAACAATACTTTTGTTTGAACTTGCCTGGTATTCCACATTTATCAGGCCTATTATAACCTAACAGTGTTACTGACTTTAGTCTAACCTGGCGCTCTCAGTCCCTGTGATCCTGTAGGTAAGCATGCCACCGGGACAAACTGGCAGCTTACGCGACATTTTCGATTATCTTTCAATTGAGCTGAAAGATGTCTCATTGTAGAGCCACTCGCTTGCCCCTGAGCTTACTTGCACTGATTGGAGGCAGGAGCATGGGGAGAAGTCAGACAGTTTAAAGCCCCATCTCCACTTGGCAGTGGAGCCAAAGCTCCATTTCCTCCTCCTTTCATCTTCCCACTCTCTACAGCTCAAGCCTCACCTTGTCCAGACATCTTCCTTTGTTGTTATCCCTGCATGTTTGAGATGCAATGACTTGTTTACCCATCTCCCTATTAAACTATGAACCCCCTAGAGGGTAAGTACTGTTCCTGTTCAACTCTGGACTCCCAGTATATTCAGAGTATGTGGCACACAGAAAGAAGTGTTAGATGAATGGGCAGGGGATTGAATGACTACACCAGAATTGGGCTCCTAGCCCACCACGGGTAGGACACGCTTGCTCCAGTATGACCTGCTGAAAAGCCATGCTGAGCTGTTTTGCTCCTGGTGACTAATATTAGGCACATCTGAGACAGCTAGTTGAGAATGGCAGCGGGTAGAGGGAAGGGATGGTCTGATAGCTCAGAAAATGCCTCTTGTTAAAACAGCAGGCCCAGGTGTGGATTGCTTGTAGGCTCCTAACCCTGGTAACTTGCTCTAACCACCTAACCAATCCACAGAATAGTGTGGAAGAACTATCAGTCCAATAGGGAAGGAGCTACTGGATGCAACTTTCAGGATGAAAAAAAGAGTGGGGAAAGGGGTGGAGAAAGGAAGGAAGTTCAGCCAGATGTAAGTAAAACCTCTTTTCTCAAGGAGTTCAAAATGAGAGGGGGCCTTTAGGGGCAGAGCTGCAGCAACATTCAGGCCCCTAGAGAGGGAGATGAGTGCGAGTGAGACAGGGCTTGAAAGGCTGGGCGGGGGGTGGCAAGGCAGTGGCTCAGGAAGGAGGCTGGGCTCCCATCTGGAGAGCTGAGGGGCCGAGGTTGCTGAACAGATGGAGTGAAAGTTGCAGCTGGTGGAAATGCACTTTCATGTGTAAAGTATGGTCCCTGGAGGATTTCGAGTTCCAACTCTGAAGGCAGCAGTGGGCAGGTGGCTCTGCTCCATGCTCCGCCTTCTCCCCCCACTGCCACCCAGAAAACTCGACAGTGGCTCTGTGCCAGGACTCAGCCACCATGTCTTCCACCAGCATCCCTTTCAACAGGCAAAAGCTGGCATGGTGACACCTTGGCACAGGCCAGGACGGCAGAGGACTGTAATGTTTTAGCAGCTAAAGGGGGCAGGGGAATAGGAAGGATTAATCCAGCCTCCCCAGGAGGGGACCAGGTGCACTGAGAACACACAGAGATAGAGAGGGAAAAAAGACCTTCCAAAGCTGTTCAGGACATACACACTGGGTCTCTGCTTCTGGTTGAGCTTTGGCTGAAGGGGAGGCAGTGGAGAAATGTGAAAACACAGGCTCTGGCTTCATTGGACCCCAACTTCAAGAAAACTTTCTTGAGAATATATCTGTAGTTTTTAAAGTTGCCCACCAGCAACTTTAAGAGGAAAAGTGATTTTGACATTCCATGACTCTAACACAGCCACCTGTCCTGACATATTTAGACCCTCACCTTTGGAAACAGAAGCTGCAAGCCCAACTATACAACCTATTAGAGCTCCTCCTTCTAATGCTTAGGCTCTTGAAGAAATTAGCCACTCAACCATAGGCTAACCACACCCAAGAGGAAGCATCTTAGGCAATGAGCCTCAAGCTCTGCCTCTTCCTCTCTCTCTCTTTATTTGTTAGGCTGTGCTCTAGGTCATCAAGAACAGAAACTTCCAACTCTGTCTTGTTAAAATCCAAGCATTTTTTTTTTAGAACATGTGATTTTGATTCCTTTAAAAACAAAACAAAACAAAACAAACAAAACAAAACAAAACAAAAACAGACTGGAACCCAGTCCTTTAACCCTACTGTGTCCATTTTCCCAAGAGATGTTGTTATTTGAGATAATAACTTAAATATTCTTGGAATGGAGGTAGTTTCTCTCTTCCTAGTGGGATGTCTTCTTGGCTCCTTTCCCAAACTTGGCATCGAAACCAAGACCTATGGAAAAAGAGAACATGGGCAGAAATGAAACCTACCAATGATGTGGGGCAGGGGGCAGGGGAAGGTCAGCCTCTCGGTTCTCCAAAATTGGGGCTTTAAATAAAAGTTTTCAAACATTCATTTTAAAAACACCCTCCGAGAAAAGCATTTTCATTTGAATGGCATCAAATGAAAAAAATTCACCAAGGTACCAGAAATGACATAAACAGAAATACTGAAAGAAACTTAAGAGTCAAAACTTCTAAGCTAGTTCTCCCAGCATATCCATAGTGGCATAAATAGGGAGTAAGTATAATTTTACCCTGTTCAGTGTCTGGGGAACTTGAGTTGCTGGAAGGAAATCACTAAAACCAAATGCTCATTAGGAAGGCTAGATTAGAAGTAACGCTTCCTTTTCTCTTGTTTGAAAAAAGTTTCCTCATGACCCAGCAATTCCAGTACTGGGTATTTATCCAATGAAAATGAAAACATTTGAAAGATATCTGTGCCCCTATGTTCATTGTGAGACTATTTACAATAGCCAAGATATGGAAGCAACATAGGTGTACATCAGTAGATGAATGGATAAAGAAGATGCGGTGTACATATACATATCTAACTATCTATCTATTTATCTATGTATATATACACACACACGCACAATGGAAAATTACTCAGTGATAAAAAAGAATGAAATCTCGTGATTTGCAACAACATGGATAGACCTAGACGATATTATGCTAAGTGAAATAAGTCAAACAGAGAAAGATAAATACTGTATGATTTCACTTTTAAAACAAAAACAGACTCACAGAACCAGACGATAAACTGATGGCTACCAGGGAGGAAGGGGGTGAGGGGATAGGTAAAAAAAAGTGAAGGGAAGTAAAAGGTACAAACTTCCAATTATAAAATAAATAAGCCACAGAGGTGTCGTGTATAGCATAGGAAATATAGTCAATAATACTGTAATAACTTGCCATGGTGACAGATGGTTACTAGACTTATTGTGGTGATCACATCAGGTATAAAGATGTTGAATTGCTTACATTGTACACCTAAAATGAATATACTACTGTATGTCAACTATACTTTAATAAAAAAATTTTTTAGGTTCTCTGTAAAATAACTAAATAAATTTCATAAATACACAAGTAAATTTTAGGAGGAAAAAATCAAGCTCTGTCGCTGTCCTTTTGTGGCCCAGAGATGCCTGCTCTGGGTGGCACTTACCCAAGAACACAAGCACAGTGCCCACCCACTGCATGGAGCTGATGGGGTTGGCGAAGAGGATCACAGAGGCCAAGATGGTGAAGAACTTTCGAGTTGTGGTGATGATAGAGCAGGTCAGGGGGCCAAAATACACAACCGTCATGAATATGAAGCTCTAGAGATAGACAGGGAAAGGTGAGATCAGGCTAGTTCTTGGGTATCTGCCACAGGTCTAAAGTCCTTAACGAACATCAGAGCTAATCTTGCCACTACTCTTCTCCCAGCCAGACCAGCGTCTCTTAGGGAAGCCAAGCCATTCTCTGTCAAGGCACTCACCTGACCCAGGGCACTGGTCAGGCCAAAGAGCAGGATGTTATAGATGATAGTAGGGTACCTTTCAGCAAAGCTCAGGAACTCCCAGAGCTCCCCAGTGAATAGGATTCCTAGGAAGAAATGTCAAAAGATGAATGATACATCTTGTGTGCCCATACCCACACACATACCTACACATGACCTGCTAAAGTACTCCAAAGGAGGGTGGGGCATGGGAAATGTATGGAGTGAGTTTGTATTGCCCCATTAGGCATCTTTTTCCTATTTTTCTGATTAGGGAAACTAATTAAAGACTCTCCCAAGCAAGACTTGGAAGTTAGTTACTTCTGCCAAAAGTGACGGAAAGCAGAAATCCTCAGATGTTGTGGAGACATTAATCCATACAACCCTAACTCAAGGCAGCCCCAAGCACTGGTCATCTCCAGCCATCAGCAGCCTCCTCTCAGTGCACTGTACAAAAATGCTTCCTACATGTGCCCAGCTTTGGAAAAGGTTAGGAAGCACTGATTGAAATGCGAATATATTCACTTTCAAACTATGTTCAGTATACACCACATACCAATGTCTCATCTCCCTTAGAAGAGGGCAAGTTCCCAAGGTACCCCTGTGTCCTACTGCTGTGTCCTTCCATGATACCTGGCAGTCTACCCCTGATTGTGCAGGAACGAGTAGCAAGCAGAGCTTGATGGTGAAGATTCTCAGGGGCTTGGACATAAAGGCATCCTGGAGCCGAGGCAGGCCTTTGGCCCGGGCAAAGTTAGCAACTGGCCCCTGAGCTAGCAATCAACCAATGAGGGCAGTCTGCCCTCTGGTGATACATGGAAAGAACAGCAGAACTGCTCCTTACCAGCTCCCAGCAGCAATGTCGACCAAAGGTTAATGTTCAACATCATGTGATTGGAGCCTGTTTGGTAATGAGCTCGCATGTGGTCCTGGGAAACTCCTGTCAGTCCATCCAGGGTCAGAGACAATAACTGGGAAGGAAAGTGTGCAGCCTGCAGTGAGAAGGCCAACAGTGCTCCTCCCTAACCCAGAACACAGGACTCTCACCTTTCTGAGACCCCTCGGAAAACCTTAAGCAGAGTCCTGAGAACAAAATGCTGCTATTCAGTCATGGATGGAGGGTAAGGAGAGACCATTCAAGCTCCCTCTTCTCCCCGGGCACTAGAATGACAGGCTATCTGAGCTGCATAGTTGTAATGTAATCAGAGCAGGGCAGGAAATCTACCACTTTCCAACACAGTGCCACGAAGCCTGTTTGTGTGGGGGCCTGGAACCGGTTGTGGTGAGCCACACACATTCTTCCATTGAAGCTGGAGAGAAAAAGTCTACTCCCAGCATGTTAGCCTCCTGGCTTGGAAGATAGTGCACCAGAGACCGGATTCTGCAGTCATACTCCTGGATTAGAATCTTGGGCAAAGTTAGCCCCTAACTCTGCCACTTTACAGCCATAAGACCATGGGCAAGTGACTTAACCTCCCTTTGTTTCAATTTCTTCATCTGTAAAATGGAGATAATACTATCTATGAAGTTACTGTTGTAAAAATTAATCAATTGGTATGTAAAACAGTTGGAACAGTACCTAAATACATAGTAAGCAATAGCTACTACAGTATTATTTTAAACTCTGGCTTCTCAGTTTCTCAAAAAGCAGCAGTGAGAGACACACTACCCTTTTACTCTCTGCTCTCAAGTCTCTGTGACCTCACACCAGCATTTAGATACAGGCTTCAGGGTCATTCCTTCCTCAGGAGAGCTGAGCTGTAGTTAAATATTTCAGGCTTCCGATTATGGCCTTAGCAGAGCCAGGGGGCCACGTAGCAAAGGACAAAGACTAGAAATGGGGAACGAGGAGTACCACAATCTTCCTCCAGACATATAACTGGCCTTTCACCTGCCCAAGTGGGGTTATTCCTTGGTTAAGACTACTGGAAAAGGCTGCCTTTCCCACCAGGATCACATACCAGGAGCAGCTCTCCATAGCCAACTGTGTGTTCTTCCATCCCAACTACTATTTTGGGTTTGTACATGAAAAGGGCCACTCCAGCCACAATTAGCAACACACACAGGTACTTGGCCATTGGGTACTTCTTCTTCAAAAGGGTCACTCCAAGAAGCATGACTATTGGGAAGAAACAGAGTAGAAAATTCAGGCACCCACAGGCATCGATGAGCCCAACACTTTCCTCCTAGGAGCCAAGAGAAGACTCATGAGAGAAAAAAAAATCTGAGAAGAAAGGCCTATAGAGGATAAGAGGAGGGTGTGAGGCTGGCACTCAAATAGAGATGACTGAGCAATAGGGCTGAACAAAGAGTATAAGGCAGGAAAAAGGTAGAGAAGCAAGGTGAAAGGTCCAGGGAGGAAGAGGCCAAGGGCGTAGCCAGTGGGGAAGAGTGAAAGGTTGAGAGGAAGAAACTGATAATAAAAATGGAATTGACGGTATCTAATGACAATGTTAACACACAGACGCCAAAATGACCACATGAAGCAGAATAGGTCAGCCTCTAGCTCCCCCAGCTTATGCACACCAACACCACAGGAAGTGATACAGATGACAGGATGGCAGGGGGAAGGGATGGAGGGATTCCCTGGGGATAGCTACGATGAGATGAGGAAGCCTAGACAGATACAGAGTTCTAGCAAAGGAGAAAATTTACTACAGGAAGAGTAAGGACGGAAGATGGGAGACCATCTTCTTCTGCTTACCTGGGATTGGCTTGCAGGATTTACCAAGGACCTGTAATTAAATTCGGCAAATAATTTCTGAGCATCTGTGATGTGCCAGGTACTATGCTAGGTGCTGTGTTAAGATGAGTAAATGTGGGGCCTGCATCAGAGATCGCAGCCTCAGAAAGTAGTCCTACTGTGGCCAACCCACCACTGCCAAACCTCGAATCTATGATTCTTCACACTCTGAATTTCTCAAACACACTCTTCTTTTTAAGTCACAGACCCGAGGAAAAAAATCCTTAGTCCTTTTTCAACAACCTCTGAGCCAACCCTCATCCCACCCTGAGGTTTCACCTGAGTTGGGTAGTTGACAAACTGTAGTGCTGAGTTACTGGAGACCATGGCACCCAGGTAGGAGACAGAACAGGCAGCATAGAGCCAGCTCTGAGTACGATCCACCCTGGCAGTGTCAAAAAACTGGATCCCTGGGAGAAAACAAAACAAAACAAAAAAACAGACAAGAGAAACCTGGTGGGCCTAAGATGGACCACTGAGCAAAAGTCGAAGCAACAAGAAAGGAACCTGTCTGTCAAATAAGATAAGAAACACAAGTTGTTTCTGTCCACTTAAACTGGAAAGTCTCTGTAGATTGTTCAACTCTCCAGTCCCACCCAAGCCTAACACAACTCTACATGCAAGTCATGGGTGAGGAACTCATTCAGTTCAAGGGACTAGTTAGCACTGCTGCTAGCTCCCAGGGAATAGAGAAATGCTCGAAACATGCTTGAAGCTGACACATGAAAGAAAATCAAAGAGATAAAGAAAAAAAAATTAAGTATTCTTAATGGGGATCTGGAATACAGAAGATCCGTTCTCTGCACAGTTCAGACTCATAGGTTTGTCTAATTTAACGAAATAGTTTACCTTGTTCTAAAGCCATGCGTTTTATAGACGAAACAGAAACTATGTAAGCACTAAAGTGGGTGAGGGTCTTGACAGTTGGATCACTGCCTAATGCCCAGGATACAAATAGGAAGGGGCACATAACAGATTACTTTCTAGATACTCACAGATCTTGGCAAACACAGCATTGATCACACACTGGATGAAGACCAAAGTTAAGGCAAAAGTGAAGGTCTCCTGTTTGGCTCCCTCCCCATACTTTCCTCTTGTTCTAAGAATGAAATACATGAGAAAGAAAGAGAAGAATTAGCATATTTCCTTCAGTGTCATCTAGCATATATAGAGCTACTGGAAGCTTTGAAATTATCTTGCCTCTCTGAATATAGGGAGAGTTTTGGGAGGATCCCTGGGCTCATTTATAAAAGAGGTTGATTTTACTGGACTTAGAAACTAGACATCCCTTCCTGCTAGTCCCATAGCCTAGGACGAAAATGTCCGTAAAGGATGGAGCTAGAAGAAACGTAGAAAATTAGATGGTGAAACGAGGTATCCCAGGAAGAAGGGATTTGGGCTACAGCAGCAAGGCCAAGGGCGAAAGTCAGGTGTCTGCAAGAATCTGGGAGTTCCAAAGAGGAACTCGCACAGGTCACGGAAATCCGTGTGGGGTTATAAACCTCAACCTGTAAAAGCCAGGCCGTTAAAACCAACAGTGGGGAAAAAGCAATTACAGGAGGGGAAATCATGAGGTCCCGAGACTCCAGAGACCAACTTTCGCGTTTTGGAAATCTGGGGAGGCTCGGCCGCGCTGTAAAAGTGTCGGGGTGCTGGGAGGGCAGAAGGGTAAGAGAGCAAGAGAGAATACCAGTGAGGGCCGCGAACTCGGCCACAGGCTGGAGAGAGGGAGCAGGATAGGGGGGAATATGTGCGTTCAGACCCCAGGGATTCGCTCACATCTTTTCCTGTAGGATCCCATAGTAGAAATAGCAGACAAAGACGCCAAGGAAGCAGACGGGCAGTCGCAGCCGGTCGGGCACCAGGGAGCTGCTAGCGGCCATGAGACGCCCGGACGACCCGACCGGAGACCCGCTCACTGCTGGCAGCGGCAGCGGCGGCGACAGATCCAGCCGGACATCGCCGACCGGCGACAGGGGCCTCATAAGAGCTGCATGCGACTGCCGCTCAGTAGGGCCCAGAAGCCACCGCCAGAACTGCCAGCTCAGAGCTGCCGAGGGGAAAACTCCTCAGAAACCGGAAAACGCTTCCAAGGAATGGAGACCTGCCCTGGGACCTTGGCTTCATCCCTAGTGGCCACGGTAGCCAGCTGCCCCGAGGTTAATGTCTTGCCCTCGAGATTTTTCGATCGGGCGAATCCGAAGACAACTGCAACCCGGAGCTCGACGGGACCTCCTAGGAGATACGCGGGCGTGGCGTGATGGCGTTTAAGGATGTGGAGGCCATTGATTGGCTGCACTGCATGAAGACTGACAGGCGGGCGGGGAGGAGGTACTGCAGGCAGCTGGTCAAATCGAAGAGTCTTTTTTGCCAGTCGGCCGTCAGGTTTCTGCTGGGTCCTAACGCCAAGAAATTATCAGTGGAGCCTTAGCGTCCCCTAGCGACTCTACCCTCTCCACCAGAAGGGCGTTCAAGGCCCGCTGGGCTTTACAGAACAATCCTTCTCACTAGGCTTACAAGGCAGGACTCTAGTCCCAGCTCCGTCACTTAAAGGCAGGGCCACCTACACATGTCACCTAAATTCCGAGCCATAGTTTTTTGTCTGTCTAGAGATAGATAATTAGTAATAGCCACTTTGTCGCCTCTCGACTGTTGAGGATCAAGTGAGCTGAGGTTAATGAAAGCGTTTTATAAACTGTAGAGGGTGCTGGGCAAGTTTAAAGTATTATTTGTCATTATTCTTTCTCAACCCTGATCTTGTTTCTTCACATCCTGGAGATGGAAATGGAAGCTTACTGGAGTGAATTTTCTTTAGGGTCTTAAAATTCACCAGTGGAGCAAACCCTTCAGCTGTCCTCCACATTTTTTTCCTATTATCGAGCTCCTTGTTGGACCCTCCCTCATCCTAGTGTTGGGCCTCTACCTACTGACACCAAGAGGTAGGGCAAGGCTGACCCTCCGTCTTTCCACTGCCACGCCAAACCCCCACTTAATTGCACTCTGGACTGCTATGTAGGTAGAGGTTCCTTCTCCCCTTTGAGCAGCCTGCTTCTTTGGCAAGGCCATGGGCAAAGGAAGGAAGCTCAGGGCAGCACCACACCCAACACTCTGGGCCTGACTCACCAAGGCTTTGGGGGAATGCCAAACATCTTTCAGGGGGAGGGGTAAAACATTGAAGATGGGGTCTATCCTCAACCCCCTCTCTCCTTTATATTAGTGGGGAAGGGAACCCCCATACATTGCTCTCTTGCCCAGTCGTTTTTCCACTGAATGTCTGTAATTCCAGGGTACCAAGCAGCAGCTGGGGTGAGAGACCTGGGTTCCAGTTCCAGCTCTGCCTCTTCATCAGCTAAGGCTTCAAACAATTCACTTGACCTCTGACTCGAGTTTCCTCATCTGAAATTAATGGGACTATAACAACAAGCAGTAGAGCACTGTGGTTAGAAGCATGGGCACTGGATTCAAATGGTCTGGTTCCAATCTCAGCAATCTCGCTTCCTATCTATGTCTTTGAGACGAAGTAATTCAATCTTTCTATCTTTCCCTCATTAGTATAGTGAGATTTATCATTACACTCTTATTGAGTTGCTGTGATTTATCAATGACATTTTATGCAAAGCAAAACAGGATATCTGATGCTTACAAGCCAATGAATGGTAGTTGGGATAGCAGCCTAGAAGCTTGTCCTGAGGTCTTTTGAGATAAAATTGTAGTTATTATGACTGCCCTTGGGGTAGTCAAGTTTTCATCCATACAATGGGGCTAATGTGTCTTTTGTGAAAATGCTTTGTGAATTGCAAAGCACCATCAAAATGTTGAAATGGTTATTCCCATTTCCCCCTGAAAGCCTAAGAGTGCTTACAGGTGTGGTACTATAATAGCTGAGAGGCAGCAAAAGGACAAGAACAGTTTCTTCTACTAGTCAAGGAGCACCCACAATGTCAAATTGTCTCCCTTTGTCCAACCTCATTTCCTCTCTGAAATCCACTCTCCTTAGGGAGCTTTTCCAGACTAACCCAAGAATGAATGACTCCTTCACCCCATCTCCAACACACTATTCATTCTGGACAGTCTTTCCATGGATCCGCTATTTATATATCTGTCCATAAAAAGAATCCAAGCCTGGTGGCTTAAGGACAGGGACTCTGTCCATCCTCGTCATGTGTTAAGTAAAGGTTCCTCTTGAAGACAAGAATGAAGTGACGAATACCCTCAATTTCCACCCCATTCCCTCCCCTCCAAGTTACTGAACAGAATCTCAAGCTGCTGGGAATACTTATTTATTTGGTCTATTAACACCAAGATTTGCAAAAAACAACTTCTAAACACAGGATAAGAAAACTTGAACATTAACATTCTTCAATTTTGTGAAGCTCAGCAGTACGGAAAATATACAAACTTCAAACAGCTGCAAAAATAGTGTCTTTGGGAGAAAATAGAGTTTCTACATCAATACAAGAAAAATAGGCATTTTTCTAATCCAACCCAGTCCGGGGCAGGTGGAGGGTGTAGAGTCACCACCACTTGCCACCTGGAGGAATGCCAGCTCTCCCTCTCCCCAACTACCCACCTGGGGCTGGGCAGGCTGGGCTGCTGCTTAAGACAATCTTAGGGTGAAAGCGAGATGAAAATGCCACTTAGGAAAACGCTAGGTTCCCCACTCTGCCAGCAGCTGGATTGGTCAAGTGTTATGGCCCTTTAGGGCTGCTTTGGTCAGCTCCTCCAATGAGAGGGAGGCATGGGGATGAGGGCTGAGAGGATGGGGGTATCTATCATCGGGTCTCCACTTCTTCATCTGTGGAGGAGAGGGAAGGAAATCTGTGGTGTCCCCTCTTCTCTGATCACGGCCAGCTTGCTCCATGACAAGGACAAGGGTTCCATATATAGTCCTTTGGACTCACCCCCAGGAGTGGGGTACCCAAGACCTTCTGGGTGGGTTTTCCATCAAGTGAGAGAGGTGGCAAGAACACAGGTGTGACTTGTGAGCTGCCCAGCTGCTAGTGGAGAAGGCAGGCACCCTCTCATTCAGAGGGGATGGTGTCCATCAAAAAGAGGACCCAGGGCTTTGACACAATAAATGAAAGTGCTCGAAGGCTGAGAGGGAAGGGCTCCTTCATCCCCCACCTCAGGGGAGCTAGAGAGGGGCCTGCCACCAAGGCACTGGTCTCCATGGTAAAATGGTAGGGGCGGGGACCTCAGACCACCAGGGAACTCTGGAAAAGCACGGGCTCTTCTGATGGTGGGGTGCGCTGCCATGGCTCGAATGGCAGCGAGGAGGCCTTGGAGGCTTCTGGATCCTTCCGAGGTGGTGGCCTGGGGCTGCTGGGGGGGAGGGGAGACCCTGGGCTTGAGGGGCAGTTACGGAAGATGAAGCCCATGCTGGGGAAGAGGGGCTTCATCAAGCTGACGGGGCAGAAGGCTGAGCCTGTCGGGTTGAAATGGACTTTGTTCTTGTCAGGACAGGACGTCAGGAAGGCCAGGTCAGGACCTGGAGACCTGGAGGATAAAGAGAAAAACACACAGACATACATGTGTACATACACATATATACAGAAATAGCCAGTGAGAAGGGATGAGAGATGTCCCAGCACTTGGGGAGTAGGGGAGCTGAGTCTCTGTTCAGACAGGACGGTAACTTAACCAAGAAAATGATAGACTACTGAGCAACAGCCAGTCTGTCGGTTCCTCAGCTCTTCATTGTTTAGAAATATGGCTAAACAATAAGAAATCTACTTTAGCTAGAAAGTAAGAGGATTTGAAGCTAGACTGGAAGGAGAACTTCCTGACAATGTGATTCTAGAAGAGACCAAGGGATTTTTTGAGAGATTTCATCAGTGAACAGACCCTGTTCACTGGGGGCAGACCCTTTGCCTGAAAGCAGCGATCCAGGCAAAATGGCTTTCTAAGACTTTTTATAGTCTTACGCAGGGTTTCTCAGCCTCAGCACTATTGACATTTTGGGCTGGAAAATTCCTGGTTGTGGGGGGCTGTCTTGTGCACCATAGGATGTTTAACAGCATCACTGGCCCCTTCCCACTAGATGCCAGTAGCACCTGACACCCTCCCCCCATACAAGCTGCAACAACCAAAAATGTCTCCTGACATTGCTGTCATCTGGGGGGAAATACTGTCCCCCACTGAAATCATTCTTAAGCACATTTGAAAGGAGTGATTTTCAAAACCTTTACTGGGAGGGAAGGATAGCAACCATTGTGAGAAAGGCTGTCAGACCTTAACAGAAGATCTAGGTTCTTACTCGCCCTGTGGTCTTGGCCAGGACTGTCTCACTTTTCATGTGAAAAGAATTATCCCTACCCTTCATATGAGGGAAATGGAAGGATAAAAAGAGATTGTGTCAGAGAGTTCTAGAGTAAGGAATGCTTATGATAAAAAAAAGAAGAAAAGTGTGACCATGTTTTAAAGGTGACAGAGTCTAAGAAGCTGCTGGTTGTAAGGATTTTGGATGAGAAGACGAATGTGTGGGAAGATGGGGAAGCTCTGTCGCCAATGGATCCCACTGACTACCTTTTTCTTGAAATATATTTACAGAAATATACACTTAGTGTATAGCTTGATCAGTTTGTTACCATTTTAATTGTAGAATTCTAAGAATTCCAAACTCAGGGAGAAGAGTAGGTATGAGGAGGAGGGTAGAGGTTGGCACAGAGTGAGAGGTGGAAGGAAGTAAAGGCCTGGGGTTCCAGAGAACTGCACAGTGGCAATGTGTCCCCTAACCGAGCAGGGTTTGAAAGGATCCCACTTCATAGAGGGATGGAGAATGGGCAGGAGAGGGAATGCTCTTGGTGTGTGCACGTACACATGAGGAAGGTGACCCAGAGGAGTCCAAGCAATGCTTGAGGGACATGAGGGCAACCAGCATGGTCCTGAACAGCTTGATTCCCTCCCTAGGAAATCCAGGCCATCTTACGGGGTCAGAGGTTAGGAATAGGAAAATGTGGCAGATGAACCACTAAACACAAGAACTTCCCAATAGGAAAGCTGACACAATGAAGAGACCCCAATGAGCTAAGAATATGTATCCCAGGATATCTTAGAGAGTAAGTGACAGATCAGTGCCCTTCATAAAGGGTTGACACAGAGGCAGGAAGCTGGATGAGATGACTTTGAGATCTCTTCTGGCATTATGAGTCTACAAAAGAATCAAGACAAGCAGCCACCTGATTTCCTCAAGCAATTCCAGGTTGTAGTTATCCAGCTATAACGTGGACTGGGGAAGGGCACCAGAGTCCAGAGTCTGCTACACAATCTGGCCTCTTCCCTCCATACACCACTGCAGAGGACCCAGTGCTGCGGAGAGATACTGGGCAACAGTGATGATGCGAGCGACATCCCCGTGGTCATGGTTTTCTCCTTAACTCTCACTCTGTGTTGTATATGTACCTTCTGCCACTACTATGGGTTGTCTTCTCCCTTATCTGAGATACGAATAGAGCCTTCAAGGCCCTAAACCCTGTCCCGGCTAAACGTCCACTCACACACCATGACTAAACTTCCTGACTGCCATCGAAACCACAACTTCCAGGTGAATCTGCCCTGAAGAATATTAAAGGTGGCGAGGGAAACGAAATGAGCGATTAGGGTGCCTGCCAAGGGGGGCTGGCTGTGTGGGCATGTGGGAAGGTCAGCTCTTGATTTTCTCTGCTAATTGGAGAGAACTGTAGTAAAGAAATCAACTAAGAATGGCTTCTGAATTGCCCAATCTGGCTTGAGAATATTGCATAGTCCTTACTTGCAAGGACTGGAAATTTCTTTCTGGACGGTCATGACACTTGAACGACTGCAGCTTGACTCAAAGGATTAGACAGCTGTTTAGGTTCCCCTGCCCCTCCAGTGGGGAGGAGACGGTTCTCGTCTCTGCCGAAGAGAACTACTACTATGTTCTCTCTCTCTGATTATGGTCTAGCAAATTCTCACACCTTTCCCAGGGATGAAAAAAAAAAAAAATAGGAGAAACAAAGGGTTTAGGTTTCAGAGCTCTTTCCTTTCCACTTTCTGCTGCGCTTGTGGCTGGCATGTGGGCAGAGAGCAGGTTTCTATGGAGATAATGATAAGCAAAGATTTAAGTGCTTGGAGTAGGTAATGTCAACAAGTTTGATCGTGGAAAATCTGCAATACCAATAATCTAAAGTTGACAACATCTCTAGGATGAGAGAGAGTCCAAGACTGAAGCAGGCTCTGTCAGGTGGGACCACACAGGGCTAATCCCCCATCCCCATCCCTCTCTCTGATGTACTCACGTGGCCTCTTCAAACACACGCACTCTCTCACAGCCTTCTGGGGGCTCCCGTTTGAAGACGTAGCTATGATTGGGACGAGGGGAGGCGGCAAAGGCAAGGACTGGAGATGGGCTACCATCTTCAAGGAAAGCTGGGTGGCCTGGAGAGGAGCCTGCAAACAGAGCAAGGCTGAGTCCAGTGAAGCTGAAAGAAAGATATCTACCATCCTTGGCTCGGGCCCTGGTATAAAGGGAAGAGGCTAGGAGACACGATAAGGTGGGTGTCCAGGGTTATGCTGAGTCAGGTCATTTGTCCATACTCTACCTTAGAAAATCTGAGGCGGCTTACAGAAATACATGTCCTGTTATACAGGATAACAACAACAACAACAACAACAACAAATACAGCTGAATTAATGGGAAGATGAGGTCTAATACGAACTCTATATTCCCAGGAAATAAACAGTGATTGGAAATCCAGGCCTCAGATTTAAAGGAATCCTAAATTTTGTCTCTCTCACTGCCTTCTTCCAAGACTGCACCGCCCTGCCTTGCCAACATACCACAGCTTCTTCCTTTCCACAGCCTTGAAAATCTATCCGTTCTTCCAGGAAGAGCTCTTATACTGACTCAGAGAAGCAATTTTTATTCAACTCCACTTGTGGGATAAAATTCCTCTTGCTTTCCACACAGCAAATGTACTTTGCCTACGTTGCAAATATTGACTTTATCTGTATTTATGTCACATTTATTCCTTATTACTCTATGCTCTATTTACCTCTGTGTATTGTTAGATCATGGCCTTGACCAGCCTACCTCACAGGGTTGCTGTGAGAATCAAATGAGGCAACACAGGCAACATAATGTAAGGGTCATTACTATTGGAAGGAAGGATTCACATCTTGTCCTCTTGGTGAAGCAGCCAGGGCACAGTAAAAAGTAGAGGTTTGGAGTCAGCCCGGGTTTCAATCTGGGTCAAACCAGGTGACCCTGGGCAAGAGACCGCATTCTCTTATTTTGTATCATTCACAACCACCTTGAGACTTATTGCTGCTAATGGGTTGAGTGGACACCTGAACAGACTCGAGGGCTCTGTACTACTGCATGCCGAACCTCAGCCAAATATGCAGATGAGAGGGATTGTGTCTTTGGGTTACAGTGAAGATTAAATGAAAATATAGGTGCAGAGACTTTATATAAATTATAAATCAGAATTGACATCAAGGACCATTATTCTTACTGGTATAACATACAGAATAAAGATGACTCCTAAAGATATTCTGATTGGCTGGTAAATAAAAATGCTAGGCTTGACAGTGACTGGAGGCGGAAAGGGGAGTGGAGTCGCCCCTGCTCCCTGAGTGGGCCCTGCCGCCTCAATCTCCTCAGCTTACCTTTGTCACTGGGGATGGATGCAAGCTCCTCGACTGCACCCCGGTGTTCCTCGTGGCTGGTCTGACCAGAAGGCTGGGGGGATGCCAGGGAGATGGAGGGAGAGCTGGCAAGGTTGCCAGGCTCCAGGAGGAGGAGGGGGTGATCACAGCTGCCACTCTGGGGGGGAGCTGGGGCACGGTGCCCATCAGGGATATCAAGGATCTGCCAGGGAAGAGGGTGGGTGATGACTCCCAGGCCTGTCTCTTCAGGCCTGCAGAGCTGTGGCAACTCTTCGGTCCTCCTTTTGCCCTTGTTCTCCTTCTTTATTTATAAAACACGGTGACGACAGGACACCATTTCCTCAAGTCACTGGTTTCCCAACCACCTGCCCCAATCTAAGGGAAAACCCCTCCTGTTTCTCCCACAGTTCTTTGTTCTTTTCCCTTGTAACACTTGCAGCCAAATTTATCATTACATATTTATTTGAATGATTTCTCGATGTGTTGCCCCCAGCAGGCTGTAAGCCTCTCAAAGGCAGGAACAGGTCTGAGTGTCAGGCTCTGGGAACACAGAGAAGAATAACAATGGGGTGCAGGAGAGGGGGCACGCCATCAGGACACCGTAACCACGGTGGGCCACTGCAGGACAAGTGTGCAGACTATTATCACGTACTAACTCCCCCTTCTCTTTTTAACATTCTATGGTACTTGTACCCACAGCTCGCCAAATTGTGTGTATGTGTTTGGGTGAAAATCTTACATATACTCAGATTAAAACTCAACCAGCAAATAAATCGTAAACTGAGGAGTGTGCCCACTAGAATTATATTAATACTGCCCGACTGGCATTCCCCAATTGTACTGCGTCAGTATAAAAATGTGCCTGAGACTGCAGAAAAGGTAGCAAATAATTCTGCCTGGGAGTGGGGTGGGGGAAAGGGCTGCATTGGGGAATTGGGCATGAAGGATGAATGTGTGCTGCCAGGTAGAGATGGAGGGAAGTGGTAACTCAGGCAAGAGGGTGGCTTGAACTGAGGCACAGAGGTGATGGTGCTGGTGCCAAGTATGCGGTAACAGTGAGCTGGTGCTTTGGCTGAAGAATGATGCCTCGCCCATTCCTCCCAGCTGGGACCCTGCCTTTTCTCTGTCTACCCACCACCAAAAGCTTTCCCCAGGTATACCCACCCAGCTCTCCTGTTCCTGTAGTTAAGTCCATTTAAGTCTAATGAACTCAGTTGGTGTTCCTTCCGCATGCTGGTATTTGCATGCAGCTCTGTCGCTGTAGCCACAGCCTGTGAGTGCCAGAGAGCAAGAGTCCCACTTCCCCACGTCCAGATTCAGCAAGATGCTGCCTGTCAGCGTATCCAGGACACAGGCCCCACTCACCCGCAGCAGCTCCTCTTCACCCTGCTCCTTCACGAACACCTCCTCCAGCTCTTGGTTGAGCCCTTCCAGGCTCCGGTGCAGGCAGGGGCTGAGTCGCAAGACAGGGGACCCTGAGGGGAAGCTGGGAGGGGACGCCTGAGGAGGAGACAAATGAAGCACTCACTGAAACCCACCAACCCCAGACAATTGTCAGTTCTGACTGGGGGAGCGGGCGTAACAGTTATGTCAACATGGCAAAACCAAAAGAGTAAAGGAAGATTTGGGGACAGTTACAGATTGCAATAGGTCCATTCAGTGGGGTTTTCTCCAAAAGTCAGAGATTTGAGAGGTCTGGAGTATGCTTTTAAAGGCCACAGGAGCATCGCCGCCTCAATTGCATACGGGGGTGAGGGTGGAGGAGAGCAAAATTCAGAATAGCAGGAAGCCCTTCTAATGTCAGTCAGCAAGTCCAAGTTTGCACTGAAACTTCACCTGGGTACCCATGTGGCCACAGAGCATGCAGTGCAGTAGGGCTCAGGAGTTGCTCAACCCGAGAGGATCTTCCCATGGGGGCGGGGGAGGGGGGAGCGGAGCGCATGCCATGGAGCATGACAAAGGGGAAAGGGCTTGGGGGAGAAAACATACCCTCAGTGCTCCCCGCACAGCATGGTCCCCTTGGAGTGGGGAGCCCCGCTCCTTCTCTTTCCCACTGCGGCTCAGCTTTGTCCTCTGCAGTTGCTGCTTCAACTTGGTAATCTGATGGCCCAGAGAGGGGGAGAGGAGGCAGGTGAAGCAAAGCACAAGTGCACTGGGTCCCTCCTCCCAGGCGAGGCTCCTGCCAGAGGCCCATGAAAATGCATGAAAGGGAGATGGCAGTGAATCTTCCATCTCAAAATACCTCAGCGGTGTTGAAAATGGTGATGATAGATTCATCAGGCAAGCGGGGTACCTTATTGACTAGATTATTTGATGTTTTAAATTACCGTGTATTCCATAGATGGATCAGTTTCCAAAAATAAAAAATAAAAAATAAAAAATACGCAATGCTGAAACCATTTTTGTCTTTCACAGATTCCAAAGGCATGGAATACTACTCTATTAATAGAAATGGGAAATGATGTTTTTGAATTCACTCTCCAAAGTATATTCACAGCTATCTCAAAGGCCTGGGACCAGGAGGGATGGAAGGATTTCACCTTTTTTTAAAGCAGACCGCACTGAGCGAGGAGCAGGCTCTCCAGA
Organism: Pteropus medius; assembly: GCF_902729225.1. Taxonomy (NCBI): domain Eukaryota; kingdom Metazoa; phylum Chordata; class Mammalia; order Chiroptera; family Pteropodidae; genus Pteropus; species Pteropus medius. The sequence goes on from NW_024351732.1 coordinate 656,203, forward strand.
AGGAATATCAGATTTTGTCCCGCCTTCTATTTCCTGTGACAATTATGCATTATCATCAACAATTCTGAATATTATCCCTGTCGCATTTGTAATTCTGCACCTACTTGCCTCAGCTGGCAAATGATCAAGAGATTCAGAACTATTTTAAATATGGGCCTAAATTAAATGGAATTCAGAGAGTAGATCTGCTGCCCACAGCCATACAATTTGCAACTACTGCCAACAAGAAAGTGCTTTTAGGTTTGCTACTGGGGATCATTCGACCATGACTCCATGTTTAGTATAAATAACTTGCTTACTCTGTTAATTAAAACTTTAAATACTTTGTATTTCCCACCAGCCTTCAATATTTCATATTTTTTCTCTGTTCTTGCCACCAAGAGGGCGAAAGCCACTCCCCCTATAAGAGGGTCGAGGGTGACTCCTACCAGGTTGGCCCTGTCAGGAGCTGCCCCATGGCATGGGCATGGCAGGCGGAGCTGGTTTGCAAGCCCAGTCTATGGCTTTCTCTACTCAACCTCAATGACTGGACCTCCTGAGGGAAAAGGAGGGCCAGCACAAAGTGCTTGGGAACACATAATTGTCTTCTTCTTTTAAAAATAAGGCAGGATGAATAGTTAAGTAATAAATGGGGCCGAGGCCTCCTAATTCTCAGGAACTGATTCTCCATCTTTCTACAGTCTGTGAACTGCTTATCTGGATCCAACCTCAAAGTAAAGTGAGAACATGGTGCCTCCCATCCTGTGCTTGGCTGCTGAAGGGTACCAGCAGCCACTGGTCAAGCCCCTGCTGGCAGGAGGGTCTGGCCACCAGAAGGCTGGCAGGCAGCTTCGAAGGAGCCATCTCATATTAGGAAAATGTCAGGTTGAGGCAAGTGAGATTGGAAGTGTGTGTCCACTTTGGAGCAGATGTATCCACGGTGCTTGGGGTAAACAAGAGGCAGCCACCCCAGCTGGGAAGTCAGAGGGCAGTTACCTCTTTGCGGTGGTCTGTACTGCCCCAGGATGCTGAGCGCTTGTGTGTACAGGAGATCGCCCGTTCACCTTCAAGCTCTTGCCAAGACAGGGGGGTCTGCAGGGAGAGGAACCCAGTGAGACAGAGCATCTTCTCAGGCAGGCTCAGGGGAAGCAGGCACACCATTTCCTAGACAGAAGTGGTGGCTCTTCGAAGGCTTCTCTCTCATCTGCTCATCAACCTCAACACTGTCAGCCTCTTATTCTTTCAGGCTTCTCCACTGATACTGCCTCTTTCCCAATCTACTTCTTCTTCCAGGAAACCCTCCCTGATGAGCCAGTAAGGCCAATCTGCTCTCTACACTCTTCTGACTTTTACACATGGATGATATCCCCAGCTTTTCCAGGGTTCCCCAACAGTGAGGACAAGTACTGCCCTGCCCTATCCTCACCAGCTCCAAAGGGGCATGGGCTCAGAGACCCACTGGCATCCTTGATCCTTGCACCCTCTACATGCCCAGCATAGACCCAGGTTCCTGGGAGCCTAATGAAAACGAGTTACTAGACCAGCCTCCAGTTAGGAATCATTAGTTAGTAAAATAAGATAAAGGTCAACAGAAATCCTTGCCCTGCATCCCTGACTGAAGTAGGGGATGCCTGTGCAGTGCAGTGCCTCAAGTTTGCTCTGTGATTTTCACTGTATACAGAGTAAGTGCCGGGGGCCCGACGTCCTCCTAAATATGCAGGGGAGGGGACATTTTCAGAAAAGATGGAGCCAGAATTCTGCACTCAGCCCTGACTCCTGACCCCTCTTGGCTATATCATAGCTCCTTCTCTTGGGTCCTGCTCTGTCCCTCATGAGAACAGGGCTCTCGGCCAGCCAACCTCCCTCCTCTGCTGCACAGAAGACCGAGTTGGCCCAAGACGGAGGCAGGGGGAGTTGTAGACCCACTTCCTGAGCCCCCACTCGAGAGAGGAAGCTGTTGGCTCTAAGCACGAGGCAGGAGGACAAGATCCCTCCCCACCACCAACATCCCTACTTCCATTCCAAGGGAGGGGCCCAAGGGGGAACGCTCCAGTGGAACCAGTTCCTCTCTAACTTATTTGCACAGCTGCCAAAACCATGAGGGCCTGGGAACCATCTCCTCCAACAAATCTGCTGACCTCCCGGGAGAGGTTGTTGCAAACAGAAAGGGGGAAGAAAAGAGAGAAAAAACCAACAACTCAACACCCAACAGCTGCTAAGAAGAACTCAGCAGGGCAGTCTGAGCGGGACTGTGGGAGCGGTCCTCCCTGTGCGACAGCTGCAGAGCAGAGGGCAGCTGGGGGGGGGGGGGCTGAGGCTCCCTGGTTCTTCCTTCTCCCAGCTGCACATCAGGACCTTTAGTGGGCTGTGAGACAAAACCAGGGTCAGACAACTGCCTTACTTCCCTTCCCTGATGCTAGTACCACAGGGAGACTATCAGAGATCCATTCCTCCACAGTTCTCTCCTTCAGGAAGAGGGCAGGCAGCACATCCTTCAGGTCCACACCCCAAAGCCCTTGAAGTGAAGCTGAATCTGACAGTCTATGGAAACCAAGCAGTCTATTACCAAACGTCCATCTCTCTAAACCAGAGTTGGCAGACCAAGTCTCGGAAAAGGCTGCTGCACAGACTGAAAAGTGGGGAGGAAGTCCGCCTCTCCCACAGCCCCCTTGGCCCAGCAGACACACAAACGCTCCGCCCCTTCAGGGCTCCAAAGCCGACCCCATAGATGGCTAGCTCTGCTAACCAAAGTGCTGAGTCCCACACTAGCCTGTTGTTGGTGGAAAGACGGCAGAGGCTGTAGAGGAGAAATGGCAAAAGCTAAGGTGATGAGCCCATTTCCCCTCCTCCAGGAAGACGCTGTACTCACAGGTGGGTGGTGAGAGAGAGGAAAAAACAGCCACGTTCAGGCTGCCACCGGTTCTACTAACATCTCTGGCAAACTCTCCGACTGCCTTCTTTCCTCTGATATGTGAGGGGGTGGAAGGAGAAATGTAGGCTAGCGCTGGAGTTTAGAAAGGATGTAAAACTTCATGGCAGCCAAGATCATCTCCTCTCTCAATCCATTTTACCCCACTGCTCTCTCCTCTGCAACGTCTTCCAGCACCTACTGCCTACTCTGTGTAAACTGTGCCGCCGAGGCATTGCTTTGTCTCCACAGCCACACTCTGGGTGTAGATATCACCTTACCCTCCATCCCATGACCTCCCCTCTCCATATTTGGCTCTCTGTCCTGTCTATCTCCATCTCCTTTTTCTTACCTTGCCCTTGATCTCTAAGCCTGGTCTCCCCCTCTAAGACGGCTCACCCTACCAATTCTTCCCAGCCTTCCCATCGGGAAGCCTTTCCTAACTTTTCCGCCCCATGCTGACTGCTTCTTTGCTCTGTGTCTCCTCTGTTCGGATGGGTTCAGGGCATATACCATTCATTCAATCAACAAATAGTTCCCAAATGCAAACCGTGTGCCAGGTATTCTTCCAGGTGTTGGGGACACAACAATGCACAAAACAACAAAAATCCTCATCTCTTTTGAGTTTATATTCTAGTTGGGGATATAGTTTAAATAGTGTAAGTACTAAAGAAAAAAATACCGCAAAGAAAGGGGCTGGGAATGCGGGAAGTCGGGGGTGGTATAGGGTTTTTAAATATCTGGGAAGCCCTCAGTGAAAAGGTAACATCTGAAGAAAACCCCGAACGAGATGAGGGAGGGAGCCAGGCGGACATCTGAGGTGAGAGTGAGCGAGACAGAGAAAATAGCAAGTGCAAAGGCCCTAAAGCAGGAGGAGTGAGCCTGGTGTTTTTGAGAATAATGAGGAGGCTAGTGCAGCTGGAACAGAGTGAGCGAGGGGCAGTGTAGCAGGAGATGAGGTTAGCGTGACAGACTGAAAACGCCCCCCACTCCCTGCATGAGATCCTAATTCCTGGAACTTGTAAGTATTACCTTGTGTGGTAAATATTTTTGCAGGTATGATTAAGTTAAGGTGGGAAGAATATCTTGGGTTATCCGAGTGGGTCTTAAATGCCATTATAAGTGTCCTTATGAGAGAGAGAGACAGCGGGAGATTAGACGCACACAGAAGAAAAGGCAATGTGACCATGGAAGCAGAGATTGGAGTGATGTGGCCATAAGCCAAAGAATGTTGGCAGCCACCAGAAGCTGGAAGATGCAAGGAATGGATCTCCCAGAGAGCCTCTGGAGAAAGTGTAGCCCTGCCAACACCTTGATCTTGGCCTAGTGAAATGGAATTTGGACTTCTGGCCTCCAGAACTGTGAGGGAATAAATTTTTGCTGTTTTAAGTCACTAAATTTGAGGTAATTTGTTACAGCAGCTTCAGGAACCTAATACAGTAGAGGCTATCCTGTGTTTGAAGCTGTTTACATCCTGGCCCTGAGTATTCTTAAGGCGGACATGTGCACAAGTGTGGGCTTTGGCTCCTCCAACTGAACTGGAAGTGTCAAGAGTGGGAACCATGCTCTGTCCCTTATTTTCAGTGCCCCTGGATGAACAGACCCCTTCTCCTCTCATTCTCACCACGGAGGTCTGGGCCAAGGTCTCCTTGCAATACAGAAAAGTCACAGCTAAGAAAGGCTACTCTTCAAAAAGCAATCCTTTATGGCACAACATGGGCCAAGCCATGCTGCGTGACAGCACCATAAGTAGTTGTTCCAGATGACCCTTAGGAAGCAAGGAAGAGCTTGAGCTCAGCAGGCCAAAGTCATGTTTGTCAAAGGGACTCATACACTGGAATAGATTATTTGTATACCCCAACCCAGGGGGAGCAGCTGAGGGAGAACCAGGGCCATTTACTAGCCATGAGTGGTGTCAGCCAACAGTGCAGATGGTGCTCGAATTATGCAAAACCAAATGTGGGTTAGACCAAGCAAGCCTTGCCTGAGATCCTGAGATCCCAGAGCAACATGTGGCAGGATAACTGGGCATGGGGATGGAGAAGAGCTTTTCAAAGAGCGGCCTGATAGAACAAGAAGGCAGGGGCCAGAAGGAGCTGAAAACCCGCCTAACTGCAACCTGTATCTCTGCCCCCAGCTCAACTAAGTTTCTACCTGGACTCTGAAGAAGGAAGAGTGCTGATTATATTGCCTCCAGTGACATTGACAGAGACCAGGTGGGCCCTGGGAAAATAACCCCGCACGTGTGTGTGGAGACACAGGGCCTGGCCTAGTACAGATGATCAGGAACCAGGTGTTGAAATGAAATCCACCAGGGAATCAGCCCCCCGGGACTCTGGCGGGACAGAGACAGGAAAGGCTCTGAGGGGAGTCTGCCGGCCAATGTTGAGAATTCCGGCTGCAGGTGGCCAAGGCCACCCATCTCTGGCCCTACAGTGACTATGCAATCCTCACATTTTCCATCATAAACTCGTTTTCAAACATTCTGTGCTGTTGTCACACCATATGCTGAACAACTGGTCCTGTTCACCAGTTTGGAAAATAGGCGCTGTGCCCAGGCCCCCACACCCACAAAGGAAAGCCCGTGATGGGCAGACTGAATTGTGTGTTACCACTAAATGCTGAGGCACTGGCTTAGGAAAAGGAGGAAGACATTACACAGGTAGGGAGAATTACAGAAAGGGAAGGCTTCGCAAACAAAGCATGCTGCCTCTGCCTCTGGTCTTCAGGACACTCCATGAGGCTTGTCAAGGACTTAAGCTATTTTTTTTCCTGAAAGGTAAGTCAGGCCTAAAGGAAAAAGTCTTTCCTATAGGCTTGCCACCTCACCTGGAGCATGCAGAGGAAGTGGAGCTAGAGATGAGAAGAGGGGGGAGGGGGAGGGTAGAGTAGGTACCCAGGGTCCCATCTGTCTGCAGGATGAGAACACCAGTGGGGAAACTTTGCTCAAACAGTCATTCCAGCTGTGGTGAGGCCACTTCCTCCCTCCAGAAGAGTGCGAGAAGACTCGAATGCTTTGCACAGCAAGAAGGGAGAGGGGTGACCGCAACCGGCATGTGCTGCCATCACCGCCCTGGCCCAGGCCCAGCCGCTAGGAGGGACCAGCCCAAATCACTTGGTGGCCAGCTCTGATTTACCAGCTGACCTGGGGAAAGGTGGTCCAGAGAGGGGAAAACATTCAGATTGATTTGGAGAATCCTGACAAAGTCCTCCAAGACACAAAAAAACATCCTCTAAATGACAGTGACTCTGCACAGAAGCCCTCCTCATCCTCCCTGGCTGGCCACTCTGTCCAGCTCCAGCTGCACCTAAGCTCTTCCGTGTACTCACCAAGCTGGTCTCTGGGAGACCTGGTCATCCTTCTCCCTTTGCTTGTCCTGACTTAGAACATGGAGCAGCTCCAAAGCACTCCTTCCCCAGTTACCACATTCATACCTCCTACCTCTTCCTGCTTCCTAGAACAACTTCCCAAATAAGATCCATCCACCTCATATCCTCCCCTGCCCCAAATATCTGGATAACCCAGCTCTCCATGTCAGACTGTAAATTGTCTAAACTCTGTGCTATCCTCTCTGCTGGCAATCTGCTATATTCAAGAATGGAGCTTTCCACTCCATCTTCTGCTTTGTGAGGAAGTTTCGAGGACACAGCATGCCTGGCTATCTAAATGGCAGGTGTTCTGTGCTTGTTGACCAGGTCCGAAAATTGTTTGGAACAGGCAGTGCCCTTGCTTGCTCTAGGGGTTTCAGAGAGGGGAAGCTGCTCAGCCTAGACCTTAACGATGACTGCTGCCCTCACTGCAAGACAGGCCCCCAGGAATGCCAGGGCTGATGTGGTTTCCAAACACGCACTCTACCTGCTGGCTCTGGAAGGAAGGGTGAGAGGTGCAGGGGGAATAAGTGAGAGTGCAGAAGTAAGGGCCTGCCAGATATGGAGTGCGCACACACTGGCATGACGAGAAGAGAAAGAGAAAGAAAGTGGGGTAGGGGTGGGAACAGCCCCCCTAGAGCTCAAAGGAATTAGGCTAAGGTCTGGCATCAATCTATTTTCAACAACTTAAAAGATTTCAAGGACTTAGATTCCTCCTCCCTACCTTCCCTCTGCCTTTCCCCACACTCCCTTGTACTCCCCAAGAAAACTTTTCCCTCATCTCCAGTCTTTTCTGGGTGATGTACCGGTGCTCAGAAGAAAAGGAGAACCAGTAACTTAGGGAGATCCTCAGGTCATCATGGGTAATACCAGTGTGGGAGAAGGTGCCAAGACAGGGGGCTCAAGCAGAAATTTGAATGGAGTCCAAAACCTAGAAGCAGAAAATTCCCAGAAGGCCAAGGGCAGGGCATATAGTTTAGTCCGGATGCCTACGTTGATCAGAATTCTCCCACCTCCTGACTGCAGCCACAATATTGACAGGTTGCTAAGAGTTCCTCGAGGGCTGGAGCCCATCCCAGGGAAAGAGGAAAGCTGCACAGACCGGCCTTGCCAGACCCACAGAGGCGCATCGCTGACCTCTGTCTTGCGGTGGCAAGAAGCCCAGACTTGTTATATAAAAGGTCTGGCCTGCAGCTGGAGCCTAAGCAGCAACACATAGCCTAGAGCCCAGGCCTCTAAATCTGGCCAGGGAACATCTGAGGCCAAGCCTGCCTTGAGTTGACAAAGAGAGCGCTCCCTGAGGAGTGGGATCAGGGCTTCCTAGAAGGCTGGCAGCAGGAAATGACAGAGAAGGGCTACACGGAAGCCTGCTGTCTGACGAAGAGGGCTGCCATCCTGAGCTTACACATTCAAAGCAATCTCAAGTCCTGCTTCTCCAGGAAGCCCTCTTTGACTACATACATTATTTGGGCTAAACGTTCTTCTCAAAAGAGAAAGGAGAGTGTGCTCCAGGCCTGTGAGGGGGACGCCTGACTTATGCTATTTACCCTTTTCAAACAGTGCGCAGGGCTCCCAGGAAGTAGGCCTGCTCTGTCTGCTGCTTAGAGAGTGTTTTCTCTTCACATTCTGTTTGTAGATCTAAAGAGGGCCATCGATTTTAACTGCAGCAAATTCTTGTTGGTTCAAGGTGGGGTATTCCCACAAGAATTCCCCTCCTCTGAACTGTGCCAACATTTGGCCCCATCTCATCCCTTGGCTGTCTGTTCACTGGCCTTCATGAAACTGGCATTCAGAGTCACAGGCCAAATCTTGCTCTCATTTCCTGAATCTTCATTTTAACATGCCAAGAACAGTACTGGGCATTCAGACTTTCACTAATAACATTTGACAATGGATCTCATTTTAAAAACAAATGAAAGAAAAGGACAATGTGATGTGCGCAGAAGAGGAGGTAAGAGGAAGTGAGCACACAAAATACTTCAACTTTTGGCCATCACCCCACCTATGAGCAGACAGAGCGGGCATACGCTCCCCCCGCCACTCCCCCAGCTTGCAAAGGAAGAGCTGACTTGTCCACTGTCCCCCAGGACACTGGTCTACCTCTGAGCCCATGTTCTTCCCACTCTGTTTCTTCCCTTTTCTGAGAACGACTCATTTGTTCTGAAGTTGAACAGGAATGGGTTTTAACTGCACCAAAAATGAGAAGATTTGACTTTCAACAACGTAACTGCTAATGTTGAGGTCCTGAATCAGATTAAGAAATATCTTTGTATAGTTTCACATATGCAGTGACGTTTTGCTCAGGCTAACACTATCTTATTCAAAAACTGACAAGCAGACTGGATGATCTGCGGAGATTCCTTCCAAGTTTACGATTCTTAATGACGGTTGTGAAGAAAAGGGAACCTGGGTTCCACAGGACTCCAGTGGGTCTGCCGAAATCCCGGACTGGGCTGCTGGCTAGGGATCAAGCCTCCATGATCTGAAAGCTTTCCACTCCTATTGCTCCAGCGAGATCTATCCTGGCTTGACACACTTTTTGGCCACCTCTTTCAGCTGTCTGGGGAATGCAAACTCAGTCAAATGCTGGCCCCAGTTTAATTTTAGCAAGGTAAATCTCATTTTTTAAAACCTAGAAGAAATTCCAAAATCAACTCTTGCTTACCCACACATAAGTACTGAAGCCAAACTAAAAAATCCAGATTGACTTCTCTCTTCCACCAGTCAGGTGGAATGCAAACTCATTTTCATGTACGTTTACCAAGAAAATCAAGCTGGTAAATATTAAATGATAAAAAGCTACATGGTGAATATGTGCAGCCAAAACCCAGAACAAATCATTTGGAGGACTGAGAGGTGGTAAGTAGACCAAAGGCCTCCTCGGCCAGCCCCTCCCCCACTCCTTATCCCATTAGGAGAGAGCTTCATTACCTGGGTGGCCTTGTCATTGGTACAGCAGGTGAAGGCCCCATCAGCATCTCGTGGCCACTGGCCCAGAAGGTAGGAGCTGAGGATGGTGTCCAGGGAGAATGTACGTCGGACCTGGGGTGGCTGAGGCCTACACACTGGCTTTTCTGGGGCCACGGAACATGGGACACTGGCTGGAAGAGAGCACAGCCCACCCGGTAACATCAGAATGGAGGAAGGAGACATGGTAACCAACCTTCTCTCCTCTAGAAAGCCTCACCTGACTGCCACCTCTTCACTTGTATCCACTCCCTCTAAAGGAATTTGAAGCTGCCCATAAAAGCACACACAGTCTGCAGGGAGCTCTCCTGATTTAACCAGTTGGCCACTATCCCTGGAAACAATTTATATACCATTATACTTTAGATCGGGGTGGCTTTTATACACATGTCCTCTATCTTTTTCCTGTCCCTAATGGACCATGAAATGTGAACTCTGAGGTCTCCAAATTAAGTTTCCTGAGAGCAGGACTGTTTCTCCTCACTAAAGAGGGTACTGGAAGTGGACAAAAACCACGTTTTCTTCCACCTTTTATCTCCGGCCATTTTCTCTCCCTCCAGCACTCCTTACAGGGCTCCTACGCACTGCACTATGCAAATTCAACCTAAATGAAGGATTCCATATTTCTCTCAAGGCTGGTTAGTCCCAGGGAACCTAGGTGCCAGAGACAAAGAGAACAATATAATTCCTTTCAACTATCTGGGACTGAGGAAGCAGTTTAGGGAAATATCCAAATCTTTTGGTTCTCTCCTCTGCCTTTTACTTCTGGCTAAATAGGACAAAAACAAAGCAATCACAAATTCATTCATTTTAATTTTTACCTTGGCTAAAGCTTTCTGGTAGAAGGTAAAAGTTGGAACTATTGATAAAAGTTGGAACTATTGATAGAATCATCTCTGCATTTCAGTCATCTGTGTGGATCATGTTTTCCATGGCCACATTCAAAACACTCTACTGTCTTAAGATCTGTAAGGCTCTTTCCTTTAAACAGAGCAAAATGCATTCACATCTGTACCAATCCCTTGATAATTCATGTGTGCATTAAGCACAGCACAAAGAACTGGGGATTGTAGGTATAAATAAACTTGAAGAACTTTATATTTAAAAAGACACTAACAGGTTGGCAGTTCTTCAAAAGTTAAACATAGAATTATCATATGATCCAGCAATTCCGCTTCTAGGTATATATACAAAGAATTGAAAGCGGGTTCTCAAAGAGATATTTGTATACCCATGTTCATAGCAGTATTAGTCACAATAGACAGGAGATGGAAAGAACCCAAGTGTTCATCGACGGATGAGAGGATAAACAAAATGTCATATACATGCAATGAAATATTAGTTTCAAAAAGGAATGGAATTCTGATACATGCTCTAACATGGATGAAACTTCCAAACACTATACTCAGTGAAATAAAACAGACACGAAAGGGTAAATATTGTATGATTCCACTTATATGGGGTACCTGGAATAGGCAAATTCACAGGGACAGAAAGTAGGATAAAGGTTACTAGGGGTTTACGGGGAGAAGGGAATGGAGAGTTCTTGTTTAATGGGTTTCTGCTTGAGAAAATGAAAATGTTCTGGAAATGGATAGTGATGATGATTGCATAACCCTGTGAATGTACTTAATGCTACTGAATTGTAAAGACGAAAATGGTTAAATGGTAAACTTTATGTTATGTGTTTTACCACAGTAAAAAGAGATACTAACAATACTATCTACATTCTTCAAATCCATCTAACTATGTTCATACAATAAGTATTTTGACGTAGTTGTAATCAATGTGAAATATATAATATGTTGTTTTGTGTTTTCCTTTCCATATACCCATTTCCAAATATCAACAATCTACATATTTGTCATTTTTAATAACTACATAATGCTCCATCAGATTAATATACAGTAGTTTGCTTAGGCATTCCCATATCATTGGACATTTGGGGGTTCCTCCCTTCCCATTTCGGAGATCATAAATATTACTGCATGGACAACTTTCAGTCTCAGTTTTTATCCAATTCCTGACATATTTCTAAGTCATCTCTCCCAACCATCATATAATATGCGCTCATCCAAAACAAGTTAAAAGTGACTTATAATTCTGAAATTAGCAAGTGTGAACTGTGAAAAAGTCAAAAATTACAAAAATGTAAACAAAAAAACCCCTCAAATCTCAACGCCCAGAGATAATCATTAATAATAGTATGAGGTACATATTGTTGTAGGCTTTGCCTTGTGGGTATGTGTGCTTTAAAATAAAAAATGGGATCATACTGTACATATCGCTTTGCAATGTGTTTTTGCCTTATATCATAAACACGTTTCCACATTAATATATACTGAACTAATATATACTGAACACAACCTTTAAAATGATCTTAATATTTCTGTTAAAACACTTCGAAGGCTCTCTTTCAAAGATGGTAGTCAAAGGCCTCATGTCCTGGTCCCACTTACCTTTCCTTTACGATTCACTCTTCTTCAAAGTTTCGATGTCTTAGGCAAACTATACTAAGCAGCATTTCCCACCCCTGTCCCAGGCTTTCCCTCCTCTGAGGTTTTGCACATGTGCCCAGGGTTGAAATCTGATCCATCAGAAGCAGCCTAGCTGTCTCCACCTCCACCTTCACAGAACCTTCTGGATTCTCTAAAAGGAATGTCTCAGGATTTTCTGATTTATCCCAGCACTTTGTACCCTGCTAGTTATCACCCTCCCTCTTGGATTATGAGTATTTCTAACTCCTAGATACTAAACAATCTGTGGCCAAGAACTGTCTCTAATCTTCGTACTTTGTACTTCTCACAGTGCCTAGAGCATAGGGCTGGTAACAGGCAGGTGCTTAAGTATTTGCATAAAATCAAAAAACTGTTACTACAAGGGTCAACCTGCTCTAGTTATACCATGGATTCTAAGTCTGTCTGCCTTGCACATTCATGCTCAACCCACTCCCTGGGAATAGGGCCACCAGAGCTGCTTGTCACTTTTCCTGTCTCCACGGCTCAAGAAGGTCCAACCTCTTTCTTTCCCACCCTCTGCTCAGTAAGTTAGTTAGGCATGCTAGGTTCAAGCCCCAACTTCATCTCCTACATTAGCATTTCGACTACTCATCTTCCTATTCTGCATTTAAGGTCAAAAGGTGGCAATCTGATATTTCTGGGAGCTTCCGACCCATGTTGGCAGCCAGGTCAGACACCAAAATGTTGTCCCCTGTGGCCCTCCGAAAGTGTCTATAAGAGCCCACAGATGAGGTGGGGGCTCTAGAAAAGCACATTTACAAGATTACATAACAGAAACAGAGGCAGGTGGGAAGCAGGTGAGCAAGAGACTGGAATAAAGGCCAGAAGGCCATGATTCTAACAGCTGCTTCACCACTGTGCAGAGGAAGATGGCTGTGGCTCCAGGGCTGAGAAAGAAGCGATGGAGAATAAGAGTTCTCGAAGTCCTCTCTCCCAGCTCCTCGGCCAAAGTTGCTGCAACAATCTCCTTTAGATTTTTTTTCCCTCACTGAGACCCTAGTGCTCTCCTGTGTTTATACCCGCCCCCACAAAGTTGTGTGTGTGTGTAATGTTTTACTCTCCCAGCAGCTCTCAAAGAGGCTTGCAAAAGACTGGTAAGGACACCAAGGCACAGAAAAGCCCAGTCTCAGACAAGACTCAGTCGCCCAGCAAGTCAGCGGCAGTCCTAGATCTAAATCCAAGCCTCCACCCCATTGTCGATTCATTGGGGCTCAGGGCCCTTTTGGATCAGGAATACCCTCTGAGACTGCTGGGCCACCTGCCCGGACACCTGGAGGAAGGATTACCTTTTTAGCTACTTTTCAGGGATGAGGAATAAGTCAGGACATGGTAGGCCTGACATGGGAGTCTGTAATAATATTTTGTTTTTTGGGTTTGTTTGTTTTTTGAAGTCTGAAACCTGGGGTAAAGCATTCTACTATCTCCTAGGGACAATTTAAACCACGCCCATTTTACATCAGTTCCCATTACCTTTCATATCCCACCCATTCATAAACTATAGTAGGAGTCTTATCTCAAGGGCAGCAATCAGACGTGGTACTTTTCTCCCAGTACTCACCAGGCTAGGGTGAACCCAGAATCCTGGAATTTGGTGTGAGAATCCAACCACCCATTTTGGTCAATCCTACGTGCTTGCTGGCCACCTCTGACCAATGTTATTCATAAAGACTCTGAGGACTTCATGGGTCCTGACTTATTCTTCCATATGCCAAAAATAAAAACAAAACAAAATGCCATAAATACAAAAAAAAAAAAAAAGTGGGGGGCAGGGGCTGGGGTAGGACAAAGAGATAGAAATGGGGATGGGGAGAAACCAAGCACTCTAATCCAAAATCAACAGCCTCTAACCCTCTCCTCTCTGCTAGATCGGCAAGGATCATGACGCATGTAAATCAAACTGAAGGGCTTGCCTCAGTTTCTTTTCCTTAAATGAGACAGCTGGGCCTCAGCCCTATTTCCACAGTGACCACATCCCAGCACAGGGTGCTGGCAAAGCTCCTAGCCAGCCACAAGATGACAGAGCTACCTTCAGTCTCAGAGTCCTCAGCAAGGCCCTCTCCCCTCTCCGACTCCCAAGTTCCTGGCATGTTTTAGCCCCTTGGAGGAGACTAAAATGCCCTGTTTTCTTCATGCCCAGAAAATAAGGGAGGGGGCATTAAAAATTTAGATTTTTGACAGGGGGAAAAAACCTACCACTTATTTCAAAATCCTCACCCCAAATGGTTTGGGGAGTACCTGTTAATTTGGGCACCAAAACTGTTATGGGTTAAAACCAAGGTGTCATGTCCCCCCAAACGAAACACAAACCGAATCCAAAATCTGACACTGACATGTTTTATGTCATCCTCAAAGGGGCTACAGGCTGGAGCAGTGTGCCCCGCCCCTTCAAAATATCTGGGGGCACAGATGGGAGGGATCTACTTCTGACTACACATCTGCCCTTACTGTGGTGGTGAACACACAACCTCCCTGGGCCTCAAGCAGGAAAACAATCCCAACCGAAGTTACCTCTTGGGGATGCTGTAAAGAACAGCAGATGAGATGCAAATATGCTTTAAAGTCTTCTTCATTCACTAGATTATGTCAAACCAATTGTCACTTAATCCCTCCCTCCACGACTATCCTTGAGGACTGAAGGTAGTCTCCTGGAGAGGAGACTGCCCAGAAAAGACATGTAGAGTGAGTTCTAGCCACCGATGTCTCCTGGGAAGGTGCACATCTGCAGTGTCAAAGCCCTTTCCTTCACTAGGGACAGACTAATCCAGCACAAACACCATGGGGAATAAATGGTGCAGGGAGGGAAATAGAACTGCTTGTAGATGTGGGCATCAGCAGCTGCGGGGCAGCACTCGAGTTATGCTGCCCATTAAGACCTACCTCAGTTGGGACTGTCCCCTAAGAAATCTCACAGGTCAGTGTAATTGAAATAGGGGCTCATGGGCTTATCCCTCATGGGCATACCAGAAAGACCTGGGTAGCAAGATCTGTTCTGCAACTGTGTGATTATGGTTGAAGGAGAAGACACATTGAAAAGTCACAACGGTTGCTTGTGGTGGGAAGATGAATTGGTTTCGTTTCTGGAAAGTACCCCTTTCAGATTTGGGAAAAAGGGGGAGGGAAATAAGACAATCAGCTCCCCTATCTGAGAAGAGACGCCCATATCATGACAGGCCATGACAACAGCAGGCTGCTGGGGCACTGGCTGGGTGGCTGCAGGAGGGTGGAGTGTCCTGTTTACAGCACAGTGGGGTATTATCGGCCCATCGCATGTAGCAGCTTCCACGGCCCAACCACCTGGCAAAGCAACTCTGGCACAGGGCCAGGCCATTTCACCATGCAGCTGAGCAGTGGCGGATGCTTGGGTTCTTGGGCAACGGCAAATAAAACAAAACAAAACAAAACAAAACAAAACACCACACGCCGGAGATAAGAAGCCTTAGGTGCTATCTTCCATAGCCACTTGGTCCTGTCTCCCAACTGCTGCATTTGTATGGCTTTGGGGAGAGGGTGCTCTGAGTGGAGAGGGCCAGCAGCGGCCAAGTGTCTATGCACTGGGGGATAGGCAACAGGGCAGAGAGCACACAAACAGCAGACAAGACACTGAACCAAGAGTGGCCAAGAGGGGCCTGGCACACCACAGTAGACTGACTGATCCCTTCAGTAAGCAGATTTTGAGCGCCTACCCACAAGGCAGCTCTGTGATAAGTGCCCATGAGACAGGTGGAATAGGACAAGAAGCTGCTAACAAAGTTGATACAATCTCTAACCATCTAAAGGTAACTAGCCAACATTTCTGCAGAAGGACCACCAAGCCGTCTCTGCCGTTACCTCATATCCCTGGCTGGAAATCAGCTCAGACCTGACCACACCAGTAAACCCCCACCCCTGGAAGCCAAAGAAAGGTGACAGCTCTCAGAAGATGGGCAAGAAGGAGTCAAGGGAAGAAGGCAGCAGATGACACAGGAAGTGAGATGCTTGTGGCTGACCTTCTCAACTTGACTAGAGATAGACTGAGGGGTGGAGGCTCAGCAGCTTACAAGGAGAAATCAGGCCTTGACCAAAGAGTCCTGGATGGGCACTTAGGCGGGGCTACTTCATTTATTGTACTCTCGTGTAGAAGAAGCCTGGGAAAGAAGACAAGTCTATGCTCCGCCCATCAACCATTAACATGAGGCCCAGCGATCCCAAAATACCCAAGAAGGACTACAGAAGGAAGAAGACAGAAACAGCCAAGGAGACCTCACACATGGCAAAAACTCAACAACTAGCTGGTCCAACAAACAAGTTATGAGTCACTTTCTCATGTTGTTGAGCTTTGAAGCATTATTAGCACTAGTCTTCTCGCTTCCCCTCTTAAAGAGAAAATAACTCTTATTATAACAGAAACTGTACATACGTTGGAGGAAATAAAACGCAGATGAGCAAAAACTGAAAAATAAAAACTATGCATGTCCTCACTCAGAAATCACTACTGTGTACATCCTTCCTGGTCTCTCTTCATGCACATAGGCATGCATATATATTTTTAACAAAATGAAATCATATTATACACGTTTTGCTACAGTCTGCTCTTTTCAGTCACTGATCTTCACTTAAGAAGGACAAGCAGGCGAGGGCAGAGTGGCCCAGGAGACTGAGGCAGTAAACAAGGTTGGACATCGAAGGAGCAGGCCCTGCCCTATCCTGTCTCATAGCTGTGATGCAGCAGTTTTGTTGGGGGAAAGGGTTGTTAATTTGGAGAGGAGCAGAGTAAAGTAGGGATTCAAAATGTCAAAACATTTCCCCAATAACAGATTTGCTGTTAAGTAGGGGAAGTTCCTTCTAATAGCTTCACAGGGATTATTTTTCCATTTCAGTACATGTGCTCAGATTAAACAGTGCAGGCAGTCTTCTGAGCTCCCTGTGGTCCAGCACCGCTTAACTGCTTAACTCAGGGACATGTGGGTTTTGGAGGGAAGTTGTGGTCAAACCGAAATCCCCAATATGACTATACAAGAGTAAGAAGCCCTCCTTGGAAAGCCCAAGGAGACCCCATCCATCCCAGCTGGGAAAATTAAACTTGGGGCTTTGAACGCTTTCAACACCAAGCAATAACTCATTAAATCCATAACAGGTAGAACAAAATAGATCAAAAGAGAAAAAGAAATAAACAGCAACATCACATTTCCCTTACCAAGAAGGCTTATCTAAAGAGAAGAGAGTGATAATTTTGTATATGCATGAAAAACTTCTCAGCCAGGCCCTCAATTAATTACTGACCCCATACTTAAGTGTGTAGTTTGAGTGAAAGAGCTTCTGGCTGAGTATTTGACTCCCCAGGATGCAGAACACATCGATGGGCAGCTGGCTAGAAGGGCCAGGACAAACTCATTGGAGATGTCATTGTGGGGAAAAAAATAAGGAACATGTTAACTCTCTTCATCAGAAAGGAGAAAAAGGGTGATCTCGAAGCAGGGGCGGGAGGGTGGGGTAGTGTTAAAAAAGCAGACAGCACTTACTTAGACATTCTGTTCAATTCTCAAGAAGCTGCAGATAGAAGAAAAGGAAGTGGGGTGAACTTTTCACCTTTTATCTGAATTCTCTGAAGAGTTCTGTAGGGTTTCAACATTCTTAAAACAAAACAAAATACTAGCAATTACTGATTGGAGCATGCTTTCCTTTGGGATGTACTTGGCCTTTAAGCAAAAAATAGCATAAATAGCACATAGCCTAGCCCCTAAAAAAAAAAAAAAAATTCTTTACCCCTTGGTTCTTTGGGAGTGAGAAATTTCTGGGTGCCTTATAAACTCAGAGAGCATGCATAAACCCTGCAGTATCTTCACTTCTTACAATGATCTGATTCCTATCGAGTATAGAAAAATCACGACGTCCAGTCAGCTCTTAGGTAGTCTTTTAAGATAACTAAGGTGAAAGAAGAACCAGAGATTGAGGAGGTCCCTCTACAACACATCCTGTGAGAAGACAATTTTGATTGAAACTGCACCCTGATTTCTGTTCTGAATGTGTGCGCCCCCATACACTCTCCTGAATTGTCCTCTGGAAGAGGGGGCAGAGCTTCCAAGTATTACAGGTGAGGGCCCCATGGCACAATCATGTAGGGATCTGAACTGATTTCTTTAAAGGCACAGAACAAATTGACACAGGCCTTTTCTCTCCCAAGAGAAGACTTGTGAAAGAACCTTTCCCACTTGCGTTTCATTGTCAGACTCAACTGTCATGACTGCCTGGCTGCACTGGTCCAGGAACCACTCTCTAGATTGGAAAGGTTCTGTTACTTTCCCTTGCCAGGAACCAGGACGATCATGCCAGGGTCTCGGGAACACTGTTTTACCCACTGGGCATGTTGGGCGAGGGGAGGAAGAAGACAATTAAAATATGAGGGATCCCTTTTCTAGTGAGGAAAGTGGAAAGTGAGGGAAAGAAAAGGAAATAAGAATAGAATTACAGATAACTTTCAAATAGTCAAAATAATTTCTTCTTTGTGAACTATGACTTATTTTTAGCTCCATCCAGCCTGCCTTCTCCCTGACCTCAAGCAAACTTTCAGACAGCAATGTATGCGTAAGCAACAGATACTCAATTTAACATCAGCCCGAGTCACACAAAATACCTAGACTTTGACAGAATGTGATAGCCCCATTTTGTTGCCCTTCCCCACAATGATTCCAAAACTCCCATTTTTTTTTTTTTTTACTCCTCTTTTGAACTGCTCATGTCACTCCTCACATCCATTAGTGTTAATTCAGAACTGGCTTTATGCAACACCCAAAATGATATCTGAAGCAGGAACAGTCATCAATGGATGCCAAACTACTGGGAGAAAGTTGTGGAGAACAGAATATTTATAGAATGCCAAAGTATCCTCTCCATAAACCAGTTAAGAGAATATTTTTAAATATTATTTTTGATATACTTTTACAATGGGAAATTTGGTGATCACCACCTCCAGTGACCAGATCTAGCAGGACTAGTAATGAACATTCTGTGCCTCCTGAAGTGATAGAATATGAAGTATACAACTTCATCAATGAAATGTTCTTGCCAGGAATATTTGACCTAGATCAAATCGGGCCCCAGAGTTAATGTCTCATTTGTATGAAATACAGAGGATAGAGGTCAAAAGTTAAATATCAACATGAGGGAACAGAAAAATCCAGAATATGGGACAGCTAGAAGACAAGTGGTCCACATTTTTCAAAAGTCATTAAACAAACAAACAAACAAAACAGGGGTGGAAGTGGAGTTCTAGATAGAGACTTTTTAAAAAGACATAACCAAAGAAGAACGTTGAGTTGATCATGGATCGAAGAGAAATTTGAAAGTGGACTGGATATTAGATTATATAGACTTACAATGTCTTTAGGTATAATAATGATATTGTGATTATATAGAAAAATGTCCTTATTCTCAAGAGATGCTACTGAAGTATTGGGCAAGTGTCATCATATTTGCAACTTATTTTCAAACAGTTCCCCCCAAAACCCCACATGGATGCACATATGTGTGTCTATCTGGACACACACATATGTAACAGAGAGAGAAGAAAGAAGAAGAGAGGAGCTAATACAAGAGAGGAGAGATTAGACAATTGTGGCTAAAAGTTGTCAGTGAGTCTAGGTGAAGGACAAATAGGTATGCATTGTGCTTACAACTTCTCTGTCAGTTTGAAATTTTCCCAAAATAAAGTTGTGAGAAATAAAAGAAGTAGCTTAATTTAGGAAGACAGAAATTCAGTTTATTCCTCAGCAAGGATCTAAATCCTTTAGCATTTCAATCTTGGCAGGTTTATAGTCAAATTCACTTGGGTCACTGCTCTGGATTTCTAATTTGGGAAAAGGGAAGATGGGCAAGAAGAAATGAAACAGTGAATAAAGCTTAATCTGAGGCAAGGAATTGAAAGATGTAAATTGGTATAAGGTAGAATAAAGATACTACGTGAAGGAAACTTTAAACCATATTAAGAAATGTAACGTCATCCTAGGAACCAGAGCAAGACTGCAGAGCAGAATTAAGGGGTTCACATAGGTCTGGAAACACAGTTGGAACTGGCTATAACCTCAGCTATGTCCAGCCAAGTTACCCCTGGGCATCACTTTGCCATTATTGCTCTTCAAAAGGATCATGCAGAAACCAGTAAGATTCCCAGGGAAGATGGGTAAAATGGCTAAAGGTAGGTAGATCCCAGGAGGAAGGTGAAAAGAGTTAGAATTTATCAGTCTTCTCCCATGTGGGTGCAAAATGAAGGGCAGTAAAAAGAACTTCTTTCTCATCAGAACTGAATGAGGGAGATTGTAGAGGCTACCTAGTTCCAGGCAGAGGTAATTATATGTCCCCAGATGTCTCAATGTTCATCCCTAGATTACATCGGAAGAGGCTGAGCATCCTCTAGTTCTAGAATTCCCCAACTATTAAAGGATAAATAAGAGATGGCTACTGACCAATTCAGCTAAATTGAAAACTCAGAGCCCATGCTGTTATCTGGGGCAAGATAAGTTAATAGAAGGAAAAAGGCACAGAGTCAAAGAGAGACTTGCCTTACCTAGGTTGATCAAACGGCTGTGTTATGGGGTCCCAGGTGATTTCTTCTACCTTCTCCTTCAAGCAGAAGAGTATAAATAGTACTCAGTTTACCTGTGGCTAGCCATAAGCAGGTCTGGTCACATGACTGGGCAAGCTGAGAATAACCACCAGGTAGACATCAGCACTCAAAGGGCAGGTCTGCTTACTTGCTAGACCTCACTAGGTTGGAATCTGTCAGGACCTCTGCTTTTAACCCTGACTCTGGTTCATTTTGCTCTCGGCTATGGGCCAGGGAAGAGCAATTGCTCAATTATGTTTCTCAGGGCCAGGAAGTTACAGTCACAGAATTTGCTTTGCCTTTAGGGTCTCAAATCCTATAGAGTTACTCTGCTCAACCCTTACAGCTGCATGGACCATTTTGTCCCTCTTGCAGAAAGTCTTCTCCAGTTATCTTCATCTCCTTACTCAAGTACTACTTGAGTACTACTACTCTGTGTTCCCAGCTTCAAAGAGGAAATACCCAAGAGCCCACTATATCCCATTTAGTGGTTCCCTATCTAGCCTCCAACATTCTAGAACTGACCCAGCCTGACCTTACCTCAGTGGCAAATTCCCAGGCTGTGCCCTACCAGTGGAAAAACCCAAAAGTGTCCTGGGCAACATTCCAGGGCAGCCCCTGCACTGAAGCCTTGGTCTTGCTGGTTGTTAGATCCCCTAAGAGAGGCTCAAAGGTTATACAGTGCCTCCTGAAAAGCATGATTAGATGGCCCCTCCAGAAAAAGCCTCAAAAGGTCTGACACTGGGAAAATTATTCCTACCGGTATATGTCTGAGACTACTGATGACTTTATAGCAGAAGGATGCTTGGTTAGCTCACCACTCCACGTGTGCTTCCAGAGGTAGAGGAGGGTATGGCAACACATATCACTGGAGGTAGGTTACACCTTCCTCTGTATACGATGGGCTTTGTATCTGCTCTTAAATCGAAAGCTGTTTAACAGTAATGTCACCTTCTTTTATAACAGGTAAAGGAAAGATTTATTCTCCTGAAGCAAAAGGGAAAATGTTTGGGATGGTCCAATCCATGCCTCTAAGAACTGGAAGGAAAAGGCTCAGTTGTCACGGTCATCTCTAAGCAGATGGCTTTGGCCATTTGCACAGCAGCTCCAACACAGACCTCTAAGCTACAGACAAACCAATGGGACTTAGGGGGCAGCCTCTTCTCATCCTCCTGCATCATGCTCTGATTCTGGATGCCAGTCCACCCGGCACTTATTTTGGGGTAGGACGGAGCCAAGAAGAATCAAAGAATAGTGGGGACAGCTGATATAACTTGATAACTGCCTAAGGACAAACAATCCAAGTATATAAGCTGGGTAATAATACAGTAAATGCTCATGGGTCTATTTCACATAACTGGCTGGAGCCCATGAAAAAAATCCTTTGATGCTAACTTAACCACAGTCTCACAGCTCTAAGGTAGCTGCAAGGAGACATTTTCGATAAAGGACACACACTAAAACTGTTTTTTCTATATTAAGAAATAGATTAGGACTCATTCACTTATCTCAATTCTAGAGGCTAGGGGAAATATCAGTAAGCAAAAATGTCAGGAATAATCCAAGTGCCTTCGAGGAGCACAGATGGACATATAACCTGTGGTTTGGTGCAAGAGGAGAGGGGCCAGGAACAGAGTATCTGAATCTCTCACTCCGCTGCTTAGCAGTGATTACCAGATCTACCCCTCCTTGGGACCTATAGCACGTGGAAGGTTTTTGTTGACTAAGAGCGAGCCCTCCCTTTGTGTATGAAGTCTTAACTCCTGTCCACCTGGTAAGGCACGCTGCATTCAACCATACAGACGCCCTATATCGGGCTCCTGTACATTCACAAGGCAGTTGTCACAACAAACCAATGGTATGATGCCTGGGCTCAGGCCCCTAACCCGGCTCACTTTCTAAGCCAAACTCAACTCCTTTCCCTTGGATCTCTACTATACAATACGAAATAGTATTACTCCATAGCTCTGGCACAAGAGGACCCACTGATTTCGTAGATTTTAAGAAATGAAGAGAGTGAACAGTAGAGTAAGAGTATTTTATAGAATAAGGAAGCAATTTTCCCCCAGAAGGTACCTGGACACTCTGAATACGATCAGTGCTTTTCCGGCAGACTACTGAAAGCCCTCTGCTGGGTCAATGCGGGGAATGGACTGGGCTCAGACACATGGCAGCCGGCACCCAATCGCTCTCAGAATCTGATGCCAACCTTGTCCAACTTGAGTAGTAAGGACAAGCTGAAGTCTCCTGAGAGGTGGCCTATATAACAGTCGATACCTGGGCCCAAATCCTTCCTCTGCCTCACTGTGTGGCATGAACTCAGATGAATCATTAACTTCTCTGGGCTTCAGTTGTTCCGTCTCTTAAAGGGAGGAGAATAAGAGATCTTATGAGAATGGTAGAAGAAAAAATTAAAGAACCCCTGGAACAGTCAAATTAGCCCAGCATATATTCATTTTTAAAACTTTTTACTTAGAAATGATTTCAAAATTATTGATGCAAGAATAAGAATAGTACATAGAACACCCTTATAACCTTTACCCAGATCCGCCTATTGTTAAATATTCATCCCATTTGCTTTATCATTTGCTTTCTTTTATGTGCACTTTTTCTCACATACACACTCTCCCACATTCACACTCAGCACACGTACATTCACACTAGAGACACACATATTCAAATACACACACATACTGTCCTTTGTTGGCTTTTCGTGTTGTTCTGTTTGAAAACAACAAGGAAGTATTGGAAGGTGGAAGGTTCAAGGTGAAGAGAAAGCAAAGGGGGCCTTGCTACTTGGTGATAGTTCCCAAATCTACTCCCTTCCCTCTGCCTTCAATGCAAATAGCAAGCATGTGTTCTGGCTTAGAGATGAACTATTACATGGAAAGGGACCAGAAAAAGTACTTGTTATAGAAGATAGTTGGTTACTCTTGTCTTTTTCGTTAAACAACAAAACCACAAAAAACAACCACAAAGCATTTATATGAATCATGGAAATAGCTTTATTATACAGAATCATTTTTATAATATTTGTTATAATAGGATTTTACCTGGTGAAGTTGGAAAGTGACTGGGAAAGAAAAGTTCCACATAAGCATGTGATTATTAGAACATTCGAGGATTCCATACAGAATCTGGTTTGGTAAAAGTGGTAAGGAGGTAAGAGTTGCCCATAACCCTCTTGGGAGTGTTAGGTAACCTCTATGAAGCAGGCCAGGCGATTCTCCACGATACCAAATCCCTATGGATTCCTCTCAAGTTCAAGTCCCTGCTCTTCCCCTGACTGGGCACGTGCTTGTCTCAGAAAGGCACTATCATGTATCACAATGCCTCCAGTCCCTGTTAACCTAAAGTTAAGAGAGAGAGACATGCTCTGGGAGAGCGTGGTGGGGGTCAGGGGAATGCATCCACCAAGATGTCCTTACATGGAGGACTAAATTGTCATCATGATGGAATGCCACCTGTACCTACCCCCCACCATAGGAATGCACCACCCACTTTTATTCCCAGGTGCTTTTCTGAGGTTCCATATAGTAACACATAAGACACCCTTTCCTATAAGCTCCATCTTAAGAATATCTCCCTGATATGGCACCAAGCTCAGGAACCATGACCACAATCCCACAGAAGCAGGAAAACCCTGCCTGCCTCCTGGGCCCTACCTGTCCCTGGCTAGCTTCTCATTCCACATGGAAACTGCATATCTCAAACCAGTGGGAAATACTCAGAAGCCACTACTATATCACATATATAATAACCACCACTTTCCAATTAGCCACACCAAGTAAATAGTCACTTATATGGTGCTAAGGAAACAGACCTCTTTGCAGCCCAATTTCCTTTCCAATTCTCCAATTTGTCAACTGAACAAATGAACTTTTGCTCCTGAATACAGATATACAAATAGAAGGGAAACAAAGGCTGGACATGTGCTGGGCAGGCAGCAGAGGATGCCAGCTGGGGAGGAAACTCTCACCAGACTGTTCAGACTATGTGGGAAGAGCCCTGGGATCAGGAGCAAAAGGGCTTTCTTAGTCACATGGTTGTGGGCAAGTCACTTCCTTTCTGGGCCTCAGTTTCTTTATCTTCAAAAACAACTAAATGTCACCTGCACTGAGTGGACTGTTGTGCGGATGAATGAGAAACATTCAAAAGCACCAGCAACGAGCAATGGAGAGCTGAACAGGTGCAACACTTGTTAAAACTAAAGATCTATACTCTCAACTTTCCTGAAAAATAAAGAAAAATTTGGGGGCCCTTCAGAGTTGCGACTCACAGACTCTTCCTTTCCACAGAAGCAGCTGTTTTTAGTCTTCTCCTGTGAACAAAGAACCACCCAGGATTATGGTCCTAATGAGAAAGAGTCCAGGTGCTGCTCTCAGCATAAAGATGTACACATATCCCATGAAAGTGACTCACACTGTCCTACTCTTCCCAATCTCTGAATCCAGACTACGTAATACCCTGAAAGCTCTCTGGTTGCATCCCGTCATGCCAAATGCTATCCACCTCCACCCTCCACCCCAGTGTGTATGTCATATCTGATGGGCATGAGTTACAAAGACAATCCCAAACAGGAGCTGTGCTTTTAGCCAGCTTGCAGGTGTGGGGCAGGGAACGCACGTGCTATCAGCGGTGGTTCTCTCAAAGTCATGTGGGTGATCAAACATGTACAGAGCACAAACCCTTAAACGGAAGGCAGTGTGTAGGGCAGGGAAGAGAAGGGAGGAGGACGTAAGAGAAAGCTACCTTTCTTTCTTCCCAATCACATTTTTACTCTGTTCAGAGTTACTCCTAGCAGGGCGAGTTTATAAAACTATTTTTTCACTAAGCCAGCAGGCCCATGGTTGGCAATTTTAAAGGCAGGGGAACACAGACTAAGTGGATGACAATGTTTGTGTCTAGATCTTGGGGAATGATAATGAGAATCTCTTTCCAGCATTTCCTCATACAGTGTGGGAAAAGGAGAAACTAGCAGTGCTTTATATCACAGGATGGAGCATGACTTGGGATGGGGGGCTTCCAGCCTGATCATACCTCTGAAGCCACCCTAGCGCCAGTAGACAACTCAGCTTCCTTCCTAGACAAGTCACCGATTCAGATTTAGTTTTCCTGCTTTCCTTTGCTATACATCATAGCACTACTAGGAATTTGGTATAAATCTACCTGGAGTGAAAGGACTCCCAGCATTCATCTTGATCTCCTTGGTTTCTCACCCATATTCACGTCTCAGCCTAAAGCCAGGTAGTCTGGCTTTTTTACAAAATCATAACAAAATCCTAAACACTGGCTGTTTCCATGGATCAACCTGGTAACTAACCTCCTAAATCACCCTTTGGCTTTAAGTGTATGGGGAAGAGAGCAGCCTACCGGCCTAGCAATGACATCCATGGAAATGCCACGTCTTTGCCACCAGCTGGGCTTCAAGCCCAATGCCCAGGATGAATAGGGGAATAGTGATTTAGAGAGAGAGAAACTAACACTTGGTGGGAGGGGGATAAGTAGCTCAAGAGAGGTGTTATAAAGGGGGCACAGTGTAGGGGGAACAGAATTGGGAAAAACCACTTCAAGTGAGCCTGGGGGAAGTGTGGCTCAGTCTCCCCACCCCTGTTGCCTTTCCAGCAACTCAATCCAACAAGTATTTATTGAGCACGACACTCCCCATCTGCCCTGGCCCTCCCTCTGCAAAAACACTCAAATCTGTTCAAGCTGCAGGGTGAGTTCCATTGCACTTGAACTTGAAATATGAGGTGCCTACCTTTTAAAAAGGCAGGCACGCAATTTCCAGAATGAGGCAGAAGGGACTAAAGAGATTTGAGAAAGGAACACAGTTGACCAGACAAAGCCATACCAATGCCACTTCCAAAAGGAAGGAAGAAGAGAGAGTAAAAACTTAATTTAACCTCAGAGAGATCAATATGATGGCTATTAAAAAAAAAAATACTACTCAAAACCCAGTAATTCTCTAACTTTACCTAACACTGAATACAGTATTCCTTCGTTCTATGCCTCCTCCGGCTTAAATTTCTACTTTATTCACTTGTGGACACGTTAGTTATTTACTCTTAGAGTTGTATGCTTAATCCTACTTTTGCCTCTCAAGGAGGTGAGACCTCAGTGCTCTTCTGCATGTTTTCATTTAGGGTCAGATAAGGGATTCAGGTGGCAGAGCTAGTGGTAGACTAGACCTATGCTAGTTCCTCCTCCCATCCTGAAAAGCTGCCCACCATTTGCAAGACAGGGAGCACAGGGTCAAATTAGGAGCCTCCTTAACTTACAACTCTGCCCTGCCAAACACTGCCCATCCTCTAAGAAGCCACATTCAGGCACCTCAGAGAGAAAACCCCCTACCCCTGATCATAGGCGTGTTGTTTCAGATGAACCAGAGCCCTCAGAGGAGTCTTCCCAGGCCTTTCCCAACCTCCACCCCTTTGATTAGGGAGCTGCAAGCAGAACTACTAATGTGCAGGCAGGGTTAGGGCCCAAGGCGCTCCATCCGCCCCCAGTGTTAGCTATCTGCGGCTCGTGAGCAGGGCAGGGTTAAGTGTCTGTACACAGCCTGGACTGCAGTTCCAGGTTCCCCAGGGGCTGGAGTTAAAAGTTTTCCTATTATGAAATACTTCGATAGCATTCTTTTAAGTTCGTTAAAGCCACCCTTGATTGGCTGTGATGCTCCCACACAGCAAAAGTCAACTGAAGCTAATTTGGGCCTGAGGATAAACATTTAAATGACTCCAAGCTGGGTATTCGGCTTTGTAGTGACCCTGAGGAAAAGTGTGGAGGAGAAAGCAAAGTGCCAGGAAGAGTTTTCAAAACCAGGAGGTTCAGTGGAGACCAAGAGCTGGAGGCCTGAGTATGAGCAGCCAGCTGTATAGAACCTCCCACCATACAGCTGTTCCCAACAATGGCCCCTTCCCAAGCTCCCCGTGACTGGAGAGGAACTAGAGCACAGATAATTTATAACT
Organism: Pteropus medius; assembly: GCF_902729225.1. NCBI lineage: Eukaryota > Metazoa > Chordata > Mammalia > Chiroptera > Pteropodidae > Pteropus > Pteropus medius. The sequence continues at coordinate 683,491 of NW_024351732.1, forward strand.
TCAAATATAATCCAAAACTCTTTTCTCTCTGAGATCAGGATTTGTTTTTGACCAAACAATGTCAATAGATTTGGCTAATGTTTGGTTAATTCATAACCCTGTAAACCAAATAATGAGAGCCCTCTGTGAAGATCCAGTTCAAGCTGAGGTAGTAGAAAGTCGACCCGCTTTCCATCTTATCTTTTCCTCTGCTTCCACTCTTCCCTGCTCCCTCTTCTAACCATCTCAGAGGGGAGTAAACCTCATTAACCCACCAAGAGATTGTCCACTCTCACTAAACTAACTCGCTGGTGGACACCCACCTTGACTCTAAACTGGGAAGGAAACACAAGTTGTTCCCTCCCAGCCCCTTATAAAGGGCTCCAAACTGCCCGTGGAATGAGAGTAGGCCACATAAGTCTAGTAAAGCATTAGAGCCAGTGTCAAATAGCATTTGATATGTGTGGTAGTGTCAATAAGAACTCAAAACCAGACTGGCTCCAGGAACATGTCATACCCTAAAGTCTGAATCCTCTGGGACAAAGGCTCTCCGTGAGAGCTGTAAGAATCCAGAGGCAGACACTCGATTTCCAACGGCTCCATTAAGATCAAAGAATAGTGCGGCCTTGGAGCCCATCACATCATTCGGTATAAACTAGCAGAAAATGCAGGGAAAGTGTTCCCTGGCTATTTAAGCCCACCAACGACTTTGGCAACACTCATATCGCCACCATAACTATGAAAAGTTTTGCAATCCCGCCTCAAATTTTCTAGAGATCTATCTATATCTGGAACCAGAGAGAATGATGGCCTCTTACTGCCCCTCCTCCACTGACCTCAAATGGTTTTTAAAAGCCTAGCTCTATGTTACATAAGTGGAGAACTTCTCACATATACATAATCCTTTGCTAACCAAAGTACCGAAGAACACGTGGACCCACACTTCTTTAGGTTCCAAACGGATAAAGTAGTTAAACATTGTGGCCCCAATTTTAAGGATGCCATTGCTGATGATAACATTTAAGAGTCAGATACTTCAGCAGTACATTTTGCTGACCATGTGCCTGGTGCTAGCAAAGCTGTCAAAAGCAAGTTAGCAGCGTCAGGCTGGCAAGTGCCTGTTTAATGCTTCCCCAAAAGAAGATGTCTGAGTTTTGAAGGATAATTGTAGCTCTAAAAGATTCTAACTGCACCCTTAAGCTTCATTATAGCAAGATGGCTTTTTGGCATAGAAAAGTTGCACTCTAATCTAATCTCCAGGCTGTTTCTGGCACCAGGGTCCAGAAGGACCATGGTTTGATGAGGGCTTTCTCTCAGGGTCTCTCATAAGCAACCTCGTTTATGTCGTTCCATACCTATCTAAATACCCATCCCCCAAGAACTATGTTTACAAAGCATTGCAAGAAAGGAGTGTAATAATCACCAACAGCATTACTAATAACAGTGCTGCCTTATATTCATTGAAACAACCATCCTAGAGAACCTAATCAACATTTGAAATAAACCTTCTTATGTCCCTGTGGGGAAGCCAGTATTTTAGGGCAGCCATGGTTACTGCCAGCTCTCAATGATCTCTTCAGAAAAATAAAAGGTAACAAGAAAAATTCCAAATAGGAGATAAGCCTAAAGTAATTTCCATCTGATTTTAAAATGTGTTCACTGCAGTTGTGAGTTGCTATGTTTGCAAGGTAGGTAACTGGGAAGGGGGTCTAAATTTGCCTAACAGTTAAGCTTTTATGTAAATCCAAATTAGTTTATGTCTACTGAACATGTCACCTGACAACAGTGGGGGTGGACAGCTTAGATTCACATGTGCTGATCTTCCACAAAGATGAGAACTGACTGGAAGCTGGTAACCCCTTTCCTTTACCCTTAAAATATAGCTGGAGACATGGGCTTGTTAGTTTTCTTTACCACCTTAGGAATTCCTGAGGTGTATACTAGACACATTTGAAACTGATCTTTATATAGGAATAATGGTCAGGAACACTTTAAGACAAGGATAGGCCAACTTTTTCTATAAAGTGCCATGTGGTGAATATTTTAGTCTTTATGGGTCAAATGGTCTCTATCACAACTACTCAAATCTGTCATTGTTGTGTAAAAGCAGCCACAGACAATACCTAAATGAAGAAGCGTGGCTGTATTGCAATAAAACTTTACTTACAAAAACAGGCAGAGGCCTAGGTTTGGCCTCTAGGCCGTAATTGCCAACCCCTAGTTTAAGAAACTTCGAAGGAGGTACAGAGACAGTATTTGGCTCCCCTAGCACCTAGCTGGTCCCAGTGGGGCTAGTCCACCAGAGAAGAATTTGCAAAGCTGGATTAAACATTAGCTTTATTCTAGAGATATGGAGACAGAGACTCTAAACAGGTTAGGAAGACTGGAACCCAGAACAATTCACCTCCTAGTCCCGTTCTGTCCATCATCAGTGGTCCTTGAAGAACATAAAGGTTAACAGACTCGGAAAGATATGACACAAACGAGAATTTAATTAAAGGGGGAATTGCAGTAAGAAATTTATCCTGGGTTTCTATTACCCACTAGTGGCTCTTAAGTTTTCTTAAGAGTTGACCTTCATTTTTCTCTCTACTCTTTTCTGCCTTCCATGCCCCTAGCCCATGCTCATAAAATGAAGCCATTCCTTACTTTATAAAGACATCCCTATGAATGAATGGCCACAGAAGGCAGATCCTACTCTTTACACTATAACCCCTTTTTTACAAGGTCTAATATATCTTGTCAAGAACACAACAGGGCGTGTGTGTGGTGGAGAGATAACTGCACAGCGCTGACCACTACATCACTTTAAGATGGGAAACAGAAACAGTGATGACACTTATTGTTCCTGAAACCCAGTCCCAGCTCACCTGCCTTTTTAAACACTTGGATTTCAGAGCCCTGTTTAGAAAGCTCAGGGAGCTTTTAGAAAGCAAAAGCAGGCCCTCAAATTCTGAAACCTGCAGTACTGGTTTCAGACCAATATGGGTTTGCTCTTTGAAGCCTGAAAAGGCAGTGGGCTCTGGCCAACAGTGCTCTCACCTTAGCTAAGTGTAAAATATAATAACAATATGAGCAGCAGCAAACACTTTTTAGCACCTTCTATGCACCAAACACTGTTCTAAGTACTTTATATCTATTACCTCATTAATTCTTACGATGCCGATATTATTTACATTTTACAGATGAGGAAACTGAGGCAGAGAAGTTAAGTAACGCCCTCAAAGCCACATAGCTAATAAATGGCATTCAAAACCCAGGCATTCTGGCAACCAAAGCCACTCTCTTAAGAGTTTATGACTATAAGGCGTTTCCTTCTATCACATATGGCCTAGAGGAAACCACTTCTGCCACTTCTCAAGGCCAAAGAATGGAAACAATCTGAACACACATTAAGGTTAAAGTTAACCTGGAAAAGACCTGATGTGCTCCCAAACCAAAGGCCAGGTACATTCCCTTAATGTCTGGCCTCAAAGAAGTCCCCAGGCTCAAGCCACTCCTTCGCTTTCTTTCCTCTCTCTGGCCTCACTGAAAATCTACAGATAATCGCACTACACAGGTAAGTGCCTTATTTATGCCTCTGGGATACTAATAGGTGGAGAAATAATCCATCAGCCCATCCCTAAGCAAGAGACCATCCAATCTGCCCTAAATCATAGACAGGTTATACAGAACTCTAGCTTCCTATGTTTTTACCAGTAATCTCAGGACTCCTGACCCTATAAAAGAAACAGGCCATGTAAAGAACCCAGTCATTCAAAACTACACTCATCTTTCCACAGCATCCACTAGTGTTTGTTTTGATATAAGCACTGTAATAGACAGAATAACTGCTCTTAAACTATGACTAATAGCTTTCCAGCTACTACACAGGCAGGCTTTCTGTTGATTTCTACTAAAAGTGACTAAGGTTCTGGCGCTTGCTGTTCTACTAACTTCCCTGGACTCCAAGGGAGCCCAAACAAAACCAACAGGTTTGTAGTCTTGTGGTTTACTTAACAGCTCACAATAGGCATGAGTTTGTCTGGGCATTGCTTCGTTCTACACCGCCAGATTCTAGGCATACTTTTACTAGTTGGTCACCATCTTGCTACCAGATTTGACCGAGTTTCTGCATTCCAAGATGCAATGCTAACATTTACAATGAGGTCCAGATAGACTTGGACTTTCTACTTCAGAGACCCTCTTAATCCCATTCTTACCTAGAAGGAACTGTAGCAGCTATACTTTCAGGAGGGGAATGTGTAGTAACTAAGCTTAGTAATCCAAAAAGCTCAAGAAACTCTGGTTTAGAGAATATCATTAACCATTAGATGGCAGGGACCATGACTTTTGTACATTTGGTAGACTCTGAGGCTTTGGAAGTGTGCAATGATCTTTTCACATCTGGTGTGAATCAAATGCAAACCTCACTTTCAACTTATTGCCAACCTCTTTGTGCAAGTAGGTTCCTTTTCCTATTCCCAACTGCGTGCATGGGGGGGAGGGGAACACCCATCACAGCTTTGAGTGTGAAATTCAGGTAAACTTACTCCTCCCTAGTTTCCCCCACGCCCACATCAAGCTGCTATTAAGACACCATTTCAGTGCTGTTCAGAAAGTGGGAGTATTTGCCACTGTACTTGATTGTAGCCCTCACCCCACTGCCACGTTGGCTGGCAATGCCTAAGACAAAACGGCCTGGGTAGACGGAGGAGTGAAAGGCAGGGGGGCAAACTGCCCAGGTTCCATACACATGCACACGTATGCACACGCGCGTATACACACACACACATACACACGATGGTTGGAATGAGACAGCCATATTAAGCAGGTCAATGATCTGGGAAAGTATAACTCCTGGGACGCATCAGGAGGAATGTAAGGAATCAGAGCGGAGCGTTTGTACCGTAGTCAAAGCCGTTAAACTAGCTTATTCCAACGGCCCAGATGAAATCAGCTCCAGGAGGTGGCATAAATGGACACGCACGTAAAGTGGTAGAGAAAGGAACTCCAGAGCTGTAGAGTAGGATGCTGGGACCAAACTCAAGTTGGAGAAGTAACACATGGCTCCACGGGACTCTCTTCCATGCCCCTCCCCCTCCCGGTGCAGACGTCCAGCGCTCACCGGCTCCTCGCTCCAGCGCCAGCCCTGCACAGGGCGCCCCCATCACGCACCACTCACTCCTTCCTCACACCTCGCTGCCACCCCTGCATCTTCCACTCACCCCTAAACGACACCTCTGCCCACTTTTCGGTTACGCCCCCAAAGCCAGCCTCCATCTGCTAGGTCCCTCCCCTCAGCTCCCCCGCCCCTGACTCCAGCAGTGTCCGGATGGTGCACCCCTGACCGAGTTCACGTCTCGCTCTCGCTCCCTCCGCCCTCTCAGACTTTGCGCGACCTCCTTTCTTCCTCGCCCCATCCACTTTCCCCTTCACTTCTCCCCACCCTCCCCCATCACGTGTTACCCCCTCCCCCAACGGCTCCTTCCCCGGCACCCGCTCCAGGCCCAGCTCACCTGCGCGGCCACCCCCGTCCCGGCGCTGGTGCGGCTGCTGCAGCTGGAAGGGGACCGTGGCCCTGAGCGGCTGCAGCCCAGCCCGTGGGGAGCCGGCGGGGGCTGGGGGAGAGCAGCCCCGCCGGAGCCCCCCGGCCCCTCCGCGCCCTGGCCCCCAGGTACCTCCGCCTCTGCCGCCCGCTGCGGCCCCCGCCATCGCCCGCCCTGCCACCTCCCTGCCTCGGCCCCACAACGAGCCCCAGCCCCCCCAACCCCGTTGCAGCTGCTTATCTGCCCTACGGGGCGGAGACCAGCCCCCTCAGTCCGGAGCTCCCATTGGTCTACGGATTCCCAGACCCCGCCTCCCAACCAACCCACGGCTGGCTCTTCTCTTCCCAGAGATTGATTGGTCAATATGCCTAGTGATCCAACCCCAAACCCCACAACCATCCCACCCCCGCTTGCTTTCGCACGTCCGAGGGGCCGCTGATTGGTCTGCTCTGAAGAGGGCTGGTTCTCCGGCACCGCCAATGAGAAGACGCAGAAAAGGGGAGCGTCACACCCAGTCCCAGGTAGTATGCAAATCCGATGTCACGTGACGTCAGGCTGAGCAGGGGCGCGACCAGGCGTAAGATGGAATCAAGCACTACTGAAATCGTTATGGGGGGTAGGGAGGAGGGTCAAAATTTCCGCAGTTGAGTCATCGCAAGCACCAGGAAAGGATAACTTCAAAAAGCATCACTTTTTGTTTAACCTAAAAATATTAGTTTGAACCCTCAGGATCTCAGTGCTGCTTTCAAGAGTACAAATTAATGCAAAGTTTGCTTATATTTGCATGCGATTTGCATTATATTCGTGCACTTAATGGCTACCATGCCTCTTGTGACACCCATATATGTCTTTTTCCACGTTTCCAAGTCCCTACTTGGTGTTGGTCCAACCTGGAAAAGAAGAAACAAAACAAAACAAAACACAAAAAACAAACAAAGAACAGCTGCTAGCTTGTAAATTAAATTGAGACTGTAAAGGAGCAGGAATTTCTCTTCAGAGTCGTTCATTCCAAGTCTAGCTCAGCAGAGTGGCAGTAACAAAGTGACTGAAAGACTTGCCCAAATTTGCAGTGACTCCGAGCTAAATCCTGGTCTTCTCTATTCAATGCTCTCTGACCTACAAGTCAAAATGAGACTGGATGGTCTTCAAAGAGAATGCATACATTGTGAAAATCACATGCTATAATATATATGAAAACATCTGGAAAAGAAAACAGCATTTAAGTTACTATTGAAAATTATTACTCTTCAAAAGAAAAAAATCATTACCCTTGGTATTAACCATTTTGTTCTATATATGAAAAAAGCAAAAGGCAGTCGACCCTGATTGTCTGCAATAAGGGACCATCCAAATAATTGGATAATTCCCTCCAGATTTATATTTAGCTATGGATTCTATTTTTGATTGTGCTACAAATTTATCTCTCTATTTCTGTTTTTTGCCCAGCTTAATGTTAAAATGAAGGTATTCCCTGAAGCCATACTAATTAATCAGAGAAAAGGAGGTAATCTGGGAGTTTGCCAAAAGTCAAGAGGTCATTCTGGGATTAAATGTTGAAAGCAGATAATACCAAAAGTGGAAATTCAAGAGTTGGTTGAATGTTAAAATCAACCTAATGCACAAAACAGATTGAGGCAATGGAGCATTCTGAAGAACGGTTTTCTTTGTAAAGTGTACTCTTGCAGGTTTGAAGGATTTACTTCAAGATCTGACATTTGAAATTTTTTCTTATTGACTGGGAAATGTACTCCTTTTCCATGAAGAGGACAACTTTACCAAAGGCAGATAGGAATGAACAAAAACTAATGAACTGATAAAAACTCAGTCTTTATAAACTTAACTCAGTCTTTAAAAAAAAAAAATCTTGCAGTTTATAATGTTCCTCAATTCCAAATAGTTCAAAGTTTTAGTATACTTTTTTTAAAAAAATCCTCATGACAATCTGGAAGAAGAAAAGCATAGATTCTTATTATGGTGCAAGTGGGGAAACTGGAACCCAAAAAAGTGAGTCCTTTTGATTTCTAGCTCATATCTCTATGAGATCTTATTGGACCACCCTGCTTCACATCTTCATGAATAAAATCAGTAATGGTAGCAGCTAACATTCATTGAGGTCCTTTCTCCATACAAGGTACATGTTAAGCACTGTGCATACATTATCTCATTTAATGCCCATGACCACACCTATGAGATGAGTATTATTTCCTCTTCATCGAGGCTTCAGAAAGAAACAACATGCCCAAGCCTATTCAGGGATCCTGACTCCAGAGCTGAACTCCTAATCCCTATTCTTGTAAAACTTTCTTAGGAACACAGAAGGATTATTATTTATATCTTACATAAAGAATCTCCATAGATGCACACTTGGCTGAGATGTTAAAAATTAACACTCGTCTAGTACTTTCTAGCTTTCGCATATATCAACTCGTTTAATTTTCACAATAGGCATGTAAGGTAGAAAATGCAGATATAAGTCTCTGTTTCACAGAAGGCTAAGTCACAGAGGCTAGACGACTTGCCCAAGGTCATCCACTTAGTAAATGGCAGATCTAGGACTTACATGCTAAGTCTTTTACCTCCAGATTCAAGTACTTTTCCAACCAACATTCAACTTCTCGACCATTGGCCTGCCTGAGAGCCAAAGGGTGGGCTAGTTGGTCTCTTGAAATCTGTTCTTGCCTCCCAACTTATTCCATTTTAGGACTCTTTGACATGTAAATTCTCAGGCAGTCTTAGGAGATGGTAAGTGATTTTTTATTGTTCGAGCCATATAGTGTGTGTTAGACGTAAAGCCCTGGAATAAAGAATTGTGGAATACTTTGGGCAAGTGGCACCTTTTCTTTATGCTAGAATCACTTCTTTTCATCAACTTCACAAAGTTGTTATAAAGATAAAATGGCATGTTATTGGACAGATGCATTCTTCTCTTGCAGGGAAGGGTAATGTGGATAGTCCCAAGGACGCAGAATTTAAATTTTGCTCCAAAGCTGAGGTACCGGGAATTGAGGGCCTGGACAGTAGAAGAAGAGTCAGTGGAGGTGGCACAGCTAAAGAATTGGATCTCCTGAGTCCAGAGAGTCCTGGTCCTTCCTGATAAGTTGCTGGCAAAAGACACTAAAGTTGACCTAGCTGGAGGAGTGAGAAGGCAAATAGGCATAGGAGATCCCTGTCCTCTCCTTACTCAAGTATCATGCCCAACCAGCTGTCTCTTATTCCCTTCTCTATTACTGATAGCTTCTCCTGGTATGGTCATGATGGGATGATAAAGACCACATCTGAAGATCAACACTTGTCTATTTCCTCCAATAAAAGAAGCCATGGCTTTGGGGAGGATGCTATGAGGCAAAGCATCTCCTAGCTTACAAGAAACATTTGTCACTATCCTCCTGTCATCCTTATCAACATGATTGTCATTAATTCACTCATTGCAAATTTATTGAAATGACCAGTATGTGTTAGAGACAGAGCTAGGTACTAAGAAATGACAATAATGTTCAGAGACATGCTCTCCACCCTAGAGTTCACAGCTCAGCAAGCCTTGTAGCCTGTACGTAGAAGTGGCACTGGCTAGAGGCTATTCCAGTCGAGACATGACCTGGTTCCTGCTTTCAGGGACTTTGGGTCAGAGGCAGACACTTATAAACATCAGAAGTGGAGGATATATACACCAAGTATGTCAATATATTGTTTTTCATCTAGAGGAGAATCATTTGCCTCAGAGGGTTCCAACAACAAATGCTTACTTAGTCCCTCGATCTCAGCCTGCTCTTAGGATGTCTACAGATGTCGCAGTGAATAAAAACTCAATGAATCCAAGTTATTTTTCCTACATGTGTGATTCAGAGGTATAGGCACTCTTCGAGCAGTCTATGTTATTAAAAGCTATAGGAGTTGAGGGACCACCAAAGACAAAGGCTGTGGGGAGTTCTGACAGATCAGAGGATCAGGAGGGAAGCCTTATCCTGCTGACTACTGAATTAAAGGAAGGCTGGGGTTGTCATAGCCAAGAGAAGCTTTCCAGGTCTAATGGCACTGTATGGCCCTATTTGCAGGGCACATTGACTTATTGTGCACAATAACCAACAAGAATGGGAATTCCAAATCACCATCTTTGCCCTCAAAAATTTGATTCTCAGTAGCAATTGTCCAGTAGAGAATAAAGAAGTTATGATATTCCTTGATACCTGGGGGACTGGACTTCCCGGTAAATGTCTAAGTGCTTATGTCTTTGGCCCCTGAGGTTCCAAAATAATAAAACAGCAAATAAGATGACGCAGACACAGTGTCTCTTTCCGACCTACCTCCTTTCCTCAGCTTCTGTCTGAAATGTCAGGCCTGGCTCCTCAGGGAATGAGATCCTGAGGAAATGGGGTCAGAACTGAAGGAGCAGAGCAGCATGAGAGGGATTGGGAAGGAGGATTGAGGGAATGAATGAGGTTATGGGAACAGAGTAGGGAGGGGGTCCTAGCCCTCAACACCTCTTCCACTCTGGTGGCCTCACTCTCCCTCTATCCCTTCCCTCTTTCTCCCAAGGTAACGAGATGGCCTGGATTTTGACCTTCAGTACTTTGTCTGACACATTTTGTCCCTTGCTGCAGCTCACCCCCCACTTTCTGTCCTCTGGCTTAGTTATCTATCTTCCTTGTTCATTCTCTTTCATTCAAACTGGATGATGTTCACTCCTTAATTGTTGTTTTCCTTTCTCTCAGTGGAATTCAAATTTTCTTGCTAAACTGCAGCCTTTTTAAAATGAAGATTTCTCATCCTTAACAATAAAGGAGATGGTGGATGTTTTAAAACAGGTAAAGGGTAAATGTGAGATCAGAGACATCAAATTTTTGGAATACTGGACCTAGTGGCACTCCATGAAAAATACAGTTTTTTCAAGACTTAGAAGAGACATTAGAGACTAGATATGATCTAGCCCCTTCATTTTACAGATGGTGAAACGGATGCCCAGACAAGGCAAAGACTTGCCAGAGGCCACAAAGCGAATCAGAGGCAGGACAGGAGACCAGGGCTCCCATATCCCTTTCAGTGTTGCCTCAAAATATAAATACTTCTAAAAGGATTTAGATGGAATACTATTTAGCAATAAACTACTGATAGATGCTACAATGTGGATGAACCTTAAAAACATTATGCTGAGTAAAAGAAGCCAGAAGTAAAAGACCACATATTATGTGATTCTATTTACATGAAACATCCAGAAAAGGCAAATTTATAGAGATAGAAAGCAGATCAATGGTTGTCTTTGGTTGGGAATAGGAGAGAGATTATCTGCAAACAGGCACAATGGAACTTTTGGAGTGATAGAAATGATCTAAAACTGGAATGTGGCGATGATTGCATACCCTATAAATTTACTAAAAATCATAGAATTATACATGTATAATTAGTTAATTTTATGGTATGCAATTTATACCTTGATCAAGATGTTTCAAAAAAAGGATTTAGATGTGTTTATGAATGAGAGATCTGTGATATGTGACAGACTTTATTCATTTTTTTAAGAGAATATCTCAGGAAACATTTCCGTACCCCCATGACATCCCTAAAAGTTCACTGTGCAAGACATATGATTGGACCCTTTGGCCTGTAGAATACCCAGGCTGGCCTTTTTCAATTTTTAAAAATGTCCTCCCCTCTAAAATATGTTTCCTTAGTAAAATAGGCATGTCTTAGTCATCGTTCTAAATACTACACCTGGCACTGTGACCAGCATGCAGATGTTGCTTCACAAAAAATTCATTAACATAAACTTGATTTCTGCTGCGTCATGTGATTATGGGTACCTTGGGGAACTACCTGTAAGGTTCCAGAGCAGCGCCTTGCTGGGAACAGTTTATATCCCTCACTCTTGATTGGGAGATCAAAGTCTTTGGAGAGGAGATGTTGGTTTACATACATTCCCAGAAGACTGCATATAAAACAAAAAGCCTATTCGTTACAGCTCCCTTTAGACTTTCCTCTTCTCCACTGTTTTTCCCATTTACCTTCTTCAGGTAGGTCTCAAAAAACACAATTACCCCCGAAGCAAATAAGCTACAATATCCTAAACATTCTCCATCCGATTCCACATCCAGTCCCTCTCTTTCCCCTCACACCAGGCACCAAATCAAACATCAAGTATCGTTCCAATTCAAAGATAATATAAATAGAACAGAAGGGCAGAGTGATTGGAAAGTTGGTCTGTAGTCTGATTTCTTTTAGATCCAGGGCATAGGCTCCAGAACTTACTTTCAGAGCCAGAAAGATTATCTCTAAAGGGATTTTGTAATAGCTAATTGCAAAATTTGACCACAGGCTCTGCCTCAGTTTTATTTTCTGTGTCTTGGATTATGAGTTTTCCCCCTCCCTGCAACTCCATCTTCTCCACCATCAGCTTCAACTTCCAGTTAGACCTCACTCCCTCCAAATATTCCTCAACTTGTCTTGTGAGACACTAATGATTCCCTCAGGACTCAGGTATTCAGCTTGTAGCCCATTATTTAAGAGTACTAGCTTATAAGTAGCTTTATCATTTCTGCTAAGTCATTTTATATATGTTTGTCCTTTTTTGCCAATTCTGAGCAAAGGATCCCATTTGTTCTGGTATTTCTTGTCAGCAACTCATATAAGCCACTATATCTGGCAATGCTGAATCAATGTTAGTTATTTATTTAAGTATTTGACTTTCTCCAACTAATGTTTCTGATCATTCCTGAAAGTTGTGGCTAAAAGCCCTGCAGACTGACAGTAGGAAAGACTCCAGATTTTTGAGGCCTAATGCTTCCGTCATTTGGGGGTTCTTCTTTAAGCTAATGAGTAAAAAAATTATAGAATTCAGTACAAGGCCTTGGAAGGGTTCTGTGCAAGTGAGGGGCTCTGATACTTAAGTTTCCTTAGCTTCATTGTAAATCTGTTTCTGTCTGAAAAGATGAAGCCTGGTTATATCCCATCCAACTTTTCAGTCCTGACTGAATTAGTTGTCTATTTCTGGTTTTTCCTGTGGATATCCTGGCCCACAAGATGGCTCTGGCTCAACAAAATGGCTTTGGCAGTCAAGTCTCTCTCTCTAATGAAAAAGTCCCAAAAGCTGGATTGAAACTCCTCCCACTTGGTAACTAAGTGACACTTAGAATAGTGTTACTTTCACAGCAGGTGGTTTCTCTTGCCTGTGCATGATAGAGGGTGAGGACCTTTAACCCAATTCTAGAAGCCCCCGATGGCTCAAAGCCTCAAGGAATTGTGTTGTACAGCTGAAAGGCCTGGAATGTTCCAGTATATTCCACCAGTGGCCTATGCAACCCCTGTTTCCATTCAACTTGGGCAAAGGCTTGGTAGTCTACAAAGTAGTCTGTATTCTGCTGGGGTAGTAAGCCGCTTGGCTTTGCTTCTTCTCTGTCAATCTGACAATATCGCACAAGTTGGCACCTTCCCTGGAAGTCCTGGAACCCAAAAGTTCCATCCAATTCTCTGACCTCTTGGGTATTTGCTCAGAATGTCAAGCCAGGGTTTAGATATCGACTCTGTCAATTTCCTGGCTCTATACACCCAATTCTGAATTCTTCTCCAAAGAGATTAGACATCCTGGGTTCCCTGAACCAATGGTGGGTCTGCATTCCTCAGAATGACCAAGAAGCCTGCACCGTCTGTGGTGACAGAAATATCAGGGCCCCAGGAAAGAAGTAAAATAATCAGGATGCTACAGGCCATCTGCCCCTGCTACACAGCGTAGAATAAAATTTCCACTTACTGGGTACTTACTATACCCTAAGTAATTTGCTACTGGGGAGGAGGGTGAGACTCAGTGCACTAGGTCAGAGGGGTGCAGACCTAGAAGGTCCACTCCTTACCCAGAGGTTGAAGTCAGAGATAGGAATATAGGCCAAACCAGTGATGCCACAGCCCACTGCTCTGCCTCCCTGTCACTCTCCCAGTCCTAAACTCTCTCTAAAACTCTTGACTTTGTTTATATTGTAGAGGGGGCAGTGCTCAGAAATCATGGAGGTGAGTCTGGCAGGTTCCAGCTGTTTTTGTTGTGTGAGCTGAACATTTTCTTGGAACTTCTCCTTGGCAAAAGCATGTCTGCCTTTCAGTGTACTAGCCTAGGACCCAATCCATTCCCTTTCTCCAAACTTCTTACCTCCGGGGATGAGAGATAGATGGGGAAGCTGGGGAATTTCCATTAAACAGAAACCAGAGAAGATTAAAGGAGGCAGAAGGGTGGTGCTGCCCTTTAAGAAAGCCTGCCAGAACTCAGGAGCTGAGACTCTTAAGAAACTTCCGTAGCCAGGTAAAGTGAGAAAGCTCTTTGTGGGGTCAAGAGAGAAGCTACAAGAGGAGGCCCTAGGGAAGACTTGGCAGAAGAGGTTGGGAAGGAGGTAAGAATCCATCGAGGACTGAAAGTGTGTTTTAATTCTGAAATCATAAAAATTAAAAAAAAAAAGGACTCGCCCCTTGACTGTCTCCCCACCTCTGGGATGGGGCAGCCAAGTAAGGGGAACTCTTGCCGGCCGGGGCTCTCCATTGCCAGAAAACTCTGGCTGCACTGCCTGCCCAGCCTGCCAGAATGCTGCTTGGAAAGAATGACCAACCACTGTGTTTGGTTGATAAATGATGGGCACCCCTGCCTGCTGCCCCTTCTCTCTTTTCTCCCTGCTTAGTTTGCAGTCTTCGGCCTCGCATGGAGTCCCAGAGTATGGGACGGGGGAGAAGGGTCCTCCAGACAGTATTTAATACTCGGTGATTTGTAGATTGCGGAAAGAAGAGGAGGGGAAGCCAGAAAGGGAAAACCCCTGGGACGAGTTTCCATGACGCATCAGCACACCATTGACAAGAGTCACAGTATTTTCTTGATGTCTGTGCCTTTAGGCCCAGCTTTGGGATAAGATACAGCCCTCAACTCTCCTGGGGCCTAAGACTCTGGTACCATCTAGAATGAGACCAGCTGAACTGGCCGGAATAAGGCAAATGAACATACACCCAAATCCTCATCCTTTTTTAAAAGCCCCACACTGCTGGGAGAAGAAAGAAATAAGAGAGCTGATCAAGCAGATCAATAGCTGTTTCTGGAGGATTTATTTTTTTAATGTACAAGAATTCTTTTGAACCCTCCATGGCTCCAAGAAAAACTATTTGAAATGTCCCTGCTTAGGGGGCCAGAGGGTTAAGTGCCAAGGATAGAAGGCTAAATGCCAGGGGTGCTTGTTTCAGGGATTCTTGGGACCCAGGCTAACGAACTCCCTGCTGTGGGCTCAGGAATACCAGGCCCAGGCTCTGGTTGCCCTGAGAGATGCAGCCATTTTTACTTCTGATTGAAGGGCACCACCTTCTGGGATTTTCCCTTCTCTAGTGAAAACCAAAGTATAATAGTCCAAGAGAGCCAACAGGACATGTGCCCAAGAGTCTGGAGGGCACTGAAGGAGATAACAATGTGAGGTAGGGTGAGACCAGTGCTTTATATCGTTTATAATTTGGGCCCTGCTGATGGAAAGGAGATGCATTTTGTGAGCATGCATGGTAATAGCCCTTCATAAGGATGATCTCAAAAGGTCAAGGGATAGGCCTTGAATAGCCCTAATGTTCCTGAAACAGTCTATTGTATAGCTATTGTCTATACATGTAAAGGAACCCTTCTTGACCCTATTCATACTTTTCTTTTTTTGCCTCTGGGGTTTCCCAAGTGAATAATTACATACTACTTATCCCCAGAACCAAGTCAATCTCCTCTAAGCTTCAGCAACAAAATAGTTCAACATACATTTCCTGAGCTCTTACTATGTGCCAGGTATCATGCTAGGGATATAGAGATGAATAACATACAGTCTGGTTTTCAAAAGATTTTCTTTTGTGCTGACCTTTGGGGATTTCGTAAACAAATCTGCATCTATCCCCTTTATGTTTTCATGTGAATGAATCATATCCTCAAGACTTCATCTTTCCACGGTCTTTTAAATTGTGCCTCATATGGTAATCTCCACTTTTCCCTTGAACTGATTTAGATGGCTCTCTGGACTCTTAATATGTCTGCTTCAGGAGCTGAGTGACCAGAATTAGACACTATATTTCATATACGAGTATTTCATATCAATGCATGCACAAGAGTAACATTATGTTTCCTAACTTCCTTCACTTACTCATTTGCCATTTCTTTGGTACATCCACTGGGTACTGAGTGCCTACTAAGTACCATGCACTGTGCTAGGTGCTAAAGATGCAATGGTAAGTAAAATGACACTGCCCTCATGAGACCTACAGTGTGGGGTAGGTGTTGGGAGATTGAAGGTAAAGAATCGAACAGTCACACAAATAAACGTGTAATTACAAACTAAGAAAAGAGCTATGAAAAAAAGTACAGAGTGCTATAAGAGTGCAGAAATGGGGGCTTGGATCTAGACTGGAAGCTTCAGGAAAGCGTTCCCTGAAGAAATGAAATTTGACCTGAGATCTGAAAGATTAGGAAAAATAGGTGAAGAGTACGGGAAAGAACATTCCAGGCAGAGTAAAGAGTATGTGCAAAGGTCCCTGAGGTGGAAGGAACCAGTGCACTCTTGAGGAATTGCAAGATGGCCAATCAGGCGGCAGAACAAAGAATGAGGTTGTGTGGGACAGGATGGAGAGTTAACCAGAGGACAGACCATGCAGGACACTGCAGGCCAGTAAGGATTTCAGTCTTTATCCTATAGCACATGAAACAAATGTCTTTATAGAAGAGCCAACAATAGCTCTTTATCCCAGATTACTAATGCTGCTTATACGTGTTTTGAAGAACAGTAACAATGGTCTAAACTGCTAGGAACTTCCCCAGTGTCCTGGCATGGTGTGGTTATGTCTAGGTGCACTGGAGAGGCCCAAAACTGCCAGCCCCAGCCTGACAGCCCTCAGGCGAGGGATAGCCCACGCCAGTGTGGACGGAGGGGCGGGGTGGAAGGTGGGTGGAGTGCTTTGCCTGAGGTATCAGCTCTGCAGTGATGGTTGGAACAGTCCCAAGACTATGGCTCTTGTTCCTAGATAACTCTATCATGTGTACCCCCATTTAAATGGCCTATTCACCCTGCCGCCCTTCTTACAGCAGCTGTGCTCCCCACCCAGTCTGGGGAAGGTTCTTGGATAAGAACTGTAATACTGCCCAGAACCTGGAGTCATGACCTGTAGAGTTCAGGACTCTGTACTGTCTAGAACTATGTATACTTAGATATCTTTGATAATTCTTCAGAAGTATAAATGGAAGCCATGGGAGAAGAGGGCCATAATGGTTGGACTCAGCCTTTCTGAAGCCCGCTTTTTCCTTCCAGTCCTCTTTGGAGAATGTGGTTTGGTGTAGTGACATCTACTGGCAATGTTAGGCAGGTAGGAAAAGGACCAGATGCCTACTCACCCTCAAGTAATTTCCAGACTAGTGAGAAAGTCAGTCATTCTTAACCCCTGAGACTGGGTTGAGGTCAGTAACCTCAGTTGGTTAGAGCAAGACTAAGAAGTCCAAGGTTGTAGACTGCTGGTTCGCCTTAAACAGAGAAAAAATTTTCCTAGTTATAGCTTGCATCCCTCAACTCAGCCAGTTGATTCACATCTGAGTACAGTTAATCACAAGGGAGACTGGATAAACAGGTATAAATGACTCAGAGAGACCTATGCCCAGACCCCCCATTCCTGGGAAAGCATCTCCCAACAAATAAAATGACCTACAGTTTACAAATAGCAGAATCATTTTTCGTCCTCCTAAAGTTGACTGGCTTGGGAATTTATTTTTCTGGGACTCAGTTTCTCCAGGGAGAAAATAAGTGTCTACAGAACCATCTTCCAGGTTTCTATAGTGGGCAACAGTGACTACAGCTTTTTAAATGACTCCTCAACTCTTGCTGAGGTCAGACATAACCTGCCTCCTCATGTATCACACACGTCATCCGCACATTCTTTTCACAGTCTCATTCTCTTTCTCAATACCATGCATACTTGACAGAGTTTACCACTACAGGTAACTGGAAAGCCAGAGCAAAAGTGAAGAGAAAATACTAGAGAAATAATCCTGAAGCAAATGTTCTGCCTTCTTAAGAACATTGACTCTGTAACTGAACATGGCTCAGAGTATCTATCATTCAAACTTAAAAGGAAATCATTTAGACCCCCAAGAAGAGAAATGAATAATGAACAAGATTTCATGGAAGAGGAAACAGAACTGATAAATACACACATTTAAGATTGAAGTATATCTTAACTAGAGCCCATGGTTATGTTTTTGTATAGGCGCATTCATTGTTTACATGAAATTTACTTTAAGTTAAGTATATCTTAACTTAAAGCCCAGGTTGTTTTCATTTCCAGTAAAATTTCAAGATTTTATTAAGTGGTAATAGTCAGTTCTGGGGACGTCTTAAAATTGGCACCCTTACACAATAATAGTGACACTTTAAATGTGGGCAAGTCTTTGGGGAAAGCAAGCAAGCAATATATATATAAGAGGTAGACATAAAAGCAAGAGAGACTTGTACACTCACTACACTATCTGACATAAAAGACCCTAAAAAACTCCACATAGGGGAATGAGAGCACATTATGTCATAGTACCACAAGGTAATATCACACAGTGATTACAATTACAATTATGAAGACTATTAGAGAAACACTGGAAATGTTGAAAATGTGTAAAAAATATGAAATTTCATGTAAACAATGAATGCGCCTATACAAAAACATAACCATGTAATGAAACCACATGCATGTGGAGAAAAAGTGGAAGGCAATATATATATATATAAATTTTGTGGCAGAAGCGAGATTAAGAATGTATTTTATTTCCTTAAAATTTTATTTAGTGCTATTATATTGGGTTAGTAATTTTTGAAAAAGTGGAGGGGGTTGGGGCAGGTGAAAGTCATACTCCCCCAACTTCCTCCTATGCATTCTTTGTCCTATATCATCAGTTCTAGGAGGGGAAGGGCCACATCTGTTTATTCACAGTGTACACTCAGCTCCCAGACCAATGCCCAGAACTTATCAGGTGCTCAATAAATATTTGTTGAAAATGCTTGAAGTCTAAAAAGTCTCAACCCATGATGACTGGGTTCATTCCATCCTGGAGAATTAAGAGGAATTTGTTTTTGCTGGAATAAAAACAAACGCAGGCCCATCCACAACGGCAATATCCCGATCTTCTTGATAAGTGAATTTGGGCATGGAGAACCCAGGGAGAGACAGTCTGTTAAAGCAAACCCAATTACCACTCAGGAACATATGTTGCCCTGAGGCCTCTGCTGCCATAACAACATCGTGTAACTATAACTACAGCCCTGGAGGGCTTTGGCCCTGTCAAATATGGAAAAAGATGTCTTCATCATACCACGGCCTCGTACTCAGATTGACTTCCCAAGGGAGCGTGGATCAGGGAAGGCAGGCAGAAGTGAAGGAAAGGAGGAAATGAAGGGCAAGACTGGAACTGCTACCGAATCAGGATCAGAGTGATTTTTCTTTTTTTAGTAATTTTCAAAATGCAGTTATTTGACTGTTTAGTTTTGGTGGTTATTTATAACCCCAGCTGCAGAGGCAGGGGAGCTGAGTCTGAGCCTGCTGGGATCTGTCCAACACCTTCCTCCGCCAGGGTGGGGCTGGGGGTGGGTGGTGGATAAGGGTGATACAAGAACAAAATTAACAAGTGGCCAAGAAGGTAAGAGAATTCCAGTCCATATCAAGCAAGAGTAAAAAAAGGACCATTAGTGACCGTGCTGACTATTTTTACAGCAGCCGCAAATGAAAAGATTTTAATATGAATTATGGTCACATCAGCAAACTCTGAGATTCTCCCAAAGGGATTAAGACTAGGCCAGTACTTATACTCGGAAGTTATGAGATTGCCCTGGCACTGTCTTAAAAAGGTCGAGGCATGCTTGCCCACCTTACAGGACAGTTATCTGTCCACAGAAGAAACTGTTGCTCCTAACCCCTCCTAGGCATGTCACTGGTCAAAACATAGGCTTAGAGGAGATGGCTGGTTTTGTGCAAGGCTTTCCTAACTGAGCCAGCACCTGGTAGCGGCCACCCCATTTACTGAGTCCTTGTAGATGCCAGGCAGAAAGGGAGAAGCTGGAGACAGTGTGGCCAGCCAGGCAAGGCTTCCAGCCTCCGGGAGCTCTGAGGCCTTTGAAGTAAACGATGAACAGCTACACTTTGTATTTGAAATATGGTACCTATCATTTTATTGGCAAAGGGAGCATTTAAAAAGAAATTGAGGGATCTTTTAGGGAGTTCATAAATGTACCTGAGGAGACAAGATACAGTTAAAAAAAAGGAAATGCACGAGGACATACACTAAAGATTGAGGCCACTACCCCTGTCCTGTTTGGTTCTTCCTCAACTCTGGGTGAGGTTATTGCAGCAGCGTTGTAACTGGTCTCCCTGCCACTCTGTTCAGTACCCCTCATAGCTTCTGGAAAGAGACTTTTAAAGTGCAAGTCTGATCGTGGGACTCCTCTGCTTAAAGTCCTTCAGGGATTCCCCATTGCCTCCAGTGCAAGCTCCTTAGCAGGGCATTCAAGGCTCTACATTAACTGGTTCCCTAAACCATTCCTGCCTCTTCTTTTGGCAACCACCCCAACTCCACCAGGCCATTAGTCACCCCCATACACAATGCTGCTCCACACCTCTGCACATGCTGCTCCCTTTGCATGGAAAGCCCCTGTTGTTCTTGTCCACGGGCAAACTTATTTGCCCTATGAAATTCCACTTTTATTTCACCTCTTCTATAAATTCTTTCCTAAACCCTCTAGACAAAACACTCCACTTCCTCCTCTGTACCACTTCTGCACCTTGCTCATCTTTCTGTTTCCCCATTAAAACTCTACAATGTTTTAGAAGAATGAACATACTGGTCTGGGGAAACACTGTTTCGTCCACATTGACACGACTCAATGCCTGTATATAATCATTCTGTGGCTCTTGAGCTGAAATGAGATTGAACAGACAAAAGCAAACAACCACTGAGACCATATAAAGATACAGTCACAAGCATTAATTAAGATGTTATAGCCATGACTAGGGTGACTGGAATTATATCAATAACAATGGCCATTTACTGAGCACTTGTACTCTTATCAGGAACCGTGCTAATGATCATCTCTTTTAATCCTTACAACAACTCTGTGAGGTGGCTATTAGTGTCTCCACTTCATGAATGAGAAAACTGAGGCACAGATAAATTTAAAAATTTGTTCAAGAGCAATGCAGAAAGAAAGTGGCAGAGTTGAAATTCAAATCCGGTTCTGACATCAAAGCCCTGTACTGGACACCAGTAAAGCTGATGAATAAAATAAATACGAGTTATATGTTCCTATTATTTGTTTAGGAGAGAAAGGAATAGAACAGCTACCAAACTGTATAAGGAAAAGTATAAATATAGAAGTAAGAGCAAAATAACATATCACTATGCCCTACGACCTAAGATAGAACAAACACGGACTTTCTGAAGAAAGTAAATTTTAAAGAAGGTTGGGAGATGTATCAAGGCAGGAAGAACAGCAGAGCTATACCTATTTGAAGTCTGGCAGATGAGGGAGGGCAAAAGGGCAATGGTCAGTTCCCGCTTCAAGAATTGTGTCATAACAAAAATGATACCCAAAGTAAAAATTGTTTGGTTCAAAAAAAGAAAGGAAGAAAGAAAAACCTTTCAGGATTCTCCTTTCCCCATTCTAAATATACAGGGCTATTCTACTTTCATCTTGAGTACACATTTTTCTTATGATATTTCTATCCTATTGGTGTTAGTTTTTTCATCTCTCTCTGCCAGAGTGTACACTTTCCAAGGATAAGAATTATGTTTAAATGAAACTAAATTCTTATAGTGTTAGCTGCAGTGTTTGAAAACTCAGTGTAAGAGATTAACTAATGTTGAACATTTGTAATGTTGGTATTTGTACGATGATGAATGGTTAAGTCAGGATAAGATCTTATTCTAAAATATTAATTTCACCATCTTTGGGTGCTATACATTCAGAGACTGAAACGGTAAACACACTCTGATCCATGAGCAAGTATTTGCTGTGGGTAGAGCATGGTCTGAGCACTATTAAGGATGGTATGAATTGAGATATGCTCTTAAGAGCTCCTTTCCACTAGTCGGGGAGCCAGACATCCAAGAGTGACCTCAAGAACACACCAGTAAGTGAAAAATAACAGTAATAGTGTGAAATTAAATGCTTAAGTGCTGGGGGTATGTGCGAAGAAACTCGAGCCCATTTCTAATAAGTTCTTATGTGCAGTTCAACGTAAGTAGGTTATTCAAAGGTATTTATATTAAACACTAAAAACTAAATACTAAAAGCTGCCTGTGTTAATACCAGCCCAGGATATCCCCAAGGAGAGCGCAGGCTCAGTGGAACTTTAACTCTTTAGAGCTCTCTGTTTAGCACATCAATCAGATGTTTACTTTCTGTTGCTTTGTTCTTTAGCTCTGCGCCTGGGGGAAATCTCCATCTTAGTTGGCCTTAGGTGATACTGGGGCCCAGGATCCTAACTTAATGACTGAGCTTGCCTGGATTCCTCAGAGTCACTCTTGGCCAAGATCTGGTCCTCCCAATACTTTTTCTCCAAGGAATTTAAATCCTCAACGCCTGCTCTCCACTTCCCAGCCTTTTCTTATGGCTCTTCTTCCAGCCTTATATCCTAACCAACTTTTTCCTAGGCCCCCTCGAAGATGGCCCTATTATTATTTAAATATCCATTTTTTTTAGCTCCAGCTTCACTGAAAATATTCTTTCCTCTTCGTCCCTCCCCCAACTCCTGGCTCAAGCATCGGGATTTCCAGAGGTCCCTTGAGCTAAATGGGATTCATTTGCTACTTCGAATCTGGTATAGCACCTCACCCACCCCCCACCTCCCGCGGGCCACCCAAGGCTCTCAAACCTGTAGGAATAGGGGAAGGTGTTGGGCGCTCACCACAGAGCTAAATTGGGAATTCTTTGGAGCTACAGCTTCTGGAGAATGGTCTGCCTCCTTCCGCGACGTGAACGACTAACTTACTTGCTGTTCGCTACGGGCAAGGACAATGTCTCCTCTACCAAACAAGAAACTTCCTGACGGTGGACGCTACCCTTTTGTTCCCTTTAAAAGCCCCCATTCGCACCACTTTGAGACACAGGATGGCCCTAAAAGTAGCTTATTGTACAAAGTATCCCTTCTCAACTTTGAGTTTATATGACAAACGGAAACGTCCTTTAGCCAACTGGGCAACAAAGGGGTTAAATCTCCACAACCTGATGAATTCTGGGGGTTTCCTCTCTCGACTTCAGAAATTAAAACGACCGGTAAGGGAAATTTTGCCCAAGGTAAAGATGAGCACCTTTAACTTCAACTGTCGGACTTCTGCCCCAAACAATAATGGCTACCCGCGCCTACATAGGGTGCCATTCCCCTAACTAAAAATGGCTGGTCCCCGTTTCTACTCTGTGCCCGACTCCAAAATGGCGCTGATTAGCTTCATTAGAAGGAGCAAACTTCCCAGCACCCCATCTGGCCCGTAACGTCAGATGACGCGAGCCCTAGCCGGAAGTGAAGGAAAAAGCGCCTCAGCCCGCGGCGCCTGCGCAGAAGGCTTTAGACGCTGTGAAGCAGGAGGCACTTGGGATCGTCCGCAGGATTGGGACCGCTACAGAGGCCGCCACGGAGCCCGCCGGAGCCACCGTTCCTGCTGCTGCTGCCGGTGCCCGAATCGGAACCGTCGGGCCGCAGCCGCCGGCAATGCCGCGAAGGAAGGTAAGAGGAACGGGACAGGAGAGATGGCGGGTTTCTAAGGACAGTCGATTCAACAACGTGACGCAGTTGGCCACGCCTCACAGTCCCTGGGTTCCAACTTCTCGCTGCCCGGAACCTAGCTCGGCAACCCTCTCTCCTGTCCGTACCCCACAGAAAATGTGGGCCCGACCCTGGCCTCTCGGCCTATGCTTGCAACTATTCCCGCCCTCTGCTTGCCTGGCTCGGAGGCGTTCTTCTTGTTAATTGGTCGCCGAAACATTTAGCAGCATATTGATTGGCTGGTGACACCGCCCATTTGGGCCCAACGGTCACCTCCCCGCGTGCGAGGGCGGTGTCTGGGCCTGACCCTACCGCACTCGGACTGGCTGTAGGAAA
This sequence comes from Pteropus medius, assembly GCF_902729225.1. NCBI lineage: Eukaryota > Metazoa > Chordata > Mammalia > Chiroptera > Pteropodidae > Pteropus > Pteropus medius. The sequence continues at coordinate 707,097 of NW_024351732.1, forward strand.
CGATCCTTCCTCTCTTGATTGGCTGGGCTTGGCAGTCTGTCCCGTGGGGGCGCGGTTTAGTGGGACCACGATTGGGTGGCACGAGTCCCCGCCCTCCCGGCTGGCAATGCTGATAGGTGAGGAGGCGGGATTTTAGAGCATCCTTTCTTACCGGGCGGGGGGCACAACAAAGCAGAAGACTGGGGGATTGAGAACCAGCGCCCCCTCCCAAGAAATCGCACATTGGCCTATTGTATCTAAGCCGTAATTTTTCCTATTTGCTTAGTTAGACAGCGCCTAGAAAATGCAGTTAATAAAATCAGAAACTTTCTAAAATTAGACGAGACTTATGAGATCATTTTGGGACACCCCCATCCGTTCTCTTTGCAGCTGAACAAACAGGCCTAACGGAGTGCCCCCAGCCACTCAGGCAATGGCAGAGCCTGCACTACATAACAAATCTAATCTAATTCAACAAATGTTTATTGACTACTTGCTATGTTCTGATTGCTGGGGATTCCGAAATTAATTAGATATGATCCCTGGCTTAAGGAAATCACAGTCTGATGGGGAAAACAGACATATAAATAACTGTAGAAGGAGCTAATAAATTCTCTACTTAGAAGTATACATGCAAAGCATTATGAGAGGGAAATGAGGGAGCAAGTAAATCTGCTCTGGAGTAAGATGAGAAGTTGGTGAAATATGGAGAGGAGAGCTGAGTTCCAGGGTCAAGACAGGATGGAATGGTTAGAGATGATCAGGAATTCAAATATCTGGGTGATTGACTAGATGACCTTTAAACCACCCTCGCTCCCTTCATCTTATTGATTTTCTGTGACTCTTTCTGGGGCCTCTGCTATTTGCGGGCAGATTACCTTTGATCTATTTGGAAAGCTGGGAGTTATTCTTGCTCATTTCTGTGGAAATATTTCTCTTCACAAACGCTTTCAAATAAAATATTTACACTTTTTAATGTCTCCTAAAATGACCTACATTGGTAGGTGGTGTTTATGTTAAGACTCACAAAATGTGGGAATAGTGTTGGTGCCTTGGAATAGGTCCACAGTCCTCTGAATACAAAGAGCTCTTGAAAATGAGCTCTTTGTTTTTGGTGGCAAAACCTGTCCTAAACTGTCCTGAGGCCACTTATAGCTTTTGTGTGTCTCCTTTAGTGTGATTGTTTATATATTTTGCTGCAGAAATATTAATGTTTGATTGTGGGGTGTTATTTCCAGGATATATGCAAAGATTCCCTTACAAAAATCTAAAAAAATTATGAATTCTAAACACAATTGGCCCTAAGGGTTTTAAATAAAAAATAGGGAACTTGTAGTTTGAAGCTTTGTATTTTTTTTTTTCTTTTTAAGCACATATTCTTCCCTTTCTGGTTTAGTAAATGTTATAGTGTTAATGCTCAATTAATAAAAGTTATCCTTATGGCCAGTCATTCCTCAGGAGGCTAATAATTGACAAATAATTATTAATTGAAAAGAATGATTTAAAAAACCCCTGTGTTTCTGAATACCCATAAGTCTTTGTGTTCAAGCTGCCTTTTTTTTTTTTTTAAGCACTTTTAGTGTTCATTAGTGTTCATGTGGAGAAACTTGAAAGGTAGAAGAATTTTACTCTTTTTCTGCTTAAGTTCTTTTGGGATCAGAGTTGTGGACCATGATATTTTGAATTAGTGTTTGGCTTTTTAAAATATGATAGCTGTTCATGGAGACTTTAATAAAAGCTACCCTAAAATTAAATGGGGTCTAGCACTAACATTTTTCTCACTACCTTGGACTTTCTGTAAGTGCATAGTTATGTCAGTCAGACCTTTTTGAGTTGGATACTTTTAATTCCAGTTTGTAATACTGACCTTCAAATGGGCTTGTTTGAGAATTAATCTTAATACAGCAAGAATTAATTCTCCTTCATTTATTTAATAAAGGTACATTATTTATAAGCTGTTCTATTTAAATGCTCTAAATAAAGAGAAGTTGGCTGTGGAATCCTTTCTTAGATTTGAACTTGGTGATTTCAGCATCGTGGTTCATCGTTTAATTTCTAGTGTTAATACAAATCCACAGAATAAATGCTGCTGTGCTAATGTCTGGATCTATGGTGTTACAGAGGAATGCAGGCAGTAGTTCAGATGGAACCGAAGATTCCGATTTTTCTACAGATCTCGAGCACACAGACAGTTCAGAGAGTGATGGCACATCACGGCGATCTGCCCGAGTCACCCGTTCCTCAGCCCGGCTGAGCCAGAGTTCCCAAGGTAAAAGGCTTCATCTTCCTGACCACGCCTCACAACTGACTGGTCATCATATTACTACTGTGCTAGTTAATGTAGAAACTGATCCCTTTGTTTGATGTAGATGACAGAATCTGGTAAAATACAGAATAAATGACTACAGAGTTGTCAAGTTATTTAAAATGGTTCTATTGGGGGTGCTGTCCAATTTGTAGATCCAAAGGAACTATGTCTGGTATAATGGATATATGACACATGTATGTCTTGAGTCATTTAATTTTTTTTAGATTATATCTTTTCACTTCTCTTAGAATGATTTAGACTTAGGGACATAAAATAGTCTCTTGAACTTGTTTTTGGAGGGGACCCAATGCTTCTAAAACCATGTTTATTTCCGTAATATTGTCAGATACACAATTAATAGATAGAAATAGTTAGCCCAGTTATTAATTGTAAATACCCATCTGGGCTTAGATTTGGAGGGTACCCTGACCCCTCCTGGGTCTGCTCTGGGATTCCCTGGGGATGAAAGAAGAGTGCAGTTAATCAGAAAGCGGATGATCAATAAGTGATAATAGATTAAGGGGGAAACATGTAATATACTCTGAACACTTAAATATTGCTGATTTGGTTACTGCTGTGGGAGCATGTTACAAAATGAGAGAAAAACATCAGTTTTTCAAGGAAGAAAGTGAGAATATTCTCTTTCAATAACTTCCTAACTTTATGTTTGAATTTAACATTTCAACCGAAGAATAGCTGTTGTCTCTTGATTTCTCAATTTTTAAGTTTTATTTTTAGCACAGTAGAAATGTTGATAAATGACTACTATTATTCAGGCACTATGCTGATCATTGCAATTTATCGTGGTAAGGGCTCTGAGAGATGTTTGCATGGAGTACTATGGAAGCCTAGAGATGGGGCAGCCAAATGAGGGTGGGACTAGATTTCTCATATAGAAATCTTAAAGGATCTAGTATGAATTTACAAGTTGAAAGATGGGAAGGTGTTGTTATAAGCAGAAGGAACAATGTATTCAAAGGAAGTGGCATAATGTTTTTAGAAAGCCATGCCCTGAGCACCTAAAAGTTTTTTAAATATTCAAAACAGCTAGGAAATACATGAGCTCTGGGTCTCTAGTTATTATACTTCATGACTACAGAATTACAACTCCTGAGGACACCATTCACAGTGTAGTCTATGTATGGTAGCCCTCTCTAAAGCAAAATATAGACTACGTTGTAAATGGAGCTTCCAGTGTGTGCAAACTGATAACCTAGCTGTGTGCTTTTACACAAAAATTTGAGAATTTGTTTTTCTCCTTGTTTAAAATATGCTTTAATTTCAGCTTTAAATTTCTTTTATGTTTTTTTAAGCATCATCAGCATGGAGATGTAGAAAGGCTGCCAGGTGCTTTAGAATATGTTTTGCCATCCAAGAGAATTTTAGAAGCTGTTTTCTTGCCTTACCCTTTATGAGTCTATTATTATTTTGCTTCAGGGTATCAGAGAAGGTAATAAGGAAGGAAAAGAGATATCCCTAAGGAAATATTTGTATATTGTTCTACCTTTAGTAATAGAATATCTATTTTATGATGTGTTAAAATAATGGAAGGAAGAGAAGATGCACCTAGTGTTTATAAAGTATTAGATCTGTGTACCAGGCATCACGTTAAGTGCTTTACATGTGTTATCTCACTTATTCCTCACAACAAACACGAGTAACATGCTACTACTATCTTCCCCTTTCTATAGATCATGAAATAGGCTTGGAGAGATTAACTTGTTTAAGATGCTACAGCTAGTTGGTATGGTGGAGTGGAATTGAATCATGTTCAGCCTTGATTCCAGAACATAAACTGTATTCTGTACTATATTATATCTATATATCTGATCTAGGCTCTTTTGCTTATATTTCATTTAATAAAAGAGGTATTTTAAAGATTTGTTGGATTTTGTGAAGTCAGGATAGCCTACATGCTATAAATCATATGCGTGGGAAATAAAACCAATTTCCTTTTTTTAAAAAATATTTTATTACCTTTTAAAATTGGGAACAGATTCCAGTCCTGTTCGAAATTTACAGTCTTTTGGCACTGAGGAGCCTGCTTATTCTACCAGGAGAGTGACCCGAAGCCAGCAGCAGCCTACCCCAGTGACTCCGAAAAAATACCCGCTTCGGCAGACTCGTTCGTCTGGCTCAGAAACTGAGCAAGTGGTTGACTTTTCAGATAGAGGTAAGTGATATGATCTGATTTGGACCCATTACAGAGAGGGTCTGGTAAATTTCCCCTTAAGGAAGGCTTGGGGCCATTGCAGTTAGATGTCTAACATTGACAACATTTCAGATAGGTGAATGCTGCTTGCCTGACTCCTTTCTTAGATCTTGCTGATGACAGTTTGGTATTAGAGTATTCCAGACGTTCAGAGTAGCCAAATAGATTAGATTAGATCTGCAGTGGGCAAAAGGGTATAGGTACCTCTTATGCACAGATCAAGAAGGTTTGGACTCGATTTTCTTATAGCCATGCTCATTAGTCCAGTTACCTCTGATTTTCTGAGAAGAGGCATCCTTCAGTGATGGGGAATGGTAAACAATTGAGATTGTAATTCCCTAGCTCAAATCAGAGGCCTTTGAGCAGAGGTTGCAGACTGATGAGCTTCTAGCCTACAAATGTGGTTGGTTGGTTCGCTTGCAGATTACTTACATTAAAAAATTTTTGTTGCCAATATTTGAAAATACAGAGATTTCATGTAAAAACCTGGGTTACTAGTTTCTTTTAAAAAATAGAAAGTTCTGGGAACATTAGGTAGCCATTTACCCACAGTGATAATTGGTTGGAGCTGTCCCTTGAGGTGGACAATCAGCTCTCTATTTGGCCTTGCTCAGCCTCTGTAGGCATTTGGTTTGCAACCCATGGTTTTGAGTCTGTAATTGTTAGATTCCCAATAGCTAACTCAGAAGTCAAGTTTATTTACACTCTCACACAAAACCTGAACATTTTCATTTGTCTTTCATCTTCTATCTCCTGGAAAGAGAGTGGGATGGTGATGTTTTTAAAAATTTATTTCTATTCTGTTTTGATTACCTATGAGTGGGGGCTTAGGAGAAACAGGTAAGTGAAATGTATTGGGTAAAACCCAATTTAATTTTAGTCAGAATTTAAAGTTGCCCAAAATAGTGTTCGATTCTCTTCATTTTACATTTAGCCTTATAGTAGATAAATGACAAAAAGTTACTAGTTAAATCATAGAAAGAGGATCTGGGAAGCCCATAAACTCTTCCAAATAGTAAACGTCTAAATAAATGAACCCCATTTACGAGTTCTACCAATTGCTTTTGTTTTAGAAACTAAAAATACAGCTGATCATGATGAGTCTCCCCCTCGAACTCCAACTGGAAATGCACCTTCTTCTGAGTCTGATATAGACATCTCCAGCCCCAATGTGTCTCACGATGAGAGCATTGCCAAGGACATGTCCCTGAAGGACTCAGGCAGTGATCTTTCTCATCGCCCCAAGCGCCGTCGCTTCCATGAAAGCTACAATTTTAACATGAAGTGTCCTACACCAGGCTGTAACTCTCTAGGTGAGTGTGCCCCAGCTTTATGACACCCTGTATTCTGTGGTTCTCTCTCCCTCTGGAATTAGGATCACAGAAATGTTTAGTGTTCTGTTGTGACTCACCTTCTTAGGCTCTTCAGTGATCACATGCTCAGGGTAACAATGAATGGCCCACTTGAATAAAAGCATTTCTGCTGCTTGGCCTGTTGTCTATAATAATAGATCTGGTTGCAAGGAAATTAAGTGTGATGCACCATTTAGTTTCTTGAGAGCTTTTCCCAGTGAAAAATTCTCTCCTTTTTCTAGCAAAAATGAAAGAAGACCAGTTATCTTTAAATATCTCATCGTATGGTGCATAGTTCAAGCTTACTAAAGATTAATAGAGTGTAAGATAGTGCAGAATAGTAGTTGTATGGCCATAACTGTTAAGGAAATGAGAAAAACATTACATACTTATCAAGAGACAGTGAAGCTAAAAGAGTATAGGTGAGACCTTGGCCTTTTGCAACTTCAGTAGTTTTAGGTCTTGTGACTTTGTGTACTTAGTATAAACTAGATAAATATTTCTTCTAAGATAAATGAGTATTTCATTATTTTCTTATGACAAACTTTTACCCCTGAGGGATTCTTATAATGGTTTAAACCTTATTTGTGCTCCCCAGGTGAGCTTAGGTGCATATGTTGGGCTTAAGCTATCTAGAATTGGAAGGTGCTGACTCAGAGATAAGGGGCCTTTCACTACTTGGTCTACATCTCAAACTTAGCCTTTGAATGTGGTCACAGGTTCAGAAAAAAGGTAAAACAGTATATTGATGCTTTGCAGTATATTTTCCCTAGTATTTTATTAGTTTGGATCCTTTCCTGGTCTTAGCGGCAGTTTCTCAAATTCAGTCCATCAAAATGCATAAAGTAGAGTAAAAGTTTCTCTGAATGCCATACTAATTATTACTCAGGATAACTTGTTTCAGGCCTAAGTCAATTTCCTTGTGATAAGTAATGAAAAACTAAGAATAGACATCATATAAATGCTAGTACAAGAGATAGCTAATGTGCTAAGAAGGTAAGGGGATTCACCTGCCCCGCAGCAAGGAAAGGAACTTTCCTCAGCTCTGCTAGTCACTATCCCTAAATTGTTACTTTTATTTTCTGTACTGTGTTTAATCAGTCATTTAATAAATACTTATTGAATGTTTGCCATGAACTGGATACTTTTTTAAGTTTAGGGGGATATAGTTGTGAACATGTCAAAGTCCCTACCCTCATGAAGCTTATAGTCTTAACTGAGGAAGACAAACCAGGTTGGTACATCAAATAGTGATATATACTATGAAGGAAAATAAAGAGAGTATAGAGACGGTAGGAGGTTATGCCTGCGCATGCACACATACACTATATATTTCTTTTTTGTTGTTATTCATAAAAAAGAAAATAAACAGTGGTTGGTTTGACATCTTGGCTCTTTTACATTATTAGCACTTAGAGGTCCATCCGTCTAAAGGATACCTAGAATTCCATTGTATTGATAATTCATGAATTATTTAAATTGTCCCATATCGATTGACATTTAGACTGTTTCTCATTCTTAGCTATTTTGAACAATACTGTAATGGATGCCTTGTATGTACATATTTTGGTGACTTTTTAGATAAATTCATAGCAGTGGAATTTGATTATAGAAGAAGCCTAAATTGTTGGGTCAATAGAGCATCTATCATTTTTTAAACTTTCAGTATAGATAACATTAGATCAGTTTTAGTTTACGTATTATAAAATAAAACATGATTTGAATAATTTACTCAAGTTATAGATGCCTAATAGTTAAAAAAGGTTGCTGTAGCAGTGACATTTTACATTTTTTACATGCTGTTTGATCATTGAGGGTAGTTTTTGTGTCCAAGATAAATTGTACGGATTTCTAAAATTATATTTTAAATAATATAGTCCCAGAGAAATGGTAGTCTGTATATCATATGTTAATTCCCCTCCCCGCCCTGATCTTGGACTATTTTTGCCCTTTAAAGCTTACTCTATCAATCATGTATAATTTTTTTAAATCCCAGTGTCTCCTTTACCCTGAATTAAATGTCTTTTTCGTGAAAGAAAGGTGAAGATATTTGTAGACTTGCAGTTTAGCTTAGCCAACTTATCTTTTTATCTCATTAGCATTATCAAAATATGTTTACTTATATGATAGAAAAGGTCATTTTCTTCTTCATTTTTCATAAAGTTTCTGTTGATTATTGAAAGTTCAATTCAGATTGTATAGGATTGCATTATAGAAAGGAAAATATACTTGTTATATATATGACTTGATCAATTTAGCATAGGAAAGTTAAATTCCACAAAAAAGAATATTTCAGCTTGTAATTTTGTGCCTTTATTATAAATGTATGGCTTTATGACATTTTGGAATTTGAGAAATACATCATCAGAACAGAAGAAACTATAGTTTATATTGAACATACACAAGCTGCCAGATCCAGTCTGTGGAAGAAAAAAATTGATTGTGGGTACGAGTTATGGCCCTAACTGCACTTACCTTTGATAGACTCTGATTCAATCTGTTTGATCAGACATATATTTGATGAAAATGATAGAGCAAAAAAACATGTTTGTTGTGGAGAAATATTGCTTTTTAAACTTTAATCTTCTATCTTGACATTAAGTTTTCCCCTTCTTTACCAGGACACCTTACAGGAAAACATGAGAGACATTTCTCTATCTCAGGATGTCCGCTATATCATAACCTCTCAGCTGACGAATGCAAGGTAATTGTGTTGTCATTTATTCAATGTGTATTTATTGAGTGCTTACCATTTGTCAGTCACTTTGCTAAACAGTGGGGATCCAGTTTGAACAGTAGGCTTTTAAATTCTAGTAGAGGAAACATCATAAAAAATAATTAGATAGATAAAATAATTATATAATGAGTGCTTTGAAAACAGTTAAGGAGATTATTTACAGAATATTTGGAACATCACCCTCTAGCGCATTGTTTTTCATTGGAAATTAACTTCAAAGACTGCTAGGGACCTTTCCACTGCTAAGGACTAATTTGCATCAGTATGTGGTCTTAATATTTATGCATTAGGTTCTCTTGTAAATCTATGAAGACATTTTACTTTTAAAAAGTTTTTCATGATTCTTTTTCTCCGTCTACTTCTATGGAATACTTTTTCTTTTTTCTGACTCTCAATCACACTGTGAGGAAGCAAGAGTTGAAAATGTTATTAATTAAATGGATTGCTTGGGTAGTATTTGGACAAGTTATCCAAGCTGGTTAGACCAAAGTATTAATTTTTTTGTGATTGTTATTTTACTAATAATGCGGAGGTCACAGGTTTATTCCTGTCTGAGGCAGTTTCATTGTGAGAAAAATTAGATTCCCTAGCTAACTTCTGTCTGATTCAGGAATTTGTTCTCTTATTTACAAGTTGACTAGAGGATAAACTGTTTCTTTATGTTTAGTCTTTCAGCAAAGTACTGTACTTTCCATGCTTATATGGCTTTAAGATTGAGAACATTTACTCTTATCTTCTTCATCCCAAATCTCTTGCATAAGAAGGCTGTTACTTCTGCTCTGTGTAAGAGTAAGTAGTAGGTCTTCCCATTATCTTCCCATCAGTCTGAGACCTGATCAAAACAGGAACAGTTCTGCTAACATCTGTATCAAAGCTGATAAGGTGTTAGGATCTTCTTTCTCTGAATAGCTGTGATCTCTGTTTTCTGAACGTTGTCCTCTACCACCTGTCTTTAAATGGAACTATCCAATACTGTCAATGGTTTTACATAAAAGTCTTCCCAAGGTATAACTTTTAAAATTGTTGACTTGTAGCAATATTAACATGTTACCATAAGCAATTTATTTTTAAAGAAGAAAAAAAAAATTTCAGTTTGGGGAAGAAAATTCTGAAAAAAGCAAAGCATTTTTTGAATTTTTTCTTTCATGCTCTCTTCTTTACAAGGGGAATCAGGTTCAGCATAATCCATCTTTACTACTGGAACATGTGCTTGGAGGATCAGGAGAATTTCTGAAAGATGCATTTTTAAATTATATTTAAAATCCCAAATGGAAAGATTAGACTAATCCTCCATATTTATTAAAAGCTCTAGAGTATTTTAAGTACTTACATATACATGATCATGCTGACTTCCCCAGTAAGCTATTGCTATCAGTAATATGAACATTTTTATTCAGTCCTAGATTTTGGTGACTTCATGTGCCAAGCGCTGTTACAGGTATCCGAGGATTCCGTAAATGAGATAAAAAAGCTACTTCATTCAAGGAGTTTATGTTCTCATGAAGGGAGGCGATATCAATACGTAAATTAAGTAAATAAGAATTCTGTATAGTGATAAATGTTGTGAGGAACAAAAATGGCTAAAGATACAGAGAGCAACATTTTTGAAAGTAACGAGGGTATAGCACTGTTTTTGCTTGGGTCATTAAGGAAGACCTTCCAGAGGCATTGGCATTTGATCTGAGTCATGGCTGACAACAAAGAGGCAGTTGTGTCAAGATTGAGGAGGAGAACTATAAGTAGAAGGATGAGCAAGTACAAAGGTTATGAGGTGGGGAATAAACTTTGAATATTGTTGGGTTTGAGGGAAAGTTGGCCAGTGTGGCTGATTCATAATGAGAAATGAGGAAGCAGGATCCAGATCATGAAGGACCTATAGGCCTTGGCACAAAGAGGATGTTTGCATTCTGATGGCAGTGGGAAGCATCTGGAAGGCTTTAGCAGAGGTATGATATAATGTCATAAACGATTTTTAAAAATCACAACTGGCCGATGTGTGGAGAATGGACGGGAGGGGGCAAGAGTTCACTCAGGGTAGACTAGTTGGAAGGCTGTTCCAAAGTTCAGGCAGTAGATAGTGACCCGGACTATGGAGATGGTAAGAATTGGTTGGATTCAGGATATATTTTGGAGGGGAGCAGCCTAATAGACTTGCTGATGGATTCAATGTGAGGTATGAAAGAAAGAGAAGAATCAAGCACAGTGATCAAGTTTTTGACCTGATCACTTGCTTAGAAAGTATTGCTCTTTATTACTGTAGGGAAGATTTGGGGGAGGAGCAGATCTGTGGGAGAATGTCAGTCTTTTCTTTTCACCATGCTGAGTTTTAATGTCGAAGTTGAATAGGTAGGTGGATGAGTCCTCCCAAGAGATGAAACTATTGGAGAGCTAATGTGATTTGTGTAAGATCACGTAACTACCGAGTTGTTTCCCTATAGACCCAACCTAACTAACATTTTGTTTGTACTTCACTCTGTTCCTGAACTTCCTCACACTGTTTCTTATTCATTGTACAGTGGAAAGAATACAGGCTCAGAGTCATCAGACTTAATTAAAATCTTAGCTTCACTATGATTTAGCTGCAGTTATTTCAGTTCTCTGATTCTCAGTTGATGGCTGAGAGAACAGAATGTGAAGCTTGCCTTATCTGTATCTTACAGATTTTATGTTAATGTGAAAACCCTTTGAAAATAAAAGTACCACATCAGTTCAGAGGATTTATTCTTGTATTCTTATGCTTTAAGTGAACATAGCCTTAGAAGCAGGTGGATTTATTGACGTTGTTGATGGTTGCAGGTGAGAGCACAGAGCCGGGATAAGCAGATAGAAGAAAGGATGCTGTCCCACAGGCAAGATGACAACAACAGGCATTCAACCAGGCACCAGGTATGGGCCTTGTTAAAGCTCTGGCCGTTCAGTTTGAGAGCCAAGTCTTGGATATCCTCTGCCCCATGACTGTCTTTAGGTATATCCATGTCTCTTATTTCCTATGGTATGTTTAAATAACTGGTCTTTAGTCAAAGTCAGAATATTTGTTTTCCAAATAGTCAATTTTCATAAAACAAACACATCTCATAAATGAAGGAATCATGCTATCTATAATAATAATCACAATAATAATATAATGATAGTAGTGAAAGATAATCATGATTATTTGAAAGATTGTACTTGCTGCTCTATTTCCTCATTTTGCATCTACTTTTTAACCCATTATAACTTACCTTTAAGCCCCAGTACTCTGCTGGCGTGTTTCCAAGGTCACCAGTGACTTTTCCTTAGCATCTGACATTTGTTGATTGTCATTTTTCTTCTCTCTTCCCTTGATGCTGCTTTGCCCTAATCCTTCTGCCTCTCTGAACATTCCTACCCGTTGATTACACTTACTTCCTTAGTCTTCTCTGAATGCCTTTGGTCTTTACTCTTTGTTTTTCTGCCTTGAACTCTATGCCTATCCCAAGAAGAAATTGTATTTATCCTTCAAGGCCTTGTGCAACTCTCAGCTATTGTAGAATTCTTCCCGAAACTTCTCTTACCATTAACGAATTTCTTCTTCATGCCATTCCCATTGTAATGTTCTCAGAATGTTAGTTTAGACCTTGTCATGTATTAATATACAAAGCTCATCATATGGATGTCAGTTTTTGTGGTGAGATTATAGGTGGATAGCAGAAGCATAGCAGTGAGGGAGAAGTTTGGCTTTGGAGTCAAACAGATCTGGATTTGAATACTGGGATTCTGTTACTCTTGGGCAGGTCAGCTAATTTTCCTAAACTTTATTTCCTTATTAATAAAAAGGAGCTAGTAATACCTACCTGGCAGGGTAGTCAGCTGAATTATGTATATAAGGTACCTATCCTTAATGCTGAGTAGGTAATAAACACTCTATAAGTGGTACCTATACTTTTCTTCGTTGTCTGTCTTGGGTTCTATTCTTATTCAGTTTTTAAATTTTTATTCATTTTTGTATCAGTACTTGGAAAACAGTAGCATTCAGTAAATGCTTATTGAATTGAAATGATCTTTATTTTATTCCTATTGCTTTGATGGAGACTTCCATCCTTAATTTATGTTCTGTTTGGGTTAATATTAAAATAAGTACATTCCTGAACTCGTATTAACTAACAGTAAGGGTAGTGGTCTAGGTGATGAGGGAACTCAATTTGGAATTTTTAAATTGCCAATAGTATTTACAGGGTGGCTGTCACACATCTGGCATTCCTACCCCCTCATTGATTTTGTCGTTGTTGTTATTACTGTCATCTTGAAACTAATCACATAATGAGTTTTCCAGCTAGCTTCTTAATTTTCTCCTTTACCTTTTAGGCACCAACAGAGAGGCAACTGCGCTATAAGGAAAAGGTTGCTGAACTCAGGAAGAAAAGAAATTCTGGGCTAAGCAAAGAACAGAAAGAGAAATATATGGTGAGAAGTAGTTAAATATTTAATTAGCATGAACTCTTGCCATCACATTTGATTCTTTTTGATTTCTAAGTGTCTGCTTTTCAGATTTGCATTTGATATTCTCTGTAAGTAGGACTGTTCTCTGGCGGTTAGTGTTTACTATAATCCCCCCAAACCGGTCTCTTAAGAGTGGGAATGGGAGGTCTTCCAAAAACAAAATACTGTTAGAATTTACATGAAAAAAAGTTCAATTTTCTAGTTGCTTGTAAACCTTACTTTAGCTTTAAAGTGTTAAATTTGCCCACTCAAACAAATGCCTGTGATAATGGAGATAGATATCTGTATAAGGAAAAATATTCAAGCTAAGTTATGGTTCACTTATTTTAATGGAAAAAATAAAATTCCTACATGATAAAAGGTATTAATTCAGTGATATAGTTTTTAATAGAACTTTTTATAGTAGGTTAACATTTTTTTTTCAAGTTTTGAAAGTAATGCACATTTGTAATAGAACTAAGAAAAGCGTATAGAAATAAATGTTAATCCTACTACCTAAAGGTAACCACAATTGGCATGTTAGGATATGTCCTTTTCGCTTTATACATGGTGCCTTATTTATGTAATTTAGATATTACTGCAAGTACCACTTTGACTTTACTATCTTAGTAATTACTGTGTTTTCACTTTAATATCTTAGACTAATTTCTTCATTTTGTTAAAAGTTCTTCAGAAAACTTTTGTATAAAATTTAATTTTTAAGTAAAGATTTATATTATTATGTACCTGTTAATAAATGCTTACTATTGAAAATACCAAAAAAATAGAGAAAAAAATTCCAATAAAAATTACCCTCCAGGATATAAACCACTTAACATTTTGGCCTGTGATCGCTCAGTCTTTTTCCGATTCATATTTTTTTTTTCACAGAGTTGGAATATTTACTTATTTAGTCATTAGACTTGATTATTAAACATTTGATTAGTGACTACTTAGGCAGTCAGTATGGCTTCAATAAGACAAAAGTTTGCCAAACCATGTATTTACTTTTTTGGTTGTCATCAGTCTTGAAAATGACCTTATAAATAAATAGAGATGAGCCAATGTGAGATGGGTGGTTGATTGTGGGGTGAATTTGTAACTAAATACTCACACCAGACTGTTGGGTTTGTAGAGGAAGGGCTCGAGTAGTAGGCTCTGGGGTGCACTGTTGTATTCTTCTGTCTTGTTCAGTATTTTTATCTACAAATTGGGTAGAGGAGAAATGATAGTGTAATACATTTATTTAGTGTTTGTGCTAGGCACTGTGGTTATATTGCTCTCATAATCTTGTGGCAAAAATAATGTTTCACCTATTTTATAGCTGGGAAACAGAGATTTAGAGAGGAAATTTCACCCAGAATCATACAGGTAGAAAGAGTATCCGATGTAAAACCCTCCAAAATTTACCTTGCAAACATCTGCTTTTCAGTAGTTTGGGCTAGGTTATTTGGACCCAACCTTCCTGGTAAAAATGCCGGATAGGATTTTTTTTTTAAGCTTTAAAAAAAAAAAGTTCGTAAAACTAGAAAAAATAGCTAATACTTAAAACCTAAGTCTTAAATGATGAGTCCAAATTCAAAAAGATATCCTTTAGATGAGCCCAGATTAACTGGAAGAAATTTTACTAGGAATAAAGGTACTACTGAATGGTTTCTTCGTATGCTAATAATGTGTGAAATCTGTAATGTTCTCCTTGCGATGAGCCACCCACTCCACCTAATTACCATTATCTTTCATTCTTGTTGGGGGTGGAGTCTGGGACAAAGTGGGAAGGGCTAGAATCAAAGATTTAAAAGGTTCGTTTCCTTTGTGGATTTTCTTTTCTGTGTAAGGATGTTTGTAGTGACTGCAATGGTAAGATTTGATACTTATTTAAAACTGGATTATTTTTATGTTTCTAATTTTCTGCCTTTTGTTATTAATATCTAGTAAAATATTTTTTAGAGTCCAGCATATTTTTCAAATGCACTTGGACTGGAGTTCTAAAGTGAGAGCATTACAGTGCCTTTTGTGGACAGTGGAATGGTAGATGCAGCAATTCAATTGAAGGAATTTACAAAAGACTTTTGTCTAAGTACTCCTTTGAACCTGCAGTCTAAAATTTTCCTTTCAGTCTAAAAATCTTAGACTCTAAGGCTTAGAGATTTGGTTTTTTGTTTAGTTTGTAAATGAGTGAGTATCCCCCAAAATTCCTTCCAGATCTTAGGATTCTAGGAATTCGTAGTGCTTTTAGGTTTGTTGTGTTTTATTTATTTGTACTGTCATGCTCATTTTTCAGAGGGAAAAATGGAGGCATAGCGTTCTGATCCTTGAGGTGCTCATTTAAAGATAGAAGAATGAAACTTCCTTTTGGAGAGGTTGTAAGAGCATTTCCTTTCCAGATTCACCAGGATGGGTACTGGGTGTCCTCTGGCATTAACCTGCCTGGTAAATAAATAGTACGTATGTCTGTGCCAGATCCATGGTGCCCAGTATAATGCCTGGCAAGTAGTAGGCAATAAATAGCTTATGTTAGTGCTTGGCTCTTTTGTTGGCATCGATTGAAATGAAATAGATGTTCTTAGAAGCACAGAGTATTATACTCTGGTTATTTTCCTAGGAACACAGGCAGACCTATGGGAACACGCGGGAACCTCTATTAGAAAACCTGACTAGCGAGTATGACTTGGATCTTTTCCGAAGAGCACAAGCCCGAGCTTCAGAGGATTTGGTGAGTATTAAAACCTCTAAGCTGAGGACCACTTGTGACCGGCACTTAAGAACTGCCAAGAAGAATGGTTAGCAATCAGTTTGATGGGAATTAAATGTACCTTGCTGTTTGAATCTCTTTCTTCTCCCCCCAGCTATCCTTATTTGGGACTGTCTTCCTTCCTATTCATATTTAAAATTAATTATCCTTTCCTCCCTTCCCTTGTCCCATAGAGTTTTTTTCTCTCCACCTCAGTTCCTGGAAGGACCTCTTTTATGGAGGTGATTATCTGGATAAAACAGTAGGTGCCTCCATGTCTCAGTTGGGTAATTTGCAATTCTGAGAACCTTGAGACAGGGAGATATACTCCCTGTTGTTCACTTAACCCAAACCGGAACTCCCCTTTGCAGGGTTGCCTCAGCCCTTCAATACAGCAATAAAATAATAAAAAGAACAGTGAAGGGGAATAATGAAAAAGGCTGTTGTTAGATATTTTAGAATTAATCTTTGATATTGCCAAGTTTTACATATTTGATGGTTTTCTGTTGCAACTTTTATCTATAGTTAACATTTAGTTTTGATATCCTAGACAGCATTTTCAACAATTTTGCTTTAAGAAAATTGTGATTGAGTTTACTTCTGATTTAATAGATTAAATATGTTCAGGGAAACTCAGTTTGTAAAGTGAATGACTTTTTAAAAAAATTGTATCGAATAATTTGTTTAAAAATCCTAGAATAGACTTGTTAAAAGTTTTGCAGGAGGCAGTTTGCTAGCTGCCCATGGCTGGGATGGGCTGCTACTGCTGTTTTTCTCTGTCCTCCTCTGAAAAAGAGCATTTCCTAGGCTGGCCTTTCTCAATGCTCTACCTGATTATGCTTAAAGATTATTTCTATATCTAAGTCATAGCCACTGCGTGGAGATAGATATCCAAACATGTTCTGCTTTCTAGACTTTAGATTCCAAAATTAAAGCATTGTCCATGTTTCAGAAATATTTTTGAAAGTACTTAAGTCGAATGGGTGACCACTGTGGGTGTATGTCATGCAGATCGACAGAGCTTTATAAAAGCTTCCGGAGATATGTAAAGCACATTCTGGCTGATCTTTTTTGTTTAGAATATTTTAGAATGTTTCGTAAAGGTGAGGAATTTGTATTTGTGGTACATTGCCTTTTATAATTCAATTCAGGCTGATAAAAAAATTTTACCAGGAACTTGTTCTCATGTTCAAGTGATGAGGCTCAAAGTATGGTAGGGAGCAGAGAAGAGCCACTCTTCTGTACCCTGAGCAATGCAGATAGTAAGTTTTCCATAAGCCTTCCTGATTATCCCATGTAGCCCCCTTCAGCACAAGTTTCGCATGAGTTAGAAGCCAAATGTGTTTGATTTTTTTCATAGCCGAGCCTGGTGGCATGCACACAAGCTTACAAAAAATACAAATGATTACAATTGACCTTCAGACACATGTTTTTGAACTGCACGGGTCCACTTATATATGGTTGCTTTCAGTGAATACTATAAATGTATTTTCCTTATGATTTTCTGAATAACAATTTTTTTCTCTAGCTTACTTTATTGTAAGAATGCAGTATCTAATGCATGTAACACACCAAGTATGTGTTAAATCGACTGTTTGTATTAGCAGTAAGCTTCCAGTCAACTATAGGCTATAAGAAGTTAAGTTTTGGGAAGAGTCAAAAGTTATATGCAGATTTTTGACTGGGGGTGGGTGGGTGGTGGTCA
Organism: Pteropus medius; assembly: GCF_902729225.1. Classification (NCBI taxonomy): domain Eukaryota; kingdom Metazoa; phylum Chordata; class Mammalia; order Chiroptera; family Pteropodidae; genus Pteropus; species Pteropus medius. The sequence continues at coordinate 724,558 of NW_024351732.1, forward strand.
GCATCTTTAATCTCCAAGTTGTTCAAGGATCAAATGTAAGTCTGATCTTTTGACTTTTGATTTCTTTACAATAGGAGAAGTTAAGGCTCCAAGGCCAAATCACAGAGGGGAGCAACATGATTAAAACAATTGCTTTTGGTCGCTACGAGCTCGATACTTGGTACCATTCTCCCTATCCTGAAGAATATGCACGGCTGGGACGTCTCTACATGTGTGAATTCTGTTTAAAATACATGAAGAGCCAAACAATACTCCGCCGACACATGGTAAGTTGTCTGGGATTCCATGACCATATTACGATAAGCTATAAATTTCTAGATTTTGACATCTGTCTAGATGACATTTATCTAAGCATCTCTCAGTGGTCCACAATAATGTGGTGAAGACATAGGAAATTGAAAACCACATTTTAGAGTAGGGGTATACCGCCTGTGGCATTGCTGGTGCTTGGCGGTACCCAAAGCAGCTGATAACCCTTAACCACATCCTGTCATATACATCTCCCTGTCTTTTTTCTTGCTGCCTGTTCTTTTCCATTTCTTCCTTGGGATATGGATTACCTCTGCTGACAGTTTTTATGTGTCCCAGGCTAGATGAAAATACATTAACTTTATTAGCCAGAGCAGGGACAATGTGACTCACCTTTGTATCCCTAGCAACTATCGTAGGCTGTATATTTCCAATAAATACGTGTTGATCGAACACTGAATTTAAGGGAGAGAAATTATGAAATTAACAGAATGGGTCCTTTGATGCCTTCTCAAGTTGATTAGTGCTTTCCAACTTCTGAACATACTTCTTCCTACAGAAGTAAAGGCTTGAATGTGATTATGTTGTTGATATGCTTACTAGATATTTTGCAGCTTTAAGCCACTTTTCTCCATTTGTGGAATGAAGGGTCTTGTCTTGCCATGGAGTAGGGATGGAGAAAGGGTAAGGGGCAGAGGTTAGATTTTCAGACAGGGAATCCTTTCTTTTTTCTTATAGTAATATAATTTGGCTCAATGGCCTTTTAGGGTGTCTATTATTCTGTCGCCTTTCATCTTTATTTCCCAGGATTTCCATATACTGAACATCTACAACCTAGGCTTCCCATGATTTCTGTCTTACTATACTCTTCTCCCCAGTTTGGTGATACTGCTTTTTTGTGTTTCCAACTCCGGAGCACAGTCTATAGTGTTCTGGCCCCAAACTACTCCTATGAATTAAACTCTCCAGACTCTGGCACACTTTGACTTGGAGGTGATGGGTGAGGACTGATGGGACACTAGGCTAGAGCACAGGAGATGATGGTATCAGGACTAGTCTCTATGATTTAGACCATAGAAATAAACTAAAATATGGTTTTGTTGTGTGATGGTTAGGCTGGTGTTTTTATTGATGTGAACTGCTTACCATTTATGCCTTTTTTTCTTTCTGTTTCTGGTTATTTAGTGGCACTATCCAGCGAAAAAGGGCAAGAAATAGTAGGTGGAGAAAACAGAGGGTCTGGATAAATCTGAGGGTCAAGTAAACATTCAGAATTTTTGAGGATCTACTGTATTATATGAGTTACAAAAATAGAATTTCAGGAAATGAAAGTTTTAATCCATACTTCTGATTTCCGTTGCTTTGGGCATAATCACTTAAATGGACCTTCTTTGTCTGTTTTGCCAACAGGTTTGACTTATGTTTCTGAACAAATATTTGTTGTTTTAGTTTGATTATTGTTCTAAAGAGCCAGCTACGTGTAAAGGTGTGGAGATGGGAACAAACTGTAGTGAGAGTTTTCTTGAAGCAATTCCAGTTAATAAATATTTGGGTTTACATGTGACAAATTGGGACATGATTCTTGAGTTGACCAAAAGTCACAATAACATTTAATAGAAAATCCGAATATATACATGTGCTTTTTAAATGCATTTACATAAAACCTTTTAAGAATTCACCTATTTACAGCATGGCTGACTTGCTGTAGTAAATCTATTTGTAAGTAAAGGTAAGGAAAGGGGTACGTTAATGCCCCCTTGTGGCCAGCTGCCCTCCCCCAGCTTCCTGCTTTTCCACCAGACTGCCTTGCCGCCCCACCCCATCCCATCCTGCCTTTTTTTTCCCAGCCACAGAAGGAATTGCTCCTATTTACTTATATAACAGAGGGGACATTTGGAGGCAACTAGAGAAGTTACTGGTAAAGGTGAGAGTAAAGTAGTCTTTCTTACCTTTACTTAGCAACTCTAAGCTGCTGGAAATAAGCTGCTTAAGAATTTCCTGTTGTCGCAAGGCATTTTATAATAAGCAAGGGTATTTTATTTTTCTGGCTTTTACGTAGTAGATGGTTTTAATCTCCTGGGTTGAAATGATGCCAGAATGTAATCCAGAACACTTGTTCTAAACTACTATAAAAATACCGTAAATATATTACAGTGATTTAGAAGCCTTTGTTTTACTGAAAAAATATTTGCTTTGCTGGATGTTCTCAGCTAACTAAATTGATTCTTTTTCCCTTTTGAGTAGCAGTCTTGTTGGGAAGGTTTGTTTCCCAAACTGATGTGAATTCCATTTCCTTGCAGGCTAAATGTGTATGGAAACACCCCCCCGGTGATGAGATATATCGCAAAGGTTCAATATCCGTGTTTGAAGTGGATGGCAAGAAAAACAAGGTAAAGAGTGGGGACGTAAGAAGAAGGGGTGGTTGTGTTGTACACTCACAGGTTTCAGAGGAATTTACTTTGTCTCCGTTTCACCTTATAAAGAAGATAGAACTCTTCTATTGGCCAAAATATATAATTTCTGCTTCATTATCAATAATAGTTATGATCTCCAATTTTAGACTTTATCTAATAAGTTCAAGAATCACTGGTCCACATGTGAACTCTTTCTCTACTTCCAGATCTACTGCCAGAACCTATGCCTGTTGGCCAAGCTTTTTCTGGACCACAAGACATTATATTATGATGTGGAACCCTTCCTGTTCTATGTTATGACAGAAGCGGACAACACTGGCTGTCACCTGATTGGATATTTTTCCAAGGTCAGCAGGATCTGGAGATTAAGAAGCTAATGGCTAGAACAGGGTGATTGATGTTGGCCCATGGGGACACAGGAAGAGGCAGTACTCTGGGCAATGACAGCATTTCTCTTTTAGAAAAAAAGAAAGAAAAAAATCCATATTAAAGATTACTTAATGAAAAATGTGCCATTCTTTATTTAAAAAGCTTCTGGTTTATTCATTTCTGGACTTGTGGATTGGAGCTGCCTATTAATTAAGGGCCAGGGCCCTGCCTACTAACCCACAGGACCATATTTTGTAGTCAAGCCAACTCTCCTGGCTTTGTCTTCCTCTATTCTATTTGCTCAAAACCAGGAATATATTTCTTTTGCCTGGTTTTCTAGCTGGATTCTTTCAGTGATTATGCCACTGTGCCTTTAAAGACTCAAGGTCAAATTTTGTTTATGCCTTTTAACAAAACAACTTTATTGAAATATAATTCACATACCATACAATTCACTCATTTAAAGTGTTTTTAGTATATTCGCAGAACTGCGTAACCACTGTACAGTCAACACAATCAGTTTTCATTACCTCAGTAAGGAAATAAAATACCCATAAGCAACACTTCTCATTTCCGTTCAACCCCTTCCAGCCCTCATGTCTCTATAAACGTGCCTGTTCTGAGCATTTCACATAAATGGAATCATATAATATATGATTTGATTGTTTATGACGCCCTTCCAGAATGGGGACTTAACTTTCTGTGATTCCTTTCTTATCCATTTGGCAGTCCCCCTTTCGAAAAATTGCTTTTAAAGAGTGCTGTTCTAGACTAACTGCAATCTAAACCTTGTCCTGCTCTGTGACTAAAGAATCCAGAGTCAGCCTCCTTAAAATGAGACTGGAAGTCTCAGAGCTAGGGAAACTGGGATTAATGGCTTTGGCCGTTATAAAGGGTGTGTAACAGCTGTGAGCCTGACAGCCACTCTCAGGACTGGTTAGCTAGATATTTTGAAAGCAGCCTTATTTTGTATTTGGGACTGCTGACACTTATGGTTCTAAACCCTTATGACCTTCTCATCCATTTGTTCTTGATTTTAGGAGAAGAACTCATTCCTCAACTACAATGTATCCTGTATCCTTACCATGCCTCAGTACATGAGGCAGGGCTATGGCAAGATGCTCATTGATTTCAGTAAGTAAAACTGCTAAGCTCCACATGGTAGGGACTGTGTGAATATTGTTTGTATTTTTGTCCTATGGTCTCTACAATTCCTGGCATGTAACGGATGTATACTGACATTTATTAAGTAACTGAGCAAGTGGAAAAAACCTGAACACGGATGGTTGGCCTGATACACACTGAATACTCAATGAATACAGGGCTCTGAGTTTGGTACCTGATAGTAGGAAATAATAGAGGGGAGTAAAGTAAGCTCTTTAGGATTATCCCAGCTTGAGACTTAAGAATAACACATAGGTACATAAGGCTTCAAATTTGTTCCTGGATGTTAGGGATTTCAGTTTTGTAAGGACTCTTCTAGAAGCAACCAGTATACCTGATAGAGGCTTTGGTCCTTGTTAATTGTGGATTCTGTATTTGGGAATTTGCTGATTCACTAGAATTTGTTTGTAACCCCCAAATCGGTACTCTTGGCACTTTTGTGGTCATTTGTGGACATGTGCACAGCAGCAAAAAATAAGTCATCACCACACATTCCCAGCTGAGGTCAAACAAGGTACCTGTTTCAGCTCTCTTGTTGTAGATAAGCTTCCTTTTCATGGTCTATTAGTGCCACTTTTCCCATATTTTTGTGCTTTTTGGTGATGATTTTAAATGGCCCCTAAGTGTAGTGCTGAAATAATGTCTAGAAAGGCTTTGATATTCCTTACAGAAAAAATATGTGTGTTAGACAAGCTTCATTCAGTCACAGGTTATTGTGCTGTTGGCCATGAGCTCAGTGCTACCGAATCAACAATATGTATTAAACAAGGTGTTGTTAAACAGAAATACATAAAATTATGTATTAATTCATTGACGAAGATGTGACTAGAGGCTTGCAGGAATTTCTCTAGGAGAAATGGTTTAATGTTTGCTATTTCAGTGTTTACGGTGACTTTATAGAACATAACTACTGTAAATAAGGAAAATCAACTGCACTTGTGTATTTTATTCATTGTTCACTGTTGGATGACATATATTTTAGTCAAAATTAGAAAACTTAGAATTAGCTTTCCAATCCTTTTATTATTAAGCCATTTTTAAGCCACCAGGCAAGAGCTGAATCAGGAAGTAGCATAACTCGCTAAAGAAGAGGAGATTGTTAATCTCTAATAGTAACACTTATTTTATAAACTTGATTTTGTGGAAATTTTCAAACATACAAAAGTAGAATAAAAGTATAATAAAACCCCTGTAATTTTTACCATTTTATGGCCAAACTTTACTTAGACATTTGAAAACTCTGGAAGGCTTCACTAGAGACTTTAATAATGATGGTTATCTGAAGTTATGTTGGGAACAAAGGTAGATGGGAACTGGGTAGACGGGAACTGTGGTGGGAAGCCATTCCGTGATAAAGCTTTATATTTTTCAAATTTTTCAACTTTAAGAATCGATTATCTCGGTACCACCTATGACGTAGTGGTGGTGGTGGTGGTGGTAGTTGGAGGGGACCCGAATCTCATGAAATACTTTTATGAAATGCTTTTACCTTATTCTGTATTCCTACCCTCACTTATTTTGATATCTCTAAAAGAAAAGGCCTATTACACTTATAAAGCACCAACAAAATTCTGTAATATCATAAATTGTAATATTCAAAATTCCCTGATTGTTCTTTAAAAAGAAAATTATTTTTACTCAGAGCCAGATAGAATTGATATGTTGGAATTGATAGATGTGGCTTGTAAATCACTCTTAAGCTGAAAGTTCCCATTCCATTTCTCTCTTTTTTGCATTGCTATTTATTTGTTGAAGAAAGGTTAGTTTTCCAGTAGAGTTTCTCAGAGTTTGGATTTTGCTGACTGTATTCCCATCATGTTGAATGGTAGATGTTTAGATGTTAGAACTAGAGACTTCATGAGCTTTGGGTCCCCCAGCCACCACTACCACCACCACTACTTTAATCGATTCTTAAAGTAGAAGAGTTTGAAAAATATAAAAAGCTATATAATGAAATGATTTCCCATCACAGTTCCCGTCTCCCTGTGGCCAACACACTGGCAGATGACCGTCGTTATTAAAGTTTCTAGTAAAGCCTTCCAGAGTTTTTTTAATGTCTGTTATAAGTAAATACAAATACACATTTTCTCCTTTTTGCTTATACAAAGTCAACTTACTCTACAACAGCCACACAATGTTCCGTTGAATGAATGGAATTGACCGAAAACCCTGACTGATACTGCAAAGCAGACTGTACTTTTTTATACCTTCTTCTATATTGGCATATTGTTCTTTTCTATTAGGATGAGATATAGTGTTGCTGGAAAAAGTCTGTATTTGTTCCCTGGCAGGTTATTTGCTTTCTAAAGTGGAAGAAAAAGTTGGCTCCCCAGAGCGTCCACTCTCAGATTTGGGTCTCATAAGCTATCGCAGTTACTGGAAAGAAGTGCTTCTTCGTTATCTGCATAATTTCCAGGGCAAAGAGATTTCTATCAAAGGTTGGTTTTTGACACTCTAGAGTGGTTGTTACCCAAGATGTTAGCTGCACTGAATATTTTGACTTTCACTTTACAACCTCGTTCACACTTTATAACCTGCAAAGGGTAATGCCCTATTCTGTTTTACCTGAATATGAGAACAGAAGGTCCCCTGGATGTGGGCCACTGCAGAGACCCTCACTAAAGGTGCCTAAGGATTCCAGAGCATTTGGCTCTTGGGACTGGTTATATAAGATTTGGTTTCTCAAATCTCAGGTCACTGACATTTTAATTCTTAACAAAAGTCAAAAATGAAGAAAATCTTCAAGTCTTTGGGACACACAGGAGCTTCTAAAACATCCCTGTATATTTATGCAAGAGTATAAGAATTTAGTGGTCTGTCTTTGACCTTGATTTCCATAGGGACCAAGAGTGGTTTCTTTCTATAATAGCCCTCTCCTGTAGTTTATTTGGACTGGTCAAATGAATGCTTAGACTTTTTCTGAACAGGTCGGGTTGAGTATTGGATATTCCAACCATTTGGAGTCCATTTAGATTTCCTACAAGGGAAGGTGCGGGGGGCCTTGATGATGAGGGTGTTTGCACTTTGGCCAGGTTCTCAGTAGCTCTTTTATTTCAGAAATTAGCCAGGAGACAGCTGTGAATCCTGTGGACATTGTCAGCACTCTGCAAGCTCTTCAGATGCTCAAGTATTGGAAAGGAAAACACCTAGTTTTAAAGAGACAGGTAAAGGTTTTAATCAGCTGCATGCTCATTGCTGAATGTCCCTTGAGGCCTAGCAGAGCAAAGTAGGTCCTTAACACTCTTAAAGATAACTTTCCCTTTTTAAAGGTGTTGGCTAGTGTACCTTTTACTTGGTCTCATTTCTTTAGTGTGCAGTGATGCCTTCCTTAGGCTTATCTCCTACCTTATCCTTATCAGAAGCTTTTGGTAAGCTCCTGTCTCAAATTTGGATGACATAGTTAAGCAGCTCTAGTTAAGCAGCTTTATGTTGCACGGCACTTCTGTTGCTTCATGATTTTCTTAGACTGGAGAAAATCGCCCATCTGTAGAGGGGAATTTGTAAACTCCAGGGCTTGTGGAAGTGATTTGAAATTCCTTTAACAAATGTCATCTCAACTCATGCCCAGTTTTAATTGTTTTTAGTGGACTCATACATATCATAAGAGAAGATGAGTGATGATTTTCAGGTCTTGCTAAGGGCATAGTAGGAAGAAATGGATTAGGTAGGAAAGCATTTTATGAATCTAAAGATAACTTTTTACACCTGTTTTACACCTTTGTATATTATTAAACCTTTGGTGATTCCTTTGCTAACAATCTGTTTAGAAACCATATATAAAGGCATTTTAGTTGAATGTATATGATAATTTTTCCCATTGTTCTTCCCCAGGACCTGATTGATGAGTGGATAGCCAAAGAGGCCAAGAGATCCAACTCCAATAAAACCATGGATCCCAGCTGTTTAAAATGGACCCCTCCCAAGGGCACTTAAAGTGACCTGTTACTCTGAGCCAGCGAACCCCAGCAGTAGGAATCCGTACCCTAGGGATCTGTCTGTCATTTCTGTCGCTCTTGTGATTGGCAAGTACAGTATCCTTTGGGAAGGCCATCCCCCTCAGGACTATCCTGGCTCCGACCTTTGTGTACACTGCAGACGCTGGTTCTGAGGAACTGTTGTTTCGGCCTCAGTGAGGTTGCCTGGATGGGATCTATATTAGACTTGATTGACGGTCCCTCGTAGCACTGACCCATGGTGTTCTGTTTGGTACTGTACCTGTCCAGTCACTGGTTCTCTCCTCATGTTCTCTAGCCCTGTGAGGTTATGTTGTGTCTTCTAAACTTTGTAATAGTGCTTTTTGCCATCTGGTTGCCAGACCTCCAAATATGGTTGCCACTGCTGGGACCTTTCCAGTTTTTCCTTACGTATGTGTTTTGGAGGGGCAGGGAAGAGGTGTAACACTTCTGAGTGTGTATACTGGGAGGGGTCCATTCCCTTTGGATTTCATCCCACTTAAAATTTCTTCCTCCATTTTTATTGAAAGACCTGTTTTGATCATATCAGGCTGGCCAGAGCCAAATACTTTTGAAGCCTCTCCCAGGGATTAGTCTTGGTAACAGCACATAATCTATCTGAATGAGATGGAGAGAAATAAGAGATGGTGATTCTATATTTTGCATTGAGGTCACCAGTGGGCAGTGGGCAGTGTCTTGGTGGAAGGGAATGAATACTTTTTGCTTCACCAGAAAGTGCCCAGTAGTAAATGTTTTCTTCTCTTTTAACTCCCTGCCCCTTTTTACGTTTGCAGGTGCCAAAATAATTTCCAGTTCTCCCTTTTATGCTGCATGTTAACTGGTTCATTAACTGCAAAACCTTTTCACCAGTACCAGTGTGATATAGCACACCTATACTTCCACATAAGTTGCATTGATTTTTTTTCTGGACATCCTTGGAGAAGTAGAAACTGATTGAAAATGACTTCTGTGTCTCAGCCCATGACTCAACAAGGCAGAATGGCCACCCCGCCAAGGTTTGCATCTTTTTTCAACAGTGCCTCACCCTCCCTCTAGGACTGAAGTGCTTATGCCCTTCCAAGAACTCCTCCTCCATTTCCTTTTTGGGATTTGCCATTATCCTCCTATTCTCCGGTCTCCTATTTTTGGTGTTGTTTAAGTGAAGGAAGAAATGCTCCCTCTAATTTCTCCCTGGCCCATTATAACCTGCTATCTTGGGGCAGCTTTTGATGTATGACATGTCACCCTTCCCAACTTGGTTGTCTACAACACTGCTGTCTTCATGTGGAGCCCTCACCACAATCCCAACTCTGGTCATTTGTGCCTTTCTCTTGTCATCTCTGTACACTACTTATATTCACTGTGGGTTGGGGGGAGCTAATTTTAAGCATGTTCAATGGCAGCTCCCTGTCAGATTCAGTGTCACTGTTAAAATTTATCCAAAAGCAACTTCACTGGGGGTTTTCTTGAGGGGTAAAGGCCTTTTACAGAAGCTAACCCTTCCCCACATGTGGTAGAATGTGCTGTTCTATATCTACTCCTCAATAAAGCATGTTCTCTGCTCAAGTCTGTTTCATCCAGGAGCTCTCTTTGATGTATGAAAATGATGCAGCTGACCTGCTAATAGTAAATGCACTCAGGATCTGTTTTCCCTAGCAGTAAACTGACTGTTGAAGGATGTGGTTTGTGGCTGTGGAAATTTCTTTTTCTGTGATACATGCTATCTATAGAGGGAGTGCTTACTCTGAACTTGTCTAGGTGGTGGAATCAATTCTCTCTGCCTCACTTTGGTTTCAACTGATAGGTATACATAGCAGTGACTAGTCAGTATTATTTGTTCTTGAAGTTCATTTTCCTCTACTTTTAGGGGCAAAGAAACCAGCAGGAAGTTAGGATAGGTGAGGTACAATTGATGCTTTTGGAAAGGTGGGAACAGGTGTATCCCTTTTCATCTCCAGGCTCATTTGCCAAATAGCAGTACCACCTCTGATTGACTCTCAAGTTGAGTGGTTTCTGAAAGTAGCTGCATTTTTCTGTAGCATTTACTCAGTGCAGGAAAAGGGAGGTCAGGCATTTGTGTGTGGCGGAAAGAGGAGAGTGGGAATTGCATTTGCTGGGGTGGTTTTGTTCACCATCACCAGTAGTGGTAACCTCTCCCAGCGGACAAACTAAGGGTCCTCCTTTGCAAGGTCAGAGTCCTGTGTGTCGCTATGGGGGGTGGTGGGGGGTAGCATGAAGACAAACCTAGGCTTATATATAAAGATCTTTCAACATTTATCTAGAATGATGTGTTCCCAAATCTTCCTGTTCTAGATATTTGTACCAAAGGGAAATTCTGCTCTCACATTTTGAAAAAATTAAAGTAGGTAATATTGACCGTGGGAATGGAATGCTGAGAGGTCAAGGCACTGTAAGTTTTGTGCAGTCTGGGTCCCAAGCCTCTACTGATTATCACACCCTCCTTTCTTCCCCTAAAAATGCAGTTAAGTCCTCACTTAACATCGTCAATATGTTCTGTGACTTTAAGTGAAATGATGTTTAACGAAACCATTTGTACCATAGGCTAATTGATATAAACAAGAATTAAATTCTTTAGGTGTCTCGACATAACAAAATGACATTGAATGAAATGTTATTTGAGGGCCTGCTGAGAAAGGAAGAATTCTCTGATTTAAATCACAGATATAGGAATAGTAAGTTAAACACTTTCTTAGCAACTTTCAATAAAAAAAAAAAGTTATTCTCTGTGACTGCACAAAGAAGCTCAGCTGTCAGGCTCCTTCATTAGAAGAGCAAAAATCTGGAGATAATCCTGAGTCTAGCTCCTGAAAGCCTCTAAATGAAAGCACTTACTCTGTCTGGAGGAAGAAGAGGGCCCTAGCATGTGCTGGTTGCTTTCAATGTAGTTGGCCCTGTGCTGGGTACCTTCTCACTGTCTCCTTTGACCCCCATGTTAGTCCTGTGCAGTAGAAATTCACACTGGATTTGCGGAAGGAAACAGTAAACAATGCAGCCAGAAATCTCGTTTTGGTCTAACATGAAAACCCACACCCTGCCCCCCTACCACTTGTAACTTTTTTGATTCCTTAATGATTAATCATCCTCTTCTAGTTAGATATCCTCGCTTCAGCCACAGGCTCCCATGCTTCCAGCGGCTTCCATCACAAGAAAAATAACAGCTGGTGAAAACTTTCAGATGAAAGAATTGATTTTAGTTGATTCTATAAGCAGCACTTGGGGGCCAGAGACCTAAACCAGGAATTAAAAGATGTGTTGCATTCTGGCTCTTCTGATTTAGGAATAAACTGTTTAGTGAGTGCTGTTCCTCATGCGGTTTCCTTCAGGTCCTCACCACAACACCACTGAAAGGTGGATAGTATATCCCTTTTCCACATGAGAAAAGTTTGAGGCTCAAGAGGTCTTGCTGCTGGTTATAGAAACAGAAAGCCCTGCTTAATTCCAAATCCCATACTTTTTTGACAGTGCTATTGTGAGTCATCTGATGCCTCTGCCTGGTTTCCCATTTCTTACCAGGGAATAGTGAGTCATTAAGTAATTTTTAACAATATGGTGTGTCCTTTATATAGCAAGATGATACTTTTGACTTGTCCTCAGCTTTGGTTTGTCCCTCTAGTTCTGGGCAGGTTGCCTGGCTGGGGTTAGGAATGGCCTCAAATGGAGTTCACGTGAAGCCAGTTGGTTCAGATCAAGATTGGAACTACATGTGAAAAGCCAGTATAGAAAAACAGACTACAGCTTGTTTGCAGTAGATATTACTTCTGGAATATAAAATGAATGAAAAGCAACTTCTTGGATGTATATTAGTAACTTTTCAATGGTAGTTATAAACATGCCTTCCTTTTTCTCCTTTGAAGAGCAATTGATAAACCAAATGACGTTAAAGAAGCGTGGTTTTTATTAGTGCTAGGATCAAGTAGTATAGCTCAGCAGGGATCCTTAATGTTTTTTTTCTTCTGACCTTTTGAGAATCTAAGCATTGGCTCATTTTTTTTAATGTACATAATGCAAATGTATACACATTTGTCTGTAGTTGAAAAGTTGAGCCCTTGTAGTTCATTCCTGGACGGGGGTTAAGAAACCCTAGTATGAGAAAGCAGGAATCCTGCTTTCCGCCTGCCTTCACTCACCGCAAGGCCCTATGCTAGTTATTTGTGTGTTCAGGCTCAAATAACAGGTCCCATTAAGTGAGGGAAAATGACAGTTGGGGAGAATGTCTTTCTCACTGTGGCTGTCAATGTTTTCTTCCTCATGTCCTCACAGGTGCACATATGTGCAAAATTCGGTACAGAGTTTCTCAGTATTCTTGAGAAGAGTGAAAATTTCTTTGCTAAATAATGCGTGACGTGTGCTAGGAATTCTAGAAATTACCTTTAGCTATGCATTGGGATCATGGAATTACAGAATTGGGTCTCCACTGGTTTTACCTCAGTACTTTCTGCTACAAACTTGTATGACAGCCTCTTCCAGACTGTTTCCTGCTCTTGGGGGCAGTGTAATTACCCACTTCCTTTGTGGTATCTTCAACAAAGTGCCAATAAGTGTCACTAAGAAGGAAACAAAGGACTGGCCAGTGGTGAATAATGCCCCTGGTGCTGAAATATCAGTTTATCTCCAGTCTTGTGCAATACCTGTAGCTGCAGGTCACGCCGCTAGCATTTCAGGGCTCTGGGGGTTTGTTTATTTGCGCCCAAGAGTGGAGAAAATAACCTGTGCTATTGCACAACTTTGGCTCCATTGTTCCTCCTAGATGTTCTATGTGAAGTATAAACACCTTTATTCTAGACGAGTCATGTTCATTCCAAGAAGCAGTCTTAACTGGGTATTTGTTTCTGGGAATAGCTCATCTTATATTTACTCTATTCCAAAGTTATTAGGAACCTACATTCTTACCTCAAAAAAAGTGTGGTAGATGATCTAGAGAGGTGGCCCCACCAGCGATTTGTCCCATATCTGGGTGTGTGTGCTGCTCTTTCCAATAAGAGATCTGTTTTTCATTCTCTCGTGTGGGCTGGACTTTTGACTAATTAAATGTGACACTTAATATTCTGGCACCTTCCACTTTTGTTCTGGAAAACCATCTGACATGTTTCTAAACCGGAAGCTTGAGCTAAACTGAATATTTACTTTGAGGGACTGTATAAGCCCATGTTTAGGAGAGCCAAGATGCTGCAGCCAGTAGCACCAAAAACCCAAATGCCATACTCCCAGCAGAATGCAGCCGCCTCCTGAGTGATCCCTGCTGATGCCACCCATAACTAAAGAAACATCCAGCTGAGTCCAGCCAACCTAGAGAAATAATTATGTTACACCATTAATTGTTTTAGGATGGTTTGACCCACAGCAATGGGTAAATGAAGGAAGAGGACTTCAGAAACTAAAGGGCAGGGATTCAGTTTAGCCTTGTAGGTTCCATTAACTAACTGTCTGTGATTGGAAGCCAGATGTGCCCAGAAGAGGGCCACCACCTCGTGTGACTCCAGGAGGCACCATTCCTATTCCATATGATGGCACCCTCAGAGCCAGTTTAACCCTTGTTTGGTCATTTGGCATATCTCAGTTTGTTGTTTCTGAGGTCCCTAACTGGCCTTGGAATTCTTAGCTACCTCTTTATGGAAGTGGATCTGGAAAAGTGAATTATACTATTAAGACATGGCTCATCCCTTTTCTGCTCAAGAATTCATATGGCTTCCCATCATTCAATGGATTAAATTGACATTTATTATTGGCTTGTAAGTCTTTCCATGAACTGACAGAACCTACATAGCTTTCATTATTTCCCTACATACAGCCTCACTGCAACTGGATTCTCTAGCCCCTTTCCTGTTTCTTCTGGGAAAGCCTCCACTTCCATCATTCCCCGAAGTATGTCCCACTGAAGTAGTACGGGCAAAAATGGTACTTGGAAAACACAGTTTTGTTTTGTTTTGTTTTTTTTAACTTTATTTTTTTAATTGAAGTGATTTAAAATTTTTTTTTTTTCCTTTTCCCCCCTTTTTATTCTTTTTCCCGCCTATCTACCTCTCCCCTCTTCTCCCCCTACCCTCTGGTAACCACTAGTCCATTTTCCATGTCCATAAGTCTCTGTTTGAAAACACTGAATTTAAGCTGAGTATCAGTATGTTTCTCTACTTCAGAATTTTTCAAAACCTCCCTCTTGGGAGATGGAGAGACAGAATGTAATGATTTCTAAAGTGATTTGACCTGGAAGGAGTCTCTTGAGAGACTAGTGTGCTGGGGGTACAGACATTTGGAAGCTTCTTTCCTATCCAAATAGACCCAGCTAAAAAGGAATTCCAGTAAAGTCCTGTAATTCCACTTGGGACTTGTCTGTACGATTATGGCATAGACCAAGTTAGTGTAGAGTTTGGATGCGTTTGCAGTGAGGCACCTGGGCTCAAGTCCTGGCTGCCATTTTCTGTGCATCTTCAAGCATCTGCAGAATGAGGATAGTAATTGTGAAGGTAAGTGGCCTTGAAGAATGCCTGATGTGTATATTTTTTTTCATTGTGGATTTGGAAACTGGATATTTAGTGGTACACAAAATATGGAACTTGCAATCTCCTGGAAGAGACATATGATTTCTATGTTCAGTGCTATGAATGGAAAAGGATAAGGTGTATAAACATAACAACGGAACTAGTTAAGCTTGGTTGTCCAGGAAACCTTATCTGAGGAAGGGCCTTTATCCTGGGACCTGAAATGTTGGCTAAGGGATGAAGGGACTTGGGCAGTGCTTAGACAACCTGAATAGAGATCCTAAGGCTGGCACTATGAGATGTGCCTGAGGGCCTAAGAGAGCCTGGTGATGACTGAGGCAGGTCAGGGGGAAGGGCCAGAGAGCACAGGGCCTTGGAGTTCTCAACGAGGAAACTGTGATCTGTGGCCAGTGGGAGATGGAATGGATATGGTCTGATTTCCCATTTGAAAAGGTCATGCTCTGGGTGGACAATGGATTGAGATGGGTCTGGCAGTATGATGGGAAGCTAGGAAGTCTGTCAGGAAGCTGCTGCCCTTCAGGGAAAGGATGACAGTGGCTTGTATTAACTCAGTAATAATGAAAGTGGCAAGAAGATGAATTCAAGATAGATCTTGGAAGAACCAACAACTAGAGGATGTACTGAATGTGGGAAGTGAGGAGTAGAGGGGTAATTCCCAGGTTTCTAGCTTGGGCAGCTGGATACATGGAGGTGCCATTTGTAAAGATGCTGACGGCAGTGAGCTTTGAGGCAGAGGTCAAGAGTTCAGTGTTTGGACATGTTTAAGAACTACAGGACGTGTTAAATAAGCAGTAGCTGCTATTTCAGTTGTATTGAGTTTGGCTCCTTCATGGTTCTCTAGAGAGAGATTCCTTTTGGACAGGAAGTGTGAGTTTTTTGTCAAAACACTCTTACTTATCTTTACCCCAGTGCCAAGCACTATTGTTGGCACTGGGGTAAAGATAAGTAAGATCTGATTGATGTACTTGAGAAACCCTTTTGAAGAGATAAACTGTGATAACGGCATCATACATTAAGTGCTGTAATGGCAGAATGTACAAGGTACTTCGGGAACTCAGGAGGAAGCCAATGGTTAATTTCTGGGCTTGGAGAAGCTTTACAGAGACATTGACCTCTGAGTAAGAATTCACCAGAATGTGAAGAGAATGCCAGAAGCTTGTGCAGAAACCAGAAGCTTGAATGAACATGGTAAGTTTTCAAAAGATGATTGGAGAGCAGGGAATGGCCTTTGCACACAGTGAGTCCAGCTCAACTCTCCTATAAAGTTGTTACTTCTTCAAGGACAAATTCTAGCTTCATGTTTCATATTCCCTGTCCCATCTGAATTCTTAGTGAAGTGCTGGCATGTAAACTCACTAAATATTTGGTGACTGCCTGTGTCCTAGAAGCAAAGCAGTTAACCTCATACGTGAGAATTGATGAAGGATCTGGGACCCAGTTTTCCAAGTCAGAAGATACATGGATTTGGGTCTTTGAGATCATAATTGTGGATAGGGAGAGGGTGTCTGCTTTCAGGGTGTGGCTATCGCCCTTACTATGTCCCAAGCCTGTTTTCCCACCCAAGAGTAGGGACTAGGGCTGTTTAGTATTTCCCTTTGCAGTTCTGGAGAAGGTTCCTGATCTGCTGATGTGCAAGCCACTAGCATGTCCTGCCCTCTGCCCTGTATCAGAGAAGAAGCTATTCACCATTTATTCATTTATTGAGCCTCTACTGTGTTCTGGGCACAGGTGATAGAGAAGGGAGTGAGACTCAATCCTGAAACAACAGCTC
Source organism: Pteropus medius (assembly GCF_902729225.1). Classification (NCBI taxonomy): domain Eukaryota; kingdom Metazoa; phylum Chordata; class Mammalia; order Chiroptera; family Pteropodidae; genus Pteropus; species Pteropus medius. Next base: position 740,996 of record NW_024351732.1, read on the forward strand.
TGAGTGCTGAGGGAGGGCAAGGTCACTCCAGCTTGTGATTGTGACAACAGTGCACATTTATATATGACTGCTTCTTGAGACTGTGTCCTGGAAGGAACCCCATTGAGTTCAGTGCGGGCCTGGTGGGACACGCCAATGTTGAGCACAGGACACATGCAGAGAAGAGAGTTGGCCTGGCGGGCTGGTCAGCTGTAACGTCCAGGTATGGAGAAACAGGTTTCATCTTCTAGGAAGTGTGCAGTGAGGCCTCTCACTCTGACCCGTGGTCCTCATCCTTTCTGCCTAGGGAGAATTCTGTACATGGACAGTGGTTAGGGAAGTCTTGCCTGGCTCCACCCTTGGAGGTTTTCCCTGGTCACTCACTCAAGGCCTTCCATTTCCCTAATTCAGGTTTCTTTGGCTGTAGATATCTAGGACAGTCAAATTGCTCGCTCATCTGCTACATTTTCCATTATTCACCTCGAGCATGGGCAGAGCCAACCCTCAGTATCCTCTCTAAAGGAAGGAAAGTGGTAAGCCAGTATTCAAAATCCCAAAGGCCCTCCAGGGGACATGGAAAGTGCTGTGGACTAGGAGATAGGAGACACAGCTTTTAGTCCTGGCTCTGTTATCAGCTCATGGTATGACATTGGGTAAGTTACTTTCCATCCCCCAAAAATGACTTCTAAGATTCCTGCTCACACTCTGCCTTCATTTCCATTTTGATAACTGGGATGATTTCCATAGCCCTTCAAATGGAATGGCTCAAAGACGTAGGAAAAATCTTGAGGGAAAATAGAGGTCTTCTCCTTTATTCCCAAGAGCCTGCATTGGAAGGTGTAGGTGTTCTATCGGGAAAGCGAGAGCGGGGTCCAGAAATTGCAGCTCTGGGGAAGGACATACTGGAGCTCAGGATCTCTGGCTGGCTGGGATACCCTCTGCTCTTCCTCTCATGTTGGCTGGCTTGAGCTTTTGACATTTTCCCCAGCCTGATTCCCTTATCTACTTTGACTTACTAAGCATACCTTTGGTCCCATTTGGGATGTGATGATAGTTGCTAACTGCTTAGGATGTTACCCCTCCCAGGGTGAATTGCATTTATTTTCTGAAGAAGAAAATATCTTAAGACTAAAGACACAACTTTCTGATGATTAGGGAATAAGGGGGGATGTTCCGGGATCCGAAAAACCACATCGTTCTCTGTGGCTTCAGCTGGCCTTGATGGGGCGAGCAGAGTACTTGGGTGGATGTGTTGGGGGAGGAGAAGGTGCAACTTCAGGGCTATAGCTGTGTAAAGCCTAAATCATCATTGGGATCACCTCCCTGCACCTTGACTGCTCTTTCTTGCGGGGAGAGAGGCGCTCTGCCTAATGGCTTGTGGGGAGGCTGTTCTGCCTGTCTAGCTGCCAGGCTCCCACTTGGAGACTTTCAGCAAAGTATCCGTTACTTTCTCATGATGCCCTTGCAGTCCACTAGAGGCTCTCACCTTCCTTCTGTATGTGGTCCTCCCCTGCCCAAGAGGTCCTGGTTCATCTGTTTTCACTGATGCCCCAGTGGTGGAGAGAGAAGAAATAGCAAAGAAAGAAAGTGCAGTAGAGGAAGGCTGTCTTGGGAACCAAGAAGGGAAGGGATGAGGCCAGAACGAGGGCCTCATAAATGGAGTCATTTTTCAATCGTCCTGGGAGTTGAAAAACGGGATTGGTTCATTCATTCCCTGATTAATTCTTTCCTCTTTCTCTTCCATCCTTCCCTTCTGCCCTTCCTTCCACAAACACCTAGTGGGTGTTTCTTAGGGAAACTGCTGGGTATTGTGGATAGAAAGGAGATGGTAGGCCTGCTACCTGACCATGGGGGAGGTTTCCACTCTGGGGACCTCAGCTATGTGACCCAGCAGGATAGTGTGGTGCAATGTACCAAGGCAGGTATGCCTGGGCCATGGAGACAAGCTTGAGTAGGGCAGGTGGTTGAGGAAGGAGAGATTGGGCTAGGAGTCAAGTCAGTGAGGGCAGCACCGGAGGATACGGTAAGTCCTTAGGGTATTAGACTTGATCCTGAGAGCATTGGGGGTGGGGGCAAAGGTTAGTTGATTTTCTTTTGGTTTTGTTTTTCCCTTTTCACCAAAGGATTTTAGACAGGGTACTGGCTGCTCAGATTTGTACTTTTAAGATCCTTGAAGATACAAGTTGGGGAAGAGATTGATTTTTTTCCAATTCCAGGCTTTAGACCCAAGGTAATTTTGAACATTTGGCAGAACTGGATTCATCCCTGTCTCTTCCTTACCCCTGCACCTACTCCCTGGGCATGCATAGACCACCCCCTCCGAGGACACACCAGGAAGCCAAGCATGTGGCCAAGCCATGCTGGCCCCACCCTCGGCAATGCCAGCCTGGTTTGTGTGCCCCTGGCCAGAGCTTCTCCCCCACTTGCCTGACTTGTTAGTGGCCAGGACAACTGGGCCCTCCCCAGGGAGCATGCCAGGGGTAAGGTCTGGACAACACTTACCTGTTTTTCTCTCAGGCTGGATAGGAGGTATTCCTAGGGGAAAAAGAAAGAAGGAATGAGGGCTGTACCGCTTCCCTGGGGGCTGGGTGAGGTAGGAAGGGCTCTTTGGAGCTTGGTGCCTGTTGTAGGTCTTCAGTGGAATTCCAGGCACTTCCCATTGTCTTTGTGTGGCTGAGCCACTTGGCTGCTCCTGCTAGGAGGCGGTGTGGAGGAATGGGAAGTCATTGGCACCTGGCACCAGCTGGGCATCCTTAGAAAAGCATTTAACTTATCTGAACCTTAGTTTCCCTGCTAGTGGTGAAGGGGATATAGTGAGATTTAAATCACATGTGAGCATAGTAGGTACTCAATATAATATTTCTCTTATATCCTCATCCCCTACTTATGGGTTGTTGGATTTGGAAGAGAATTCTAAAATGGCCCAGTCCAAAACTCATTTTGTTGAGGAGGAAATAAGGCCAAAAATGTTTAGTCACAAGTTGGTTTTCTCTATTTTTACATGCATGTTTTTTATTTTAAAAGCAGTCTTTGAGTACATGCCCACTATAAAAAGAATCAAGTAATGTGGAGGCTTGTACAGTAAAAATTAAACTCCCTCTTTACGCTTTCTCACCTCCACTTCCTATCCTAGATATATAACCACTGTTGACAGTTTAATATTCTTCTAGAACTTTCCCTATGCATTTTTATTTATATTTGTAAGTATGTCATTTTTTAAAACAAGTAGGCTGCTATCATATATATTGCTATATAACTTCCTTTTTCCACTTAACCAATATCCTGCATATCTTTCCATATCTCTCCACAGATCTGCCTCATCCTTTGTAATGGCCGTAAAGACTATGGATGTGCCTAATATATTTTGACCATTCATTTTCCTACTGATGGTTTTTACATTATTTTCAAATTCTTGCTATTAAGAGAAGTTGGCAATGAACAATCTTGTACAACTATCTCAGGGCTCATGTAGCAATCACATTTCCATTTGATAGATTCCCTGAAATGAGACTTGGTCGAAAGGTATGCACATTCCAATTTTGGTGGCCACTGTCAACATGTCCCTCCAGGACATGACTCCCACATTGAGGGTACTCTCAGGGAATGCGGGATCATTTTGATAACTCTACTTGAAACAAACAGAATTGACTAGAAAGCTTGGCCTGTGGCTTTGCTCACATCTAGGCACTGATCTGTAGCTCCACCACCACTCTCCAAAGTCATCCGTAATACAGAAGGTAAGGGCACCAGCAGGTGCAAAGCATTTGCCCCACCCTTAGGGTGAGCATACTCCTTATATGTCAGAGACAGCCCTGGTTAACACCTGTTGCCTGGCATAATTAACACTCTCTACAGTGTTCTGGTGTGGTTGATAATTTCTATGGACACCATCCCACCCCATTGAGTGAGTGATCCCTACTGGTGTGGAGTAATGGAGTCCTGGGCTTTAAGCTAGGGCCCCTGCTTGTTGTAACAGAACCCACTCAACCCCTTGCTGGGCACTCACCCACCTTTGTCACTCACCTCGTATCTGCTTCCCCATCAGCCCAAAGAACCGGCTCTCTTTGCCTCTTTTCACCTGAATCTGGAGGTGAATTCTGGGGCCGACATCTTCCTGAAGAAGCAGAAAGCTAGAGCTGGGGGGAGGCTGGCAAAGAGATAGGGAAGGCAGCCTGAGCAATAACAGTCTCAGTAACACTTGCTCTGTGCTGGCACTCGGCTCTTTTGCATGTTTTACACAATATTCTGCATAGTAGTAATAACTAACATAACACCTATGTTCCTGACATTATTCTTAGCACTTTAATTTATTCACTTAATCCTCACCATAAAGTAAGTACTGTTACTGTCATCATTTTATAGATGAAAACACAGGCATAGAGTAATTTGTCCAGTGTCACCAGCTAGAAAATGAGAGATGGAGCTAGAAGTTTGAACCCAGGTCATCTGGCTCAAAAAGGCTCAAACACAACAGTCATAGCCTCCTTTACTCTTCACAACTACCATATGAAATAGGGAGTATGATTTAGCCCTACTTTATAGATGGGGAAACCAAGCCTTATGGAGGTTAAAGCCTTAAGGAGGTTAAAGGTCACGCAGAAAGTGGTAGGACCAGAGTTTAGAGTTAGGAAGCCTGACTCCAGAGCCTGAATTCTGCTCCATCTGGGGAAATGTCTCCAATATGAATGAGGAGGGGGCAGCTGATAGACTCAGGGTGGGCACCCAGTAGGCAGGGTGAGACTACTTCCCCTCCAACCCCACTCTGACTCTGCATTCCCCTCTTGTCCCAGATTTACCCTGCCCCAGAGCCTGGGCCTCCCATGAGGAACAGGGCATGTGTCCTCGGGTGGAGGCCACTACCCTGGGCAAAGACATTTTCATCCTTGAGTTGATGGGATGAAAGTTCTGGACCAAGGGCTTTGGATTTAAGTTCTCATTCCTCCATTAGCCTTTGTATCCTTGGCCAAAGTACTCTCCCTCTCAGGCTTTAATTGGAGCCCCTAAGGAATGGCCTACTCAGTTCTGCTGAGAGGAAAGAGACTTGCTAGTAGAGAGAGTGACTGTGGGTGACATGCATTAGACTGTCCTCACGTCTCTGCATCCTCACTACCTGGTACATTGTCTGGTACACACGGGAGTTCAGCACGTGTAGGATATAGAACACTGAACAAGGAACCCTTTCTCTGATAGTCTGGGAAGAGTGAAGAGGATGGCATCTCATTTTCCAGGAAGGCTGAAGACATGCGAAGAGCCCCAGAGTAACAAAGCCACCTACCAGGAGGCTGGGAGCTGGGGTGGGATCAGGGGCTTACTCTTTCATCTCCAATTTCCCCAGGGGTAACACTGGAATGCTGGGGACCAGCAGGAACCTGGCTGGGGTGCAGAGGAAACCCCTATGCATCTCATAGTTTGTCCCATCCCAACTTTTGGGACCAGAGTGGACTGTTTTCTAAGCCTTAGACTAATTCGGTCACTTCTAATCTGTCTCCTCCCTGGGACATCAGTGGCTAGGATAGCTAGCTGTCTTGGGCTGGAGTTGCCTAGCCTGGCCAGGAACCAGCAAAGTCTCTTTGGAGATTTGGACTCATTTATGAAAAGCTCATGAAGACCACTTTGCATTGGTAAAAGGCAATCTTCAAATGCAAGCTGAAGAGAATGGCTATTTATAAAATAAGACTCCCCCTGTTTCCACCCGCCGGGTTTCTGGGACTCCATTAGGAGGCATTCTTCCCTTTCACTCAAGAAGGACTCCTGCCCCACCTGAAGCCCTCTCTTTATCCATGTAACCCAAATCGCCAGCTCCAGGGATAACTGTAGGTGAGGGGAGCCCTGAGAGGTGGGTAGAGGATCAGACCATCCCGGAGAGCGCCACCATTCCTTCTGTCACGTCACTCATAAGAATCGTTCTTATAGTCCAAGCCTTGTGTCTCGGGAAGCAGAAGGGTATTAAACGAGAGTGAAAAGAGAATAAGCAGTAGACCTGGCTGCAAGGTGAGGTACTCGCAGGTGAAAAGCCCAGCAACACCAGTTGAAGATGATTTTCCAGTGTGAGTGTGTAGAGAGCTCCCCCTCACAGATGGGCTTCCCTGTGCCTGGGCCAGGTCCTCTGATGTTTGGCACAGCCTCTGTAAAGCTTGAAAAATACCCTGGGGATCATTTCCCCCACTCTACTCCCACCCGATTTTAAAGGTGAGACTGATATCTAGAGAGCAGCTGTGACCTTCCCAAGGTTGCACAGAGTCTGTGGAGAAGCCGAGACTTGAACCTGGGTCTCCCTATCCTGCCGTCTTCTCAATTGCCCACACTTCTATGTTCGGACAAACCAGGAAGGAAAACCACCTCAGATGGCAGTTCATTCGATGGTTATTCCTGTGACCCCAGTGTCCTCACTATCCTGGGACTAGGAGGAACCAGGTTTAGCCTTGTCCCACTGTCTGCCCTCCCGGAAGCCTTCCGTAAGCACTGGTCCTGCTGTCTCTGGTCTTTTTCCCTCTCCCCTCTGATTAGGGGTTCCCCAAGGTCAAGATCTTTGTCTTCCCAATTAGATGGGGTGGAGCACAGATGCTGTGTCTCTAGATTTCTCCCCAGTGACAGCACTCAGGTCAGTCGAGTAGAAGAGATTGACAATCAAACCAGTACTAGTCAGGAAATGAGAGTTTCTCCATGTGAGACAAAACCGATCCTGCTTCAAGCTGACCCCCTTGAAATTCTGGAAAATGTCCTCTGATGCACAGATACAGAGAATCAGACCTTGGACAATGTACAGTTGTGCTTTTGAAGCTGCGTAAACCTTGAATGAACCAATTGACCTTCCTGTGCCTCAGTTTCCTTATCTGTGAAATGCAGATAGTAATGGCACCTTCCCCATAAGGCTGATATGAGGATTAAATGGGTTAATGTTTATGACGCATTTAGGACATATTATATGTTAAATGTATGTAAGTGTTAAAACTGTCTGTCTCCCTCTGTCTCTGTCTCTCTCTGTCTCTCTCTGCCTCTCTCTGCCTCTCACTCTCTGCCCTTTTGGCCTCAGTCAGGCCAGGGGCTGTGGCCTTGAGGGGAGTCAAACAATCTACCTCAAGTGTCCAGCCTGCTCTGCTGGCAGCCATGAGGGGATCTTCTGCCCCCTTGATCATGGACCATCCCTTGCCTCTCCTCAAACTTACCTCCCGAGTCATGGTTACCCAAGACCCTGCTTCAGTGCTGAGTGCCAGTTCCTTGTCACCTGCCACGGTGCACGCAGACAGCTCCATCAAGAGAAGCAGGGTGAGGCAGAGCAGCATGACGAGCGCTGCTCTGTGCCAGGACCCTCTGGGCATCCTTCTCAGCCTGCAGAGGCAGTCTCCAGCAGGCCCAGTCCTCTCTGGCTCCTTTCTTGAAGGTATGGGAAGCTCCACCTGTGCTCTGTCCTTCCATCTACCCTGCTTATCTACCCCCCTCCCTTGGACATTTCCTGTGACACTCCTCCCACCCTGGCTGGAAATGCCAATAATATCAGGATGCTCGGAGGAGGGACCATAGGCCCACCCCCCTCACACACCCTGTCCCCCAGCACTTAATCCCAGGGTTTAGCACTCTGATGCAACAGGCACCTCACCTTTGGCTTCATTCCCTCTGGTGGCAGGTGCACAATGGGACATTGTGTGGGACCTGGTGCTCTCAGCTTCCTGGCTGGAAGCCCCAGGGGCACTTATCATGGAAATGGGGAGGGGGACTGAATGGCTCCTCTTTTCCTGGTGCTCTGCTCCCCTGTAAGAGAGGCCGCTCCCCAGAACTTAGCTAGTATTCCACCACTTATCTCCCCTTCCTGTCACTCAGCCCCCTTCCTCAGCATTGCCTTCCATCAGTGGTCCCCAAATGTGCATAGAAACACAGGGCTTGCCCTAGGAGGAATAGCACAGTACTTAGCAAAATGAGGCTCCTCACAAGTGGGAATTGGGATTTGCCAGAAAAATGGCTTCCTGCTCAAGTGTCATCGGCTCTAAACTGCCTTCCTACTGTTGTTGAAACCATCTTTCTGAAGACCTAACCTGACCTGTTTCTCCTTGCTTGCAACATTCCAACATCTGTCTCCCCATTGCCTTGGCATAAATTTCTATCTCCCTAACATGTCATTCAAGGCCCTTCTTTGCTTAGTTCCTCCCTGCTTCTCCCATTCTTCCATCCACTCATCCATCCACCCACCCACTCATCCATCCATCCATCCATCCATCCATCCATCCATCCATCCTTGTAGAACCAGGGCCCTGCGGTCAGAGAGACCCAAATCCCAGTCCTAGCTCCATCACTAAAGAGCTGTGTGACCGTAGGCACATTTCTTAGCCCTTCCAAACCTTAGAATCCTCATTTGTAAAACAGGATTAATAATAGCACTTATTTCCAAAGTTGTTTGAAGATGAACTGAGATAATGCATGTGGTGCACTTAGCACAATGTGTGACAGTAAATATTTAATACCTGTTAACTGTTATTACTCTTATTCTTGATACTGGGTGAGGCCACAGAAGATGAATAAGACACTGTCTCTATCCTACAGTATCTCACAGTCCAGGAGAGGAGACCTCTGTTTGGCAGGTAAGCTATGTTCAGTTAGGTATAGAGATGGGAGCAGGGAAAGGTGTGCCTCTTTCCCAGTCTACCCCACAGCCATTCCCTGACCCTGGACACACTGTACCACCTGCTCCCAGTACAGGCTGAGATTTCTCCCTCTCACACTTTGGCCTTGGCTGGTGCCTCTGCCTGGACCTTCCTTTATACCTGGTAAAGTCCCACCCATCCTTAAAGTTCCAACTTAATGGTCCCCTCCTCGGTAGATTTTTTTTTAAATCTCTATTCCTAACTCCAGCAAGAATTGCCTGGGCTTTCCCAATATTTTCCACTTATCTGTTGCAGCTCTGCATAGGCTACAGTGAGGATTTGTGCAGATTGTGTCCTGCACAGAGGTGACTACCGAGGGAGGTCTTCAAGAACCATGCAGTCACTCTGGGTTTAGGCCAGTAAAGGCAGAGATGAATAAGGGCAAGTGTGGAGGACAATGCCCCGCCACACACCCTCCACCCCTCCCAGGAATCTCTTTGGTGGATCCCAAATTTGATAGCTTCAGAATCCCTGCATTTGCTAAAATGCAGATTCCTGGATTTGGCTGTATTCTGACACAGCCAGCCCTGGTCTGTGAGTCTGTCTCAGCGCTGTAGGTAGCAATCTCTCAGCTTCCCATTGAACTTTCCCAAAGGCAGGATGTTTAATACCTCGCATTCCACTTTGGGGTCTCCACTGTTGTTAACAAGTTCTTCCTTACAGAGAACCGTTTTGCTTTTCATCCCCTTCATTTTAAGGATATGGCAACTGAAGCTGGTTGCGCTGGCTCTAGGTTACACTGAGAATTGGTGGTAGACTAGTATTTGCGACCTCCAGTCGGCTGCTTCCCACCTCCCAGTGGGGCCTCAGCCCAGGAGGGCAAGCAACGCAGGACTGGAGGCAGAGTAGTAACAATAACAACAGCCTCTGAGTCAGGGAGCCGATTTCCCATTCCGCAGGTCCAAAGGGGGTGACCTTAGAACCTAAGGCGTCTCTCTGAACCATAGTTTCTCCATCTGCAAATTGCAGCTGCCCCTCATTGGGTGGTGGTAACGGTTTCATGAATTTCCACCCTTAAAGAGCTCAGCACAGGGCACTTAATCCTGACTTCATTTTTGTAATTATTCAACCTCTGGGACCCCGGATCTCGTCGTCGGTCTCCCGGCCCCAGCTGCGCTTTCCACCCCACCAGCGCAGAAAGCGTCCCGCGTGGGGACAGGATGTGGTGGGTGCACAGCGGGGAGGTGGCAGGGGCAGAGGAGAAGGCGGGGGAAGAAGGGAGAGAAAATCCCCAAAGTCCGGAAGGCTGGGAGGGAGGCAGAGCCGGGCCTGGAAACCGCGGCTATTTGCAGCGTTGCCCTCGGGTTGCGGTCGGGCTGGCGCTCGCAGCCCTGGCGTTGGAGCCCGCCGCCCCGCCCGGTGCCCTCGGCCACCCGGGCATGGCCCTGGCCGGCGCGCCCCGCCTCGCCCCGTCCTCGCGGCCCTGGCAGCGGGTGGCTTGGGGCCCCGCAGCCAGGGCTGGGCGCGACCCTCGGCTGGCTGCGGGCGGGCTCGGGCCCGGGCGAGACCCCGGGTGCGCTGGCCCCGGGGGGCAGTCTGGCCGTGGGGTGGGTCGCGGCCGTGGCGGGGCGCCCAGGGCGCCGGGTGGGCGCGTAGGATTGCTAGAGGCTGCGGTTTGGCTACGATCGCGGAGCTGAGAGGAGAAGGGGCGCAGGAGAGAGGGATCTTTTTTAAAAGCCGAGGAAGAACAGAGAAGAGGGAAACACGAAGAGCCGAGGGCGGGCTGCGGGCAGGAAGCTGACGTTTCCTGAGCGCCTACTCTGCCCAAAGTAGGTGGGATGACTGGCCCATTTCCCCGGCCGGCCATGGGGAGGCTGCGCGCGTCGGACGAGGCGGTCCAGCTACCAAGTGGCAGAGTCGGGATACGAACCTAATGGACCTCCCACCGTGTGCTCTTTCACCTTAACTGAGAAACGCGAACCGGAGCGAGAGGGGAGTGGCGGGGGGCAGAACCGAGAAGAAAGGGAGTTGGGCGAGGACGCAGAAGGCAGGGGACGCTAGTGAGGGGTCGCGACTGCCTCACGGGGGCCCTTTGGGGGGTAGGGGACAGCCGTTTGCCTGAAGATCTGGGTTCCATCACCCCAGATGACGCTACAGGGGCCCTGCTTCAATCTTTCCCGCGCCCTTTTAGCGCCCCCATGTGGAAGCTTCACCTGAAGCCTGATCTCCCCTCCCAGAACTCAGTTGGCGGATCCAAGAGGGGTCGGAGCTGGGCAGTGGATTCGACCGTCTGTCCCTTGGATAGAGGGACAGGAGAGGCTGGGCCATCAGTGCGGGGGTAGGGGAGCCTCCTCCGGGCGGCAGCGGGGTCCTCCCCTCCAATGGAAGGAGAAGGTGTTGGATAAAAGTGGCCCAGAGTGCGTGATTGGGGCAATAGTGTTTGCATTCTATGCTTGGAACCTTCTAGCTGCAATGACTTAAGACCTCTGAAAAAGGCAACTCCCCCCCAAATCTTTGAGGTTACATTCATGCATTCATTCACTGATTCTGGATTTAGGAGATTCCTCGGAACAGAGACGAAAGAAACAGACAAGCGTTATAACAATTTCGACACAGGGTGGAAAGTGCTGTGGTTGGTGCATTTGGGGAGAAACAAAGAATTCTGGACCCCCTTTTACCCACATTTACAGTGTGAGTACACTTCAGACGCTTTTCCTAAACACATACTTTGAGTTTGGAAAAGTGGATCCCTACATCCAGAGTGTAAGTGGAGAGTACAGAGCTGTTGCCCTTCGTGCCCAGAGTTAGGACAGATGACTGGGCTTTGCTTTGGGCATTTCTAGCCCCTCAGTTATGCCTGTCGTATCTCTGGAAGGGCCTGAAGCTATCGCCCAGTTTCAGAAAGAAATTCTCTGAGTCTTGAGAATGATTCAAAGCAGTCCCTGACCTCACCCTTATCACCGGACACCTCCCCCATGGTAAAAGGGAATTCTGGCTGGGCCTAGGGCCCTGGGAGCTACTCAGCTTTCCTCCCTTCCTTCTCTGTCACCTTTCTCCATAGGGTCCTGGAACCTACCCATACACGTCCTTTTTGCAATTAGGCTCTATAAGGAAAGACCCAATGTGCACACTGTGTGTGTGTGTGTGTGTGTGTGTGTGTGTGTGTGTGTGTGTGTGTTGGGAGGGGTGGAATTTGTCTGCCAGAAAGATTTAAGTCAAGAGTAGAAGCGAAGTACAGCATAGCAGCTAAGAGTAAGACTCTAGAATTCTGACCCCGCCATTTACTATCTGTGTGACCTCAGAGTTTTTGAACTTCACTTACCTCATCCAGAAGATGGGAATAATTACATACTCACTTCGAAAGTCTGTTGAGAAGTTTAAATGAGATAATGCATAAAAGAACTTCAGGCAGCATCTGGCACATTGTAGGCACTTCATAAGATATAACAAATATTATTGCTACTCATAGTATAGTTAAACAATAACACTTATCCATATTTTACAGGAAAGGCCAGATTAAGGAAAGTCATTTTAAGCATTCCCTGATATTTTGTCACCAAAACTGAGAATTTCCTAAGGTCAGGAGCTGGTCTCTCCCATCAGGAGGTCCCTGCAGCCAGGTCTCAGACGAGGCTCAGTGTGCCGGATCTCAAAGGTGCTGGGCTCAGAAACTTCAGGCCTGAGGGCTGAGGGAGGTGCGTGAGGCCCCCCCTTGCTGGGGGGTGTGGGTTCTGGTCCTGCTCCTGCCTCAGATGTGGCTGTGAAGAAGTCTCTTTCCTGAGTGCTTGCTTCTCCAGGGGCCTCTGTGCAATCAAGCCACCCAGAGTCTGACCCCATTAATGGGAGAGGAAAAGCTCATCGTGAAAATTGGTCTTTTCTTCCTGGATCTTGGTTAGCGAGTGTGGGAGAAGAGTGAATGCCTAATTGAATATATAATTATAATGCACTGTCCTTTGTCTACCAAGTGGAGTTTCCAGACCTTGCTGTCTGCAGAATAGTTTGTTTTTCATGTAGGGAGGATTCTGGAGCCAGCCATGTGGAGATAGCACCCACAGACTGGGTCTCTTGCTGGCTGGGCTGGGTATGAGATGTAGGATTGATCTGTGTCCTGCGCTCCCTAAACACTGTCTGGGACACCTGAGCTGATGGAGCTCCCGGAGGAATACTGAGCTCAGTAGGACCCTGTGCAGGCTGCGTAGGAATGGGGGAGGGAAGAAATGAGGCCTGGTAGGGCAGGCTGGGGAGTGTGGATTTTAGCCAGCAGACACTGAGGAGTCACTGACGGTTTTAGAACAAGGGAGTTATGTGAGATTTTATTTCTTTTTCCCTTCATAGATTCCCAAACCCTCCTCCCCTCAAAGAGGTGATGAGGAGGGGGTGCTGAAGTAGGGAGGAGCTAGGGCCAGGGAAGCCTTTTAGGAGGTAGTAGTGATAGTCTGGAGAAGACATGGCTGGCCTGGGGCTGGGGAGAAGAAGGCTGCCTCAGTGTCATTGCAGAGGGTGTCAACAGGTCTGAGATCTGGAGAGGCGGGGACAGGGAGGCACTGGAATCATGAAAAGGAAGGAGACAGGCTGGGAGGAGGCGGGGGAATGAAGAGCTGGTAAGGATCCATATGGACAATCTGACAGTTCGAAAGGTCTGTGACTATTTAAGGGGCAGACCAGGGGGTGCTTGCAGCTCAGGGGATAAGGTCATGGAGCTTTAAGGAGGTCATTGTACCCAGATGATAAAGCTGGGCTGGATCAAGATAACCCAGGGAAATTGAGAATAAAAGAGCTGATGCCGCAGGTCTGAGCAGCCTCAATATTTAAGAGGCAGGTGATGGACAAGGGAGTGGGGTGAGAGAGACTGAAAAGAAGAAATTAGAGGATGTTTGCCTCAGGAGAGAGGAGGGGTGTAGATATCAAGGCTAGAGATGCTTATAAAGATACATATGTTTATGAACAAACATGTATATGTTAGTGCCTAGAAAAGGGACTGGTAAAGTACACATAGGTGTTTGGTGGGGTTACTTCTGACATGGGTGGTAGGTAAAAGGAGGGTTCCATCATCTACTGGCTGTCTTATATTTGAATAGTTTATGGTGCTTGTATTACTTTCACATTTTAAAATAAGATAAAGAGTAATCTAATGGTCCATTAGCAGGAAAATGGACAGATCCATTGCGGCAGTGGAATACTATACAGTGGTGAAAATGAATGCATTAGAGTGAGTGTATTAATGAACATAGATAAAACTCATAAAATGTTGAACAAAAAAAGCAAGTTGCAGCAGGATACCTATAGAATGATTCCATCTGTGTAGAATTTAAAAACATAAAAAACATATATCCATATTATAGATGGATACATTTACATATAGTGAACATATAAAATACTCATCGATAAATTCAAGAGAGAGCCTACCTATGGGACAGGGGAGAGGATGAGGTTGGGGATACAGGTTGCTTCAGTTTTCTCTGTAATAATTTATTTCTTAAGTTGGGTAGTTAGCATCCAGGTTTGCTATACCATTATCTATACTTATTCATGTGCCTGATATAATTAATACATTTAAAAAAAAAAAGACTAGAAGAGAAATATGGAAAACCTTGGGGAAGAGAGGTTTTAAGAAAGAGAGAAGGGTTAGCAGTATGAAATAAAGTAGCGGGTCCTGCAGTGAAGGAGGGGCTGGGGGCAGAGGCCGGCTTGCCCTGGGGCGGGAGAGCGCCCAGTAGTGTTTGGGGCCCCACAGGCAGAGGATCTGCCTTCAGTTTTCCTGCTCAGTCCTGACAAGAGAGCCCTGCACTCCATCATCAGCCAGTGGTCCTCCTGGGGCCTTCCCACCCGGGGCCTCTGGGACTCAGGAGGAAGCACCAAAGGTCTTTGATGTTGCTGATGATACAGTGACAGCGTCTTGTCTCTCACCAGAGAGTAAACGGAGTCATCACCCTGGGAGGGACTGCTTGAGGACCCACAGGGGTGACAGTGGCCCCACCAGTCAGTGCTGCTGGGGGCGTAGATCAGCCCTGGGGCGGGGAGATGACCATGCCGACTTTGACAGGAGTCAGTGAGTCTCTGGCACCCAGGAGGCAGGTGGGCGAGGACAGTGTTGAGGCTTGAAGGTTTGAGGAGGCAAAAGCCAAACCCCAGCGGCCAGGCAAGGAGAGTGGGCGATGCCCAGACTTGGCAGACAGAAGGCAGGCTGAAAGATGCAGTGCCAAGCTGGGGAGAGGGGATGCCAGGGCTGGAGATCAGAGGAGCGGATGGGGGAGGGACAGGCAGTGTCAGGGCTTGAAGCAGGAGGCCACTGGAGGCAGGGAGGCGGTGAGGCAGGGTGTGGGGGATCAACGAAGCCAGGGGGTGATTGGGAGGAAGTGGGCAGTGTCAGAGGAGCGATGGGAAAGAGTCATTGCCAGCTTGGGCTGGGGGGACGGGGGGAGGGAGCTCTCGTTCTATTCTTTCCCAGATCTAGTTTGGTTTTGCAACAAAAACAGACGCCTCTGTTGGTAAGTTGTAAAAAGAGTTTCAGGTTCAGAGGGCCCTCTGGGGTTATTTTTCCAATCCCTTCTTAGTACGAATGGGGACAGTGATGCCCACAGTGGAGGACTGGCCTTTCCAAAGCTACCAGTGAGTCTAGTGACAGGATAGGGACTGAAAGTGCCTGTGTGTATAGGTCTATGTCACACCTGGGGGTGCAAGGTGGAGAGCTGGGAGGTGAGGGGCATACCGAGGGAAGGGCCGGGGGTCCTGTTAGGGAGATAAGGCCAAACACATCTAAACCCAGCCAGCAGTGGGAAGCCACATGTGCCACTGGGGAAGCGTTCTGGGACAGCAGTGGAGTGGGTCCTCTATGGGTTGGGACCTTTAGGGGACAGGGTTCCATGGGAGCTGTAGCTTTGGCAGAGCTCAAATAAGTAGGGAGAATTTAAATCCACTGAGAATTTCTTTTCAGTGGAAATCAAATGTCCCACAGTGTTAGAAGAAACTTTGAAAGACAAAAATATATCATGAAGATGGCATTATTGCTATGTGTCTGAAAGTGACCTTGGTTACTCGCTGTCCTAGCGGGTAAGGTGTGGGTCTTCTGATCAGCGGATGATCCTGAGACCTGTAGGTCTGTTGAGGGACAGAACCAAGGATTCTCTTAGCTCCACCAGCTGCAGCCCTGGGAACATGTACTGCAGGCCAAGGGCAGAGGCCGGCTGGGAAGTGCCCTGGACAACATTGATTTTCCTCCTCACTTTATAGTGAAGCCGACTGAGGCCCAGAAAGAAGTAGCATAATCTCCAACACAGCCATTTTTCAACGTTTCGTTTATTTCCAAGATATATTGGAGGCCTTGCATGTGACCGAAGAAGTGCTTGGCATTCTGGGAGGGCGTTGGCCTCAACTAGGATGCCCCAGGGGACAGGGAATGTGCCCGGATGGACACTCAGGGGAGTGGGCCTGGCTGGGCAGAGATGGAGGGGTGGGCATCTGCCCCGTTGTCCTCTGGTCAGGGGAAGGGCCAGTGGTGGCCTGAACCTGGGGACCCTCCCCACGCCCTGTGTGCCTAGGAATGCCTGGTGACTTTGGAAGGGCGGCCCTCCATCAGGGGAAGGGTGGGGTGTCCAGCAGCTCCTGGGGGCTACAGGATGGGACCTATTTAGCCTTCGCAGTCATCTGACCCCCGTGACTCAGGCCTAGCCCTGCCCGTGGAAGGCAATGGGCCAGTCTGAGCTCATCACCACTGCCTGGAGCAGAAGTGGTAAACAAGTTCACCCTCTGCCTCCCTCTCCTGAGAGGAAGCAAGGAAGAGGGTGAGGTGGGGGCCCCAAAGCACTCCACCCACCCAGCGCAAGCCATCTGCATAATGCAGGTGCATGTCATGGGTGTCCACCGTGGGGTCTGCAGGGTGTGTGCTGCAGAAGACATGTGCAGATGTGTGTTCGCCTCCACACATGTCTTTGGGAGTGGGGGCTGTGGCCAACCTTTTCCAGAGACCAAGTTGGCCAGTGCTCACGGGGACCATTTCACCCCATCCCTAGAATCTGGGGGCCAACAGTTGAAGGCCGGTCCCACAGAGTAACACCTGGTTTGACCTGCTGGATCTCGGCCTCCTAGCCTTCAGGTCTCGTGGCTCATACCCAGGTGCTGGGGTTGGGGGTCCCATATGGCCTCTGGGAGCCTCTTAGAGGCTATAGACAAATGTTCTTGGCCCATTGCCTCAGTCTGCCTGGGCCCGTGGCAGCATGTGAGAGGGCCCGGTCTTCAGCATGTTCCTTCTGCCGTGGGCCCCTGGTCTCCTCTCTCCTTCCACCTCATTCTCTCCTCCCTTCCTCTCTTCCTCATGCCTTTCTCTGTCTCCCTCTTTCCTTTTATACCCTCTACCCCAGCCCCTTTCCTCCTCCTCTCCTCTCAACCCAGTGGCCGGCATTGCCATTTGTGGCCACCAGATGGCATCAGTGCATCATGTGTCCCATCCATACTGCGGGTGTCCCCTCCACTCCCCAGCCCCAACAAACCCAGGAAGATTAACTACCCTTAACCCTTCACAACACCTACACCCTGCCCAGTGCCTTCCTGGGACTGTACATGGAGGCAAACAAGCAGCAAAATATGGGCAGACCCAGGGTGGGGTCCAGGAGCTCCCAGCTCCCTGCAGATGCTCTAATATCCCCTTGGGGTGACACCTTGCAAAGGAGTTTGCACACATTACAGCATTTACTCCTCAACCCTGTGAGGTTCTGGTTAGCATCCCTACTTTACACAGGAAAAGACTAAAACCCAGAGAAGTGAAGGCACTTGCCTAATGTGGGACCAGGTTCTCTCTTTCTCTGTGGTCTCTCTATGTAACTTCATGTTCTGTCTCTTATGAGGCTGAAATGTAGAAAAGGCAGCTCCTCTGCCCTCTGGGTGCCCCTGGGCTGATGGGGAAACACAACTCTTCCCAGGAGCCAACTGAATGGAAGAGACAGAGGTGTAGCTTCCGGGAGCCCACACGAGTGTTGAGCCAGAGCTGGGTGAAGGTAGTCAAGGCAGGCTTCCTGGAGGGGTCTGGGGCCAGGACTAGGAGGACGTAGGCTCAGTGAGGGCAATGCCCTCTGTGGCTACTCTCTGGTCAGGAGCTGCTCAGCGACCCTCATGTATGGGGAACAGTTGGGGTGCGCTGTTGCAGCCCTAAAGGCAGACGGGACCAGCTTAGTCCTAACTTGGGCTGAGCTCCCCTACTGGCCCATCCCCCCGCCCCACCCCCTTATTCCCTGTCCCACTGGGAGGCTGGCTGTGGGCTGGGGACAGGAGGCCTAGGGTGGGGTCCCTTCCCCAAGGCTTGAGCAGGATCCTGAGCCGGCTGTGGCAGTGCCCAGGAGCCAGAGAGGAGCCGCCGCCCCCCACCCCCTTGGGCCCCTCTGTAATTAGGGCTATTTTTAGGCCCCTCTTCCTTCCTATTTCAGGCCTCTGGACTGGGCCGGAGAGTGGGCTGTCCTGGGGCCACGGCTGGAGCCGCTAAACTGGGCCGCAGCGTGGGAGCTGCAGCCACAGTGCAGACCACAGCCTGGGGCGGAGTCCTGGTGGGGGAGGAGAGCCAAGACGTGGCCAGGCCTAAGGCAGGGTGGGCTGGAGGTGTGACTTGGCTCATCTGACCCCTCCCTGCTCCCCTCACTGCTCTGCCCCATGCCAGCCCATCCCTCTGCCCTGTGCCCCCAGCTCCGCTGATTTGAGGATACTTGCCCTGGGCCTCCAATTCTGTGTGTGCCCAAGATTGTGAAACCACAGCAATTTTAGGACAACGTAGGCCCGGAGAGGGGTGCTCAAGATGTTCGTAATAATGACCAGCGTTTATTGAGTGCTTACTGTGTGCCAGGTCCTGTCCTGGTACTCCGCCTGTGTTAATTCCTTCCCTGTGTACAACAACGCTGTAACGTTGGTGCTATTTTATTCCTATTTTACAGATAAGAAAACCGAGGCTCTGAAGCAGCCCATTTTTCATGGGCTAGGCTCCGTCTTATGTGGCATATGCTTTCGGGGAGCATCCTTGTCTCTCTGACGGGGCTGAGGAGAGGGGCGCTGAGAGACATGGTTTTCTTTTCCATCTACTTCCAGGCTCCACTCCGCTGATCCCAGTGCTCTGTCAGGCACGGGTCCCAGGCAGCCGCCTGCCGACAATCTATCCATCGTCCGCCGGTCCACGGCCTGTCCTGCAGGCAGTAGGGTGGGTCTTGTCCAGCTGGTTCCAGTTAGGCACAAGAAAGCTGGCGAGGGGTATATTTAGCCCTGGTTTCTGGAGGAGCCAGAGGTCTTTCATCCTTGGAGGCGCTGGCCACAGTGGGACTCAGCTTGCCAACGCGGGGCTCATGGGCTGCAAGGCAGACAGACGGGCTGTGGGGCAGAGAGTGGGGTCAGGGAGAAGAGAGGCAAAGGTGACCCTGCCCATCTTTGTGCCTGGGGGGAACTGTGGTGATGCCAACTCAGCCAACCAAGTCTGAGTGCCACGCTCAAGATGTGCCTCTGTAGGCTTGTTGGGTCCTCAAGGTATTGAGGGGCAGGCCTGGGTTGGGGAGACCTGCTGCTTGCCTCCTCCTGCCCAGGCGTGGCCTAGGCCTAGCACATCCATGGCAGGGGTTTGGCTCCAGCCTGGGAGTCTGAGTACCTGTTTTCAGTCAGAAGGGGTGGGCAGGGGGCAGAGTTCAAGGGATAGAAAGGGGGTGACCTTTCTGTTTCCTCTAAAAAGATGGACATATTTGGCATCGATGTTTGGAGAAGGCAGGAGGGTTACAGGGCAGGTACATCAGAAAAGAGTAAAAGAAATGGGCACACAGAGAGGCAACCATGTGGTGCCAAGCGGTGCTACGTGGTGTGTTCAGGTGTGCGAGAGGCACACGTGGGTGTGACTCAGCACCATGTGCTCCTGGGCAGTGGGCACTCACTGGGCACTGTGTGATGGGGCCGGTGGGCCAGGACCCTGTGCCATGGGGAGACCGTGTGGCCAGGCTGTGGCGGGTGGTGTGTGGGTGCGAGACGACCCATGAGTGACCGTGGCATTGCCCCATCGTGGGTGAATTGGAGAGTATGTGACCCCATGGTGATATTTTTGGGGGGCAGCCTGTGAGTGTGGTGGTAGACGAGGGCCCAGAGCTGTTTTAAACTGTATAACTGTGATCTTGCAAGGTTGCATAATTATCCCCCTGGATGTTGTGTGTGTGAGGCTGCGAGTAAACACACATATGGTCTGATTTGGGGCTGTATTGTGTGTGTGTGTGTGTGTGTGTGTGTGTGTGTGTGTGGACAGTCGTTCTGGGTGTGACCGGGTATACGAATGAGCAGTTGGGCTCCCAGCCACCCGCCAGCTTCCCACTGCAAACAAGTCCTGCTCCCGCTGAGGGTCGTGCCCCCTTGCCCTTCTGGGGACCCTCACCCCAAAGCCACAAGTTCTCTGGGCCTGAGGGAGGGAACCCTACAAGTCGTAAGCTCCTGTCTCTCCCCTAATCCTCTCACCCCCACTCCCTCCGACAGACCCACCGTCCCCACAGACGGCAGGCTTCTACCTGCCCCGGGGCGGGAGGCTGGAAAGAGAAAGGAGCCTGCCTGCCTGCCCGCCACCCTTCTGTCGTCTCTTCTCAGACAAAGAGCTCACCCTGGTCTCTGTGGGCGTCTGGAAGACGCTGGCGGGATTAACCGCCCTGCGCCGCCCTCTCCCCACCTCATGCCAGCCCACCCGGCTGGCACCAACACCTCAGAGCCCAGGGGCGGAGCCCTCCCCACGGAGCCCTCCCTGCAGTGTGTGTGCGTGTGTGTGTGTGTGTGTGTGTGTGTGTGTGTGCGTGCGCGCGCGCGCCCAGCACCCGTGGCGGAGGCAGAGAAGTGGGCCCTGAGGCACACACCTTCCGCTGCTGGCAGGGGCCAGGTCTTCCCTCAGTCACTGTAGCATACACTTGGCAGGCCATCATCTTTGTTGGCACCCGTGTCTTTGACTCTCGTTCTGGGCCCTTGCATCCCTACCCCACAGTGGACTGCAGTTCCGACCCTCCATGCTTTCCCTTTGCGTTCCTGGAGGACGACGAGATCAGGCCAGTGAGCACTGAGAGAGAGTGGGGTGTAGGCTCCCCTCTGGTGAGGACTCAGCCCACCCTAGAGAGGGAAACACTGTCTCAGTGTGGGGTCGAAGGAGCTCATGGAGGAGACTTGGGAAGGACATCGGTCTAGGTTATTCATTGTGTTTCTGGAGAGCTACCCGTGGCTTCGCTTTCATCAGGGAGAATGACTAGTAAGGTTAGAGTCATTGTCTCATGACTTCGAGGCTTTAAGACTAGTGCTTTCTTTGTATTGTGCAAAACTAGAAATGATTCTCAAAGTTCTTTCACATTAATTGAATTTTCTTAACAGATAGGGCACTTTTCCCATTTCAGAGGTGTTTAGACTGAGGCTCTCTGAGAAGGATTTCCACAAAGTCACACAACTGGTAAGCAATAGAGCCAGGATGGAACCCAGGGTCCTACTGTGTAAGTGTCAAGAGAGACCCTTTGGACCTCTTGTGATTCCCATGGCTGGGCCTCTGCCTTCTCAGTACCCCGTCCTTCCACCCCTGAAGAGTCTGCAGTCTTGGGAAACTGGAATGGAGACAGGCCAGTGGGAGCAGAGTGAGATGACCTTGCCCCTCCCCGAGTCACACCCCATCCTTAAGCAATCGGGGCCCCATTCCATAGACAGTTCTTGCTGTACATCCCATGCTTTGGGGGCATGTATGGAAACTCCCTTCTCTTCCTGCCAAATGGGTTGTTCTTAAAACCCCTCCATATTAATATTTTCTATCAAAATGTTATTCTATAGGTTTTGTCCCTTCCTGCTGCAGTGGGGGGCTTGCCTCCTTTGGTTCGGTCTTCAGTGGAGGCAGTGAGGCACCAGCCTTACCCATCCCATGGGAGTATGCTGTCAAGAAGAAAGCTGGAGTTTCCCAGTGACTGGGAGAGGCCATGGAGGTTAGGGATCTGACTGGTGCCTTCAATATCAGAGGTGGTCAATACATGGAGATGGATGTATTACTGTGAGAGGGTGGATAAATACATAGAAGAGGGTGTGTGTGTGGATGGGTGAGTGGGCGGTGTTTGGATGAATGGGTAAGTGAGTAGGTAAATGGATACATATATGGGTGGGCAGTTGAACGAATAGATTTTAAGGTGAATAGAAGATGGATGGATGAATGGATGGATGGATGGATGAATGGAAGAACGAATGGAGGAAGGAAGGAAGGGAGGGATGGATGGGAGAGTGGGTGAATAGGTGTGTGAGTGGATTTGTGGCAGGCCTGGAGGAACCTTTAGAAGGCAGGTCATACGTAGGGAATGGTTTTGTTCAGTTCTCAGTTGTCTGGACTGATGGAGAGAAACCATGTTACAGCAAAGTCTAGCAGATACTAGTTGGTTGCAGACTGATTTATGTGACATTCAAGGGTTGGTTTTGGCTCTCACCTTTGAAGTCTGAGGGTCTGAGCACTTGTGACTTGCCAGTCACACACATGGGCATGGCTCTTCTTGGGAGAGCAGCCCTGACTCTCCTCTCGACCTGCCATCATCTTCCTTCCTCCCATGCTGGGAAGGACAGTGTCTCCTGCTAGATGGATACAGAGTGCAGACAGAGCGCTCTGCATCTCTTGCATCTCTCTGGTGGACTTGCTCCTTCCCAAGGGTCAGGGACTCTATCTGGAGCTACAAAACGTCTGGGGCTGTCCCTGCAGGTTCCCCTGAGATTTAGTCAGCACCAGAGGGACCCAGAGTCACAGAGTTTAGCTTGGCACCTGCCAGGTGGTGTGATGCTGGCAAGACTTTGACAGCGGCAATGCAAGAGGGTGCTAGACGATAGAGGGTGGACACTGGCAAAAACACCCTAACCTGGTCCTCCAAACGAGAGGGGGCAAGTGCACGCTGTAACGAGACATGTGGAGGTGAGGTGTTAGGGAGGGAGTGTGCTTGGTGCGGGGAGGGGTGTAGATGGGTTGAGCTGTGGAATGATTTCTCTGTCCCTTCCCGGATGCTGGACCTATTCTTGGCTCCAAGAGGACTCTCTCTCTTGCTCTCTTCTTGGGAAAAATCTTCCCTGTGGGACTCTGGATGACAAGTATGACAAGAACTTCATGCGTTGCGTACCTGCTGCATGCCACGAGCCTCACGTACATCTTCACTTTAAATTCTCACAATTTCCCTTCGAGGTAGGGAGAATCCTTTCTGTTTTACAGATGAGGAAACCAAGGCTTGGGAAGCTTTAAAAAATGTGTCCAGTGTTACCTATCTAGGAGGTTGTAAAATCAGGATTCCTGTTCAAGTTGGCCTGGCTCCTCTGCCCACTGCCACCTCTCATTTCTGAGACGACCCCTCTCACTGCAGTGTCGGTTCCGGCTGAGGAGAATGGGTCCAAGGAGCAGCAGCTAGAAGGACACATCAAAGAGAGGTAGGTGAGGCCTCCAGAGAAGGAGACTCGAGAAGGAGGAGATGCAGCCCAGTGAGGACCTACAAGTTTTCTTAGGGCCACTGTGCAGAGGCCCACTGGCCTTTATCTACCTGAAATACGAGGCAGCCCGCAGGATTCGGGCGAGACCACCAGAAGGACTTTCTAGCCTAGAAGCGTGGAGTGCTCTGGAATGGGCAGAAGAGGAGGGGCGTAAAGACAGATGCTTTGCAGAAGCCATCCTGTAGTGGTTCCAGCGCAGCTGCCTTGCTGACCCAAGGCAGGGGGTGGCCAGAGGCCATTTTGGGACATCTCCTTGTGGCCAAAAGAGTTTGGAATCCGGTGCCTGGGTGGGAGTTAGAATCTCAAGAGCCAGAGTTTTCTGGATCCATGGAAAGACAAATCGGGAGGGCTGGTGCTGGAATGCTGAAGCTGTCTGGAGCACACCTCAGGACCCTGAAAGTGGGGGCTGGGAGATTCCAGCCCATATTCTCTAGGAGACGGGGAGGTTGTAGCTGTAGGCACTATGAGGGAAGCCCACCCCTGTCCCTAACTCCAGGAGTCCCTGAGGCCAGAAGCCTGCCACGCCCCTGGGGATGCCCAGAGGGAGGGCTGTGGGGCCAGGGCCCAACCGAGTCCCAGACTTGTGACTGACTAGGTGGCTCAGACCTCTGGCCAGTCCTGAGCAGATGGGTGGAGGAGGGCGGGGTGCTGGGGCAGGGTGGGGTGGGGACTGGGAGGTCCAGGTGGGCCTGAACAGAGGGTGGCCCTTCCTGTGTCTCCCCTCACCCTGCTGGCCTCCCTCCTTTCTCTTTGATGCTTCTCACCACAGACTTCAAACAGGCTGCCCTCTGCTTCCACCCGCCACCAGCCCATAATTAGAGCTTCTCCGGCTGCCGATGCCCTCACTCCCTTCCCTGCTCTGGATCCAGCTCGCCTTTATCTCTACTTTTTCACCCTTTCTCTCTTTCTCTCCATCTCTCTCTTCCCGCTGTTCCCGGTCCTCTGGCTCTCTGCCTCGCTCTCACGTCCTGTCTAGATCAGGGACCCGCCGCAGACTGGTCCCCGGGCCCCCCAGGCAGTGGTTTCCTTCCCCTTCTCTCCCGTTTGTCTTCTCAGTCCAACTGTGGACTTTTCTGTCTTTATTGCCATATCTTCTTTCCATCTCTATCCAGCACTGTTTCTGTCTCTCTCCTTTTCTTTCTCCCTTCTTTTTAATGTGATCTACACCCGCTCCTTACGTTGAAAGCTGCCCTCATTGGTGCCCTTTCTGCCCAGAACCTGGGACCAGGGCCTCCACCCCACCCCGCGGCCCCTGTCGAGATTGACCCGGGGCAGCCCATAGGCAGCCAGCTAAGCCAGCTCCAGGCTGTTGCCTCCTCCTTGGTCGGTGCCCTGTGGGCCCAGCACAGCCTCGGTGCCTCCCACTCCTTCTGGGCTGCCTTCAGGCTCTTCTAGGGTCTGGTTTTTCTGGCCAGGCTGACCTCTCACCCAGTGGGCTTCCTCTGTGACTCATGGCCAGTAGTGCCATGTCCATTCTTTTTCCCAGGAGAAACAGGGCCTTTGCCAGGAGCCTCTCCATGGCCTGATATGGGAAATAGGAGATCAAGAATCCTACAGATCCCCAACCTCCAAGGCAGTGGGGCCCAGGCTGGAGCTTGACCCCTGCTCAGGCACAGGTACCTCTACCAGTATCTGCCAGCCAGGCTTAGGGGTTTCATCCCAACCAGAAGAGTCTTGAACTTCCTTCCCTCCTACTCTGAGTGCTCCTGGTACCACAGACTCAGCCTTTCTTGGAGAGACTGGCCTTGTGGGCAAGCCTTGGGCAGTGAGTGGTCTGGATGTGGATGGACCCCCTAGGGATGAGAGAGCCAGTTTGAGTACTCCCTTGATGCTACAGTTCTGACGTGACCTCCCTGGGCCTGTTCCCAAGGACGCTGTGAGGAGGGGTGATAATAGGAAATCCATGACTAATGCCCACGTTGGACACAATGTTTTCCAGCTGACAGTGCCCTTCTCGGTCACGTGGGAGCCTCATTGCCTCCATCATGGGCGTGGAATGAGATGACCACATCCCTTTTACAGATGAGGACACTGAGGCACAGGTAGTCCTAGGTGCTCTCTCCAGGGCCCCTCCTGGGGGGGAGGGGAAGCTGGATAGGCTGGGAGCTTGGGCCCCCATGTGGGTCCAAGCTCTAGACAGGGAGGGGCAGGCAGGACACGTGTTTCTGGCCATTTCTCGGTTCTAAGTAAAGATGGGTGCCCACTGGGTGGATGAGAGCTCAGGAATCAAGGGATTATAGCAGGAACCCCAATATTGGATATTTCTGGATAGGCCCCAGGCGAGGCCAGGCCTAGGGAATGCTCAAAGGACGGGGAAACACACCCTGAGCTGGCCAGACCTGGGCCCAGGGGCCTTGGCCTGGCAGCCCAAGGATGTGTGACAGTGTGTGAGTGTGTGTATGTGCATGTGTGAAAGCGTATATACAAGCATGAGTGACTGTGGGGGATGTGCTATGTGTGGGCGTGCCTGTCAGTGTGCATGTGAGTGAGGGTTCGTGACTGTGTAGATAAGTGTGTCAGAGGGTATGGTTATGTGAGTGCACGCAGTCATGAGAGGCTGTTTCTGAATGTGAATGAGTGAGTGTGTCAGCGTGTGAGTCCTGAGTGGGTGTGTGACTGTGTATGTACGAACTGACTGAGGTCTCTGATGGGGAGAGAACGTGTGTAACGGAGAGTGAGAGCGAGAGGGAACAAAACGGGCATGCGCGTGCCCATGTGTGCCCATGGGCGTGCCTGTGCGTGAGTGTGTGCCCATGGGCGTGCCTGTGCGTGAGTGCGTGTGTATGCCCGGGGTTTCCTCCTCATCCTCAAGGGCAGCAGCTTCTCCTCCCTTCCTCCTCTGCCCTTCTCTCCCTTATCCCTTATCCCTCCTCTTTTTTCTTCTTTCTCCCTTCCCTGCTCAGCCACCCTTTGGGGACCAGGTGCCAGGACCACTCCCCACTTCCAGAGGCACCCTGGGGATACTCTTTCCTCCCTTTGCTGACAGGAAGGTGGTCCCCAGAGCCCAGCGGAGGTGGTTGGTTCAGGAAGGAGGGGCAGGGTGGCCTGTCTCTGAGGTCCCCTTTTCTCCCTCCCATCTCAAGGCCCAGTGTAGGAATTGTTCAGCGTCTGCATCGGAGTCCCCACTCTGTGTGGCTCTGCCAGGTCGGGGCGGCAGCTCCCGTGGCCTAGGTGCTAGCTCCAGCCTGTGCTTTGCCTTGCGGCCAGGCCTTGATGGCCTTAGCTCCTCACCTGTGAAGGCTTCTTCTCCCAGTTCTAACATCTGGCTCCCTGGTTCTCACCCTCTCCCCTACCCCAGGAACCGTGGCTGTTTTCCGAGCTCTGCCAACTTGGCAGGGCCTCCAGTCTGAGGTTCTTGGCTGGGGAGAGGCCTGGAGGAGTGAGGAAATTTTTTGCCTTTAGAAACTGGGGATTTGGGCTGAGGTTGGCATGCTCACCCCAGACAGACTTGTCCGAGCACAACTCTGCTGCAGGGAAGGACAGGTCCTCCTGCCACCTTCTCCTGGGGTGGCTGTCTGAGGGGGGCACACAAGCCTTGCTCTGGGGAGCCCCAATCTGAGGAGGGAGGAGCAGTCCTGGCCTGGAGACCCCTCAGCTTGATAGGAGAGATGAAACACACTAGAAACCCAGAGAGCTGGATTCACACAGCAAAATAAATACGCAATTCCCAGCCAGACAGAACCATGAGATCCACAGCACTTACCAAGGTGGGGATGAAAGTAGCCATTCAATTCTTTCAATAAATGAAAGAAAAAAAGAAGACAGGAAAGAAAAAAGGAAGGAGGGATGGGGGAGGAAGAAGGGAGGACACCAGAGCTGGAGGGGACAGAGGGGACAGATGGAATTGAGCTGTGAGGCTCTAGGAAGCTTCCTGAAAGCTACTGAGATGCAAGGAACTTCACCCTGAAACTGGACACTTGAGGCCTCTGGCATTTATTTTGACCACTGGGGCCTCTCCAGGACCCTGGAGCCAAGCCCCTGTAAGAGTCCCTGCTTAGTTCTCTCTTTCTTCCTCTTTTTGTCTCAGCCTCCCACTAATATTTTGGGGAGACTCCTTCCCAGCTGCCCAGAGGACTGTAGAGAAGGGACTCTTTCCTCGTCCCTCCTAGGAGAGCTCACTCAGCTTCTGAGGAGGAAGCAGGGCCCTTAGCAGTGGGAGACAGGGGGTGGGCCAGCCAGGAGCCCCCACCTTTTTAACATCTGGCTCCCTCTCTCCCCAGATCCAGAAAATCACAGCCCATCAGGCCGTCTCCTCCCTGACACCAGCACAGTCCTCAGCACAGGGAGGAGTGCAAGGCGGGGTGGATGGTAGTGGGGAGAGACACCAGGTCTCCTTGCATTCGACACCAGGCCCCAGGTGCTGGGCTAGAGGCTGCTGTGGGGGAGCTCAGGAAGATGGAACCCCTGGGGGTGTCTGGGACCTCTTAATTCCCAGGTAGCCTGCTTGGCTGCAGCCTCAAATATCAGGCTCAGAACCCTAGAGGCGAGTGGGTGGGTGGAAAGCAGGTTCCAGGCCACTCCCTCTCAGATAGTTCCACATCTGGGACTTGCTGTGCCACCCTGTGCCCTGCTCCGTGCCCTGTGCCTTGTCTTGGAATCAGATGGGGGAGCAGGGGGTGGATCCCAAAACCAGAAGTTGGTTCTCCCTATTTGTATCCCCATCTAACTGGTTCCAGCTTTAAGAAAGAGGGAAGTGGTAGGTGTGAGCAAGGAGAGCCAGTCTGGAATTAATCCTCTCGGTAGCTTGTCTGGTTCCCTCCTTGGTGGAAGATCAAGGTTTCATAGGGCCGAGAGTGGGGCCAGCTCCCTGCCGGGTGGGTGTTGAAAGCTTCAACTGACCCAAACCGGCTTCTGTAGTGATGGCTCCAATAGCTACATTTGCAATCGATGGACACGACACATCTCAAATAGGAACTGCTTGAGTTTGTGAGCACTTTACAGTTTTCCACATTCACATACCTGATCTCATTTTGAGCCCCTGGCAATCCTGAGGCTCATGCAGTAGTGTGGTGAAGTATCTCTCCATTTTGCAGGTGAGAACACTTGTAGTTCAGGAAGTGTGCCAGGTTCTGGGACCCCAGGCTCCTTCTTTCCCACTATGCCTTATTATTTATCACATTTGAGAAATAATTTGTTTTGGTCTTCAGAGCCAGGAAAGCCTCGGGTCCTTCGTGGGTAGGCTGTGTGTCAGGTTTAGATCAGGGGACAGGGCCATTGAGGCATGGATGAGATCATCTCAGGCTGAGTCCAGGCCTCTCCCATCCTAACACAGATGTCAGCCCCTCAGTGCTGAGGCCACAGCAGCCTCTACACTCAGGCTTCCTCTTGGGGTGGAAGAGTGGTATCTGCCCTCTCTCCACCAGGGGCAGGGCCTGGCAGCCCCAGCCAGCATCTTGTGGGGTATACCCGGGCTCTGGGGCTTACTGGGGGCTGGCGAGAGACACGGGGTCCTGGTCTGGCTCAAGCCAGGCCTGCCCCTCCATGGGTGGGTGAAAGATTGGAGTGGGAGATGGGATCTGGTGCCATTTTACCCTGGGAGCTGAGTGCCAGTGTGGCCCCCTGCTGGCAACTGGCCAGGCCATTCCAGACCACATTTTTCTCTGGACAGCCCCCTCCTCACCCTGACTCCTGGCAATAGACCCCTCCCCTCCATGCTCACCCAACAACCCAGACACCTTGACTCGCTGTCTGAGAACTCTGTTTTCTTCCTGCTCTGTATGGGCTCCTACTAATGCCAGGCACTTAGTGGGTGCTTTACTCAGGTGACTTCATCCATTCTGCCTGAGAATAGGTATCATTATTCCCCATTTCAGCAATGAGGAGCTGAGGCCCCGGAAGGAAGAGTGACTCACTCAAGGTCACACAACTGGGGAACTAGCAGAGGAGATTCAGCCTCAAGCTCCAAGCAAGGTGTAGGCAGAGGGGATGCTGCAGAGGGAGCTTGGAGCTTGAGAAAGGCTTTGAATGCCTTGCTGAGGAGCCTCAGCTTGATTTTGTAGGTGAAGGGTTTTTAAACAAGAAAGTCACAGAGCAAGAGCAGAGAGCCAGACTACCTGGGTCCAAATTCTGCCCTGAACACCTAACTGTGTGACCTTGGGCAAGTTACTTAACCTCTCTGTGCCTCGTGTTAGCATCTGTAAAAGAGAATGGTAATAGTGCCTACCTCATGGACTGACTATGAGTATTAAGTTAATGAGCCTAAGGCACTTTGGGCAGAGAGCAGTATATGATACACACTAGGCACTTTATGTTTGCATTAGCACTGGTGGCTCCTGACCGGACCCCTCCCTTCTCCTTTTCTTACCACCTCCCCCACCTTCTTTGTCTGAGGAATGAGAAATGCTGCCTTGAATAAAGAACTGAGCCTGTGACCTGCTGTGGGCAGAGGCCCCCATATGTCCTACAAGCTTCCTGAAGCCCCTGTCCATCTTTCGTTATGGCTGGTAGGTGCCTGGTGGGCAGTAGGTATGTATATTTGAGTCACTTGGAGGAAGGAAGCCACAATGGAAAAGTCTGAAGTGATCTGAAATAGCCTTTCTAATGCCTGAATGTAGCCCTCAGGGCACAGAAGAGACATGAAGTGGACGGTTTCCTTGTCCAGGCTGTGAGGTGAGGAGGAGTTGGGGCCAGCTTCCAGCAGGAGCAGGAGCAGCTGGGCTGAGGAGGGAGGGGTAGGCTAGAGAGAGGCAGGGTACTAGGGAGGGGAGTGGGTGGGAGGGTTTGAAACCCACCCAGGGCAGAGCGGTTGAGGGCAGGACTGCAGGCAGAGGAGGCCTCGCAGACAGGTGGAGACAGTGCCACAACTCAGGTGAGGAGATGAAAGTGTCTGGAGAGACTCCTGCACTACCTGCCTGTCCCCTAATCCCTGCTCACTCCTCCAGGGGCTGGGACATTCTCCCTAGAGCTCCATGGCTCCCGAGCCTGCCCCCTCTCACTTCACAGGAGCCCACCCCACCCAGCCCAGCTGGAGCTAGGAATGGGGCTGTGGGCAGCCGGCAGATAGAACCCACTGATCAAAGGGCTGATCTCCTGGGTGACCTGGACTGGAGGGATGTCCCAGAGTCTGAGAGGTGCATGGCCATTTCTGATGGTGGGCAGGGGGCAGTGGGGATGGGGAGCAGACAGGACCTTGGCTATAGAAAAAGGGGGCAGATACCAGAATCACAGAAAAGCAGCCTGGTCCTTCCCTCTCTCCCCCTCCCCCCACTCCCACTCCCTTCTTGTCTTTCCTTTCCATTCTTTTTCTAGCACTGAGTACAGTGCAGCATGTGTAGTAGGCAATCAATAACTATTTGAATTCATAAGCAGAGCTAAAGATGTGAGTTCTGTGGTTTCTGCTAATGACCTAACGCCAGAACCCAGCTCTTTGGCAGGAATGGGGGATGGAGTTAGTGATGAGGGGATGGACGAAACAGGATGTAGGGGGAACTCCAGCTTAAGACACAGTGAGGATGAATCACTTGTCCAGGGTCTTTTCTCATCAGCTGGGACTGGGCAGAAGAGAAATCAAAAGGAATGAGGGGAAGATTGGAATTCAGCTGGAGAGGTGAATGAAAAACGTTTTCTTTTGTTTTTAAATGAATCTTCACAAATAATGAAATGTAAATAATTGGACATAAAATTCCAACTATGTCCCTTGAATTCAGTGCCTCCCACATTTTCGCTGCGGAAACATCATCTTTTTAAGTTTTGCTGTATGGGAACTTTCAAGTCAACTGATTTGATATCAACTCACTTTTTAAACATAGCTTCAGAGTCTACGGCGATGCCACCCTGAACAACCCCGATCTTGTCTGATCTCAGAAGCTAAGCAGGGTCGGGCCTGGTTAGTACTTGAATGGGAGACCACCTAGGAAGACCAGGTACTGTAGGCGTAAAAATTAAAAAAATAAGGGATTGTAAGCTGACAAGGTCCTTGCAGTCTGTGAGGTCAACCAAGGGTTGCCTCGCCTAAAAAAAAATTAAACTTAGCTTCACCACTTACTAGCTGTGTGACTTGGCCAAGTCCCTTGACTTCTCTGTGCCTCCGTGAAATGGGGAGAATAATAGTACTTATCTCATTAGCTTATTATGAGGATTAAATGAGTCAGGATTTGTAAAGTGGCTAGAAGAGCGCCTGGTGTATGTGAAGCGCTATGTAAGTGTTTGTTAAATAGAATAAGCAAATAAATACTCTGAGCAATAACATCTGTGAAATCGTGGCCTGGTGATCAGTTATATTTTTTCACATACATTAAAATAGAGAACTATGAACTATTGCTATGCCTCAAATCATCTTCTGTACTACCAGTGGGAAATCGTCCCAGATGGGCCAACCACTGCTGTCTGTGCACCAGTCTATTTTTTGTGGTTTAATTCCGTCCTAGTCTTAGCCCATACTCTCTTCCTGTGGCTAGCACCGCAGGGTCCTTATCGGCCTCATCGTCACCATGGTTTTGCCAGAGCTCCTCTGTGGTGAGAAGTCAGGGCTCTTTGTATCTTGTGCTTGCTGTTGGAAATGAAACTGCTCCGTGCGAAGGCACTTCCCAACAAGGCATGGGTGCAGGTAGGACATCTGTGCTGGGTCTTTCCCAGGAGCGTCTACTCCAGAATCCCAGAGATGCCGTGCTCTGCCCCAAACAAGCTCAGCCTTTGGCCTTTTCTGAACCTGGGAGAAAAGAGAGCCCTGGAGTTGAGAATGGGAACAGGATAACTTTGAGGCCTGGGCATGTTGCCTTCCATTTACCCTCTGGGCTCCTCCTATGTGATGTCTTCAGGACTTTAATTTGCATGTTGTTTGAGGTTAACCGCCTTTCTTAATGAGGCCGGGGATGAAGAGGGCAGTGGGATGAGAAACCCCTAAAGGGGCAAGGGGTGTGATGGCTTCTTTAGAGGCCCCTGGAGTGGGTATGTGGGGTTATGAAGCCTGCCAGCACACCGTCTCATCCTCCAAGACAGGACCCATGGGAGAAGATCATGATTCTCATGGGGTGGGGTAGGGCTACTTCCTGGAAGCTCTTCTCTGCCAGGGTTTCAAGATAGGAAGCTGGAATGGCAGCAGTGAGATTCAAGGGCAGACCCCAGGGAAGACTTCCCACCAGACCTGGGTTGGTGGAAGGGCTGGTAGAGAATTCTGAGGGTGTGGGACTAGCAGTGATGGTCAGATCCAGGTGGGAATCTAGATGACCAGTTATGCACTGAGTCCTCAGGTTGTGCTGTGGGTTCAAGTCAGGCTCACAGAGCGAGAGAGAGGGGACAGCCAGGCTGCCTTCCTCAACCTGCAGCCGGCCAGATGTATACAGCCCTGATGTGCAGGAGAGTTGGTCCCAACATTCAAGTCTACATGTCCCGGTATGTGTGTGTGCATGTGTGTGTACGCACGCATGTGTGTGTGTCAGAGAGGAGGGAGCTGCCTCCTCCATCAGACTCGGGGCTCCCATGGCAGCACTGTGTCTCCCAATAAACTGGGGGTTCCCTGAGGGCCAAGGCAGCACTGCCTCATTGCTCTGTTCCTACCTACAGAGGGGGCTCAATTGGCTCAGAGCTGGGCCCCAGGCCCTGAGACCTCCACCCACCCGACTCCCCTGGCCTTCTCTGTTCTCTGTCTGCCCACTCTCCCTCCCTCCCTCCAGCACACACGCACCACCAGCAGACTCCCTTTGAAGTCTTGCTGAGTCGTGTTGTTCTTATGACAGAGTCAACAGGCATGGCCCAGCCAGGGGCTGGGGCCCTGGTAATGAGGCTCTTCCGGGGGAGGGGGCCTGAGTGGGGCTCCCATCAGATAAGGCAGCGCTTTGCCGCCTCCCCATTTGCTATTCTAATGAGGGACCCATCTGAGGGACAGGTTGGTCCAGGCCTGGCTGAGCACATGGCACCTGCCTTCTCATCCTAGCTGAGATGGGTCCTGTGGCCATATGACCTCCAGGGTCCCACCAAGTCCTGTGACCAAGAAAGTCTTCAGACCATTCCTCCCACCTCCAGCTGAAGGCAGGGGCCATGGCTGCATCTCTCTCTGTATGTAGAGCCTCCACTTTGCTGTTAGGGAAAGGATTTGGGTCAGACGCCAGGAGGAACTTCCTAGGTCATGATGTAAACGTGTCAGATTCGGGCCTGGAGTGGGGTGGTTAGGGAATGACTCCCCTGCTCCAGGCTTTGGAGGGCCACTCTGCTGGTGTGGCATTGGGAAACGTAGCGGGCAGATGGGCAGCGGACAGGAGA
Source organism: Pteropus medius (assembly GCF_902729225.1). Lineage (NCBI taxonomy): Eukaryota > Metazoa > Chordata > Mammalia > Chiroptera > Pteropodidae > Pteropus > Pteropus medius. The sequence goes on from NW_024351732.1 coordinate 774,211, forward strand.
GGGAAAAGGAGTCTCAAGAGTTAGCACTAAGAAAGACCCCAGGTTCATATATCACACACCAGAAGGAATATGCTTGGTCCTCTTCTGCCTCGTTTTCCTCTTTCAGGAATAATTCTCAGGTCATATGAAAATAGTAGGGAGAGAAAGGCCAACAGTGTGGTGAGCTCAGGCCTGGGTCCTTCAGTGATGTTTGGGAGAGGGGCTCAGTCCAGCTATGGGTGAGTTGTACCAGCAACCTTAATGGAAACCTAAAGGTCACTCTATTGGCCTTCAAGGAAGACTCCCAGAAGGTCATTCCGGGCATGCTCCCGCCTCTAGACTAATTGTTTCATCGTTTCACCATGAGGCTGCCTCTGGAGTCCTCTTCCCTGGGCTTGAATCCTAGCATCTCCACTTGCTTACTGTGTGGTCTCGGACAAATGGCTGCCTCAGTTTCCCCATCTATAAAATGAGAATAAGAATTGTAGTATCTCTCTCGTTGAGAAAAGGGATGCAATAATTCCTGTAAAGCCCTTAACAAAGGGTCAGGCACTTATTGGGCTCCAGTAATTCCTCCAAAGGCCCCTTTTAAATTCTCGTTTTCCTCCTGGAAGTTCTGTCTGCCCTCCATCCGACTTCTAATCTTGATAAAGTATCATCTTTCCAGCCGATGTGGGGATATGGGGTAGGTGGGCGTGTTGGTTGTTTCTGGCCTCAGTTTCTCTTAAATGGTGCCTCCCTACTTCTCCCCCTCCCTACACCACCCCCCCGCCCCCCACTAAGCCTGCATGGTGAGATAATGTCTAAGAGATACTTGGAGTTACTTGGAGGAAGAGGCCAGACAGTGAGTGACCAGAGGTGATTATCTGGCGTGACTAAAGCAGTGGTTTCCCTGCCCCCAGCCCAGGCAGAAGGGAGGGGGACATCTGAGGTCACGTTCCAGAAGGAACTTCCCAGGAAAGGCTGGACTCGGGGAAGCCTAACTTGGGGTGGGGGCAAACGGGAGGGAGGAAGCCAGAACTCTGTTTCATGTGTATTTTCACAGGAAAGAAAAGACACCACCACCAATAACTCATCCTATTTTAAAGGGGGTTTGAGGCCGGGGATTGACCAAAATGGCCTCCCCAAGCCTCTTCGTTTCATTTCAGCCCTTGAACAGCCAGCCTGTCTCCAGCTTTCAGCCTGCCCCCTCTATGTACACTCCTGTCTACACTTGCCATTGGCCTTCTCCCTCCCACCCCCACCCCTCAGCCTCTACTAGCTCCCTCCTAGCACCTCCTCCCCATCCTGCTCCTTCCTTGAGGTCCCTGCTATAGCAGCCCAGGTCCAGATGCCCCTTGAGACCAGGAGCTCATTGCAGGTGGAGGTCCCAGTCTCCGCCTCTCTTTGCATCTCCTCCGCTCGCCCGGCCCCCAGAGTCCTTCAGAGAACCAGAGAGCTGCCCGCTGCGGGTGGGGGTGGGCGCTGGACTCTCCACGGGGACTCCAGCCTCCTCTTTGCAGAGTAAGCCCAGCTCGGGGAAGGCATGCAGTTCCCACTCAGGCCTCTGGGTGCTGCCCGACAGCTGTGGTTGGTCTCAGCCCGGAAGGGCCCTCCCACCTGGCAGGTACTTGCCTTCACTCTAACTCTCCTCCCCTCCCAAAAGAGGCCGCCTTCATTTAAAAAAGAAGCAACCATTAATACTAGATATTTCCACAACCATCATTCATTTGATCCTAGTTATTAGTATTGCCGAGTCCCATTTCACACACGGGAAAATCGAGGCACAGAGAGGCCAGGTGGCTTGCCCTAGGTTGCTCAGAGGGTGAGGAATCCTGACTAACCCTCTGGAAGACAAGAATAAGCATGGGGAGGTAACCTCCCATGCCGCGATGTGGAAAGCAGATACTCTGGCTTGTTCTGGTCTCTCGGGACCATGAAGGGGACGGAGTGGGGACAGAGCCCTGAGTGGGTTTCCAGTCCAGACTGCTATGATCTTACTGGGAAACCTTGGGCAAGACCCGTCTCAACTCTTCCCTTACATTAGTTAGATCTCCCATCCTCAGGTGTGCTGGGAAAATCTCGTCAGGGACATTGGGAACACTTAAAGACAGTGTTAAGTGAGGAACTCTCCCCTCCCATGCTTAGTGTCAGGGTCTCTGCTCTCTCCCTATTACTGAGGGTCCTGCACAGACCCTCTCCTGTGGCTAGCTTGAGGGAGGAAGGGGAGGAGGATGCCCTGCCCTCATAGGCCTTGCAAGGAAACAGAAGGAGGGGAGCCTGAGGGAGAGTGTGTGGTCTGTAGGGAGTTGCATCCTGGAGGGGGCTTTCCCTCCTCCCTCTCCCTTTCCTCCTCCCCCTTGGACCTCCTGCTCCCTCACCCCCCACATTATATCTAGCACTGAGCAGGGCTTGAAGGGGTGACAGCAACTTTGAGGGTGGGACTGAGAGTGCACGAGGTGGTACGTAGGTGTCAGCATGAGTGGGCCCTGGTTTGCTAAGTTGAGAAGCTGTAGGTGTGAGTGTGTGTGTGCGCATGCATGTGTGTGCGTGTGCATGCACAGGCTCACATATGTATGGAGGCCCTACCCCAGCTAGGGTTCTTTCCAGGCCTTCTTATCTGTAGATTCTCAATACTCTGTGAAACTTCTTTTCCACCGTGCTCACTCCTCTGAGACAGTGGTCTCCAGTGTCCCCTCTGCAGGCCTTATGTGTGGCGGCCTGTGGTCGGGTCTGTAGCATTGTCCGAGGACCACTGAGGCGTGGTCTGTCCCACTGCACCAGAGCCCCTGGGGCAAAGACCAGACTCTTCTTCTCTAAATGCCCTGCCTGGGCTGGACCAGGTACTCCCTAAATATTCAGTGGAGCTGAGACTCTGGGAGTGAGGGGCAGGGAGGGGCAGTCCTCTTCTTGGGGTGCCTGCCCTGTCTCCTCCTCTCTACTCTCTGAGTTATGTTCATTTTTTAAAAAAATTATTTCATTTAAGAAACAATTACCAAATTACCAAAAACAAATTACCAAGTGCTACATGCTTATAACATAGAACTTCTGTAAACAATACAGACATCTAGAGAACACAAAGTGCTCCAGAAGCTCATTTCTCCATCAGGTCACTATGGTTAATGTCGGTGTGCTTCCTTCCAGACCTTTCTAAGCATTAAAAAAAGTCTTCAACATAAATGGAGCTTAACTAACAAATGGCAATAGAATAAACAGTACCTAGACTTGTTTTTGCATCGTTCTTCATCTGTGTAAACAGAGCGATCTCATGGTTAAGGGCAGCAGTGTACTCACTGTGTGGACACGCTCGAATGTGGTTAACCTCTTATCAGGGAGGGGCATTTGGGCAGCCTCCGATTTTTCGTTCTCAGAGGTAACGCTGAATAAGGGTGCTTGTCTGAGTACTTTTGTGTTCGTGGGAGCATGCTCTGTAGAAGGGACTCCTTGGACACAGAACAGCTGTTCCAGTGGGCGTGTGCATTAAGCCTCCTGAGAGATACTGCATGAGCGTGTACACATTTGTCACCCTCGAGAGGAGAGCATCCCGCCTTTCCCCTGGTGATGTAATCCTGGGGGTGGAGTCTGCCCCTCCAGGAAGTCTTTCCTAAAGTCTGACCAAAATTCCCTTGTGTGGAAGTTGAGCTATTCCCTCCCCAACTGCCCCGGGGCGGGGTCTTCTTTGGGGTGGCACTTAGCTGGCTGGGTGATCTGGGAAAGGCTGCTCTCTACAGACTGGTGTGTGTGTGCTGGGGGGTCGGGGAGCATTCCTCTCCTCTCTTTGTTAGAAGCTTTTTGCAGAAAAGAGGAGAAAGACCAAGGAAGTTCTGGATAATCAGACTGGCATGTTCACTGAGAGCAGGGGGTGGTGGTCCCAGGAGGCACTTTTCTGCCTCCTAGGTCTTAATATCTGGGAAATGTGTGGATGTCTTCACAAGGCTAGACATCGCAAAGCACTTCCTAGATACATATAAAGGCTTCTCTCAGCAGGACACTGTTGCTTCCAGAATGGGGAGGTGGGGGTGGAGGCTGAGCTTGGGAGGAGACCCAGGGTCCTTAGTTGCCTCTGGCATTAGCCCTCCTGCCCCTCTGGTCCTGCTAGAAGACTGTGTGGAGGTCACTCTGTACATATGTGTTTGTCTCCACGCTCACCTGGCAGCCCAGAATACCTGGGTCCTCGAGACTAAGAGGGTCAGAGGAGTTAGCATTAACCCTTCATGGGTTCAGCTGATCCAAGGGGTGTGGGTTCTCCACCAAGAATCAGCCAATAGATCCAATCAAAGGCAGAGCCTTCAGGGCACCAGCCAACTCCTTCTTCATCTTTGCACTCATGCATACATCAAACCCTCACTGCACACCCAGGTACCGAGACCCACAGTCTGTGTGTCCCAGAACAGACAAGTGACCAAGCCCACACAATGTGACAAGTGATAAGTGCTTTGAATGGAAAAGCAGCAGCAGGAGAAATCTATGAGAAACTCACTCACTGATGTGCAGTAACCTCATTACCCCTAATTGCCATTGCTCCTGGCCCTCTAACAAGCCAGGGGAAGTCCCGGGCGCAAGGAACAAAGCCCTGAGTGGTTTCCACTAGGAGCCAGAAGCCTGGATTCTAACTCAGGACTGACTGCCAAGACCTTGTTCTTTACAACAGCATTGGTGGTTGGAGAGGGTCAGACCAAGGACTTTTGGTATGTATTTGGTGCATGGATGAGTGAGTGAAAGATCGAATGCCTGAACAACCTGCATTGCAAGTGTCTCTGTCATGTGTAGCTTTTCCTTGGGGCTGTGAGCATCTCTTGATGCCACAGAGTATGTCTTATCCATGTTTGAAGTCCCAGTCTGAAACAGAGGTGGGGCCGGTAAATAAACGAATGAGTGAGTGAATAAATGATGAAGCCATCAATAAGGTCCACTTTAGCAATTCTTCCTGATGTTCCACTCGGAAACATCTCAGCAGGAGATGAGAGTACAGGGCTAGAGACCCCTTCCCTTCCAGCACCTTCAGGAAATTCCACTCTCACCTGGACTAAGCAGTGCTGTGAGGAGACAGAGAGAAGCCTGGCCTGTCCTGAGAGCTGGAAGTGGGAAGCCTGGGTAGGGATGCCTCTGGGTTCCCAGGGAACCTTAAGGGGCCATTGTATTCATCCTCTGGCCTCTGTGCCAGCCCCCACCCTTCCTTTGCCCCTCAGACAGATGGGCAGGACCTCATCTGAAATGACCAGCCTCTAGCACAGCACTTGGCCCTTTTAGTGGGCTTGCAATAAATGTTATCAAACAAATGTCAAGTGAAAAGAACAGAGATGCTGGGGAAGGGTCTTGGTTACTCGGGCTCCTTGCCACAGGGAGGTTTCCCCTCAGTAACACTGCTCTCTCTGGAGCTACAGGAGGCTTGAAGTCTTCCCCAACCTGGTCTCAGCCGCCCAAACGCTGCCCCCTAGGACCTGCTCACTGGGCTTGATTTGCTGATGGGCTTAGAGGTGGGGACCTTGACGGGGAAAGCAGTGTGAAATGCAGGTTCCTGGGTCCAGTGAGTGGTTACAGTGGGGAGACTGTGGGAATCTGCATTTGAACTAGTTCTCCTTGATTCTGAGGCAGGTGGGTGATCCGAGGCCTACATTTTGAGAAACAAAATCTCAGTGCCTAGCTCCCTGAATCCTGGGAAATGACCTTGAGCAGATATCTGGTCTTTTTCTAAGAGTGACTGGGTTTTGTTTCTAGGGAAGAAGATCCTGGAGCCATGGAAATCTCGGGGGCTCGAGCTTGCTCCTGGTTCATAAGAGCCTAGCCTGCACCATAGCAGGTGGGGGGTAGGGGAGAGTGATGGGAGGCAGGGACGTGGGGTGGCTCACAGCCCAAAGAGGGGAGAAGGACCCAGGTAACGGAGTGAGAATGTTCTGAGAACTGGGGTTGATATGTATCCTGGGCCAATTTTGGGACTTAACAAGATTACCTTTGGTCACCAGGGTTCCTTCTTCGGGTCTGCACTAAATCTCTTTTGTTACAAAAAAATATTCTTATAGAGGTCATGCTAGGGGCTAGGCCTTTGCTCAGGTCTAATACAGCCTAGGGACCCAGGAAGCAATAGGGACACATGGGGATAGTGGGAGAGCACCCCACATCCTGCATACGCCCAACATGGTGTCAAGGGAGAGGACGGTGAGGGGGCAGTCAGTCACATCCTAAGGTTGTACCTCCTGGGCTCATCCCAGTCTGAGAACCACTGTCTCCTTTTCTCCCTAGAGACTACTTCACTCCTGCCTTAGAGTCATGCAATTCGTCTTCTGGAGTTCTTCTTGATGTCTAACTTCAAGCTTTTCCGCTTACAAGCAGGACATCTTCGCTCCCAGACTGGGAAAGGGAAAGATCTGACCCCCATCTCGTCCTGCTTCTGGAGTCTATTGAAAATGCCCCCATATCCAGTCAAGCCACATTCCTTACTGGCCAGAGAAGCTCCCACTCACTTGCTCAGGTCCCACTTCCTCCTTCCACGTGCTTCCTCTGCTTTCTCTCCTCCCCCCCTCCCCTCTCATTCCCATCCTGTGTGGAATGTAGGGAACCTCCAGCTCCTGCTGACACCCTCTCCCAGAACTCCAGGCTGATTGAGGGGGGGGGGAGGGCAGGAGGACCAGTTTTTCCAGCCCTGAGACCAGCCTGCCCCTGGGGGCTCTTCCAAGCCCAGCAGGATGGCAACCTGGGCCTCTGAGGAATGTGGCAGATCCAGCTCCTGCTGCCATGATAGAGGGAGATGGGAGGGAGCCAGAGTCCAGGTGCCCTTAGGGAGAGATACCCCCTCCCACTCAGGCCAGGAAGCAGAGCCAGGGCATCCCTCCTACTGGCAATCCTCTCCCCTGCTCCTGGAGGCTCTGGAGTCTTTTAGATCCTCCTCCACTTGGCCAAGCCGCCTCTCCTTTCCTTCCCTCTGGTTGGGGAAAGTCCTAAGGTTGGCCCACTCTCCTCTCCCACAGTTCCTTCTCCAACCAGTGCCCCCCGCTCCTCACCTCCCCTTTCTATCCAGTCTGATGTCTGCCTGTAGGAGTCCTCCTCAGATTGAGGGGTCACTGCTCTCTCCAGAATGCAGATGCCCCAGGCTCAGAGACCCTGACTATCTCAGTTGCTGCCTATGCTCAGGGCCTGGCGTAGTCAGTGCCCAGTAAATAATATCCACCTGCCTGCCAGACTGCTGAACTAAATGCATGGAGATAAATACATCTTGCAGAGACATGGGCTGGCTGAGAAGCCAGGCTCACTGTGCCTGACACTGATGTGGCTCACGGGAACTCAGCCTGTTCCTGCCAGCCCAAGGCCTGGAAAGAGCTGCAGTGGGGAGCCTTCCCAACTCCTCTGGTCTCTCCACCCACTTACCTTTGGTTGTGTTCTCCCAGCATCAGCCCAGGATCACCCTCCCCTCCCCCGCTCCTAATCCCTTGTCCCATTCTATCTCTGGCCCAGGATTTGCAAAGCCACTTCCCTCTGCTTATTCCTGCTGCTCCTAGGAGCTCTGTCTTCCATAAGGCCGTCCTGAAACTCAATTGGCTGAGACTTTTCCTCTGGAGTCCTATTCTCCCTCAGTGGCCATGAGCCAAGTGCCCCACTGACAATTTCCATCTCTGCCTGGAGGCTTGGAGTTCCCTCTGGCAGATAGATGGGTCAGTCTAAATCCTGGGAGTTACTTTGGGGTGAGCTACAGGTGCAGCGTCAGGTGCAGGGGCAAACACCCATCCATATAAGGGCAGGACCCTCTCAGCTTGCTTGGATCCAGTCCCATCCACATGTGGTTCTCCATATGTAGTCTCCCCTACTAGAGTAATATTAATACCAATAACAGTGACACCTGCAATTTATTGAACACCTACTACTATACTCCAGGCACTGTGCTAAGAACTTTATATGGTGTTTCATTTAATCCTCATGACAACCTGATGTGGTAGGTGCTATTATTATTCTCACTTTACAGACATGCAGACAGGCTATTAGCTTCCTATGGGGAGGAAAAAACCCTTGGTTTTTATTTTAAGCCCCTAGCTTAAAGGGCCTAGCGTGGTCCAGAGCGCCTGATGCTATGTGCAGGAAGATGCAGATGTTCACACAACATGTGGTCTGGTTAAGGGGCAGAGCACCCCATGCGGAGAGGTGGGCCTAAGCCAGCTCTCTCAGCTCCAAGGATTCCATAATCCAAAGGAGCCAGTGCCAGACTGGGGACTGGCCTATCCTCTACTAACTTACTAAGAATTCCTAGGAGAGGAAGAAGACAGCAGGAAAAACTTGTGGACAAAGCCAGATGTAGCCTTTTGAGGTCCCGGAACCCAACTCTGCCTCTACCTGGCCAGGGAGCTCTGTGGGTGAATGGGTGTGTGTAGGCACTGGGCACCAGGGTGGGAGAATGGATGGGATGAGCTGCCAGGCTCTCTGTGTCTTGAATCCTGGATTCTGTGTCTCAGGTCTTTCTCCTGAGGCCTGGAGGAGTCCCTGGTGGGTGGGGCTGCTGTCAGGCCTCTGCCGTGATGTTCTGGGCAGAGGGCGGGGTGCAGCACAAGCCCTGACCTGGTTGGGCAGGTTAGCCCACCCTGAGTGGCACCTGTGACCAGGCGCCAACCCCACCCACCGCCCTTTGAAGTCATCCAGCCTGCACTCTAGGCTCAGCCCTTCTTCTGGGTCACCTCCCTAAAAAGAATTGGGGTCCTTTCAGGAGAAAGGTCGTCTTGCCTGGGGCCAGCTCCAGTGGAGGAGGGGAAATGGCAGGCCTGGGCCTGGGTGGAGGAGGTGGCAGCCTCCTTGTCAGGGTCTCTGCAGGGATTGACAGAGGCCAAAGCAGAGGGGACAGAGTAAGGGGCGGGTGAGGGGGGAGGGGGCTAATGAAGGGAAAAGGCTTAAAGTGGAGAAAATCAGCGAGGGGAGGGGATTCTGCCAGTATGATGGGGACTTGTTGAGGAGGCCACCCCCTTCACTCTCTTTGAACCGCCCACCCCAGTTCAGCCCATGGGAAGTCTTCTCTAGCAGCACAAGTGGCTTGGGGAAGTTTAGTCCCCACCATCTTCATTAGCGTCTCCCCCTGCCCCTGTCTCATGCATTGCTCTGCAGCTGGCAATTCTGTCTTATGTAAGGTGTTGGGCACTTGCAGCTTTAACACAAGCCCCTTGATTCCCCCTCATCTAGCACCTTCATGAGATAGTCCCCCCTGCTCAGTAGGCCTGTAGCCAATAGCAGGCAGTCCCTGCGTCTGTCTGCAGCCTGGGGGCTAGTTAGCACAAAAAGCCTCCCCAACTTCTAGCCCGACTTGGCCCGGGCATAACCCTGGCCTATCCCGCTCCCCAAACCTGAATCTCTCTCCCCGGCGCAGCCCAGCGGCTCCGGGCCCCATCCTTTCCTCGTCAGCCCCGCCCGGCTCTGGCTCCAAGCAGACCTCTAATCCGCCAGGAGTCTCCTCAGAAAACCATTAGGCGGCGGTCCCGGCCCTGCGGGCCTCCAGGCCCCCACCCCCGCCCCAGTCCGTAGGCTCTGGGCTGAGGCCGCCGCAACCCTGCCGCCCCAGGCACCCGGCCCACGCGGACCCCTCTGTTTTGGCACCTCAACCTGATTTCTACCTGAGGTGGACGTCTTCTTAGACCCGGGGTCTCAAGACTGGCCCCTCGCCCTTTGGACCGCGCCTCTCCCTCCACTCGCATCCCCACTCCTGGCCCTGAACGGTGGGGAGGACTGGGGGAGCCCTTATAACGAGGCTTCGGGTCCATGCCACCTCATCCCTGAGTCTCACCAGTTTTGGGTTTGGGGGTGGGCAGGGACACGCTGACCTCCAGTTCCCCCTGGGGGAGCTGCCGGCGGGCTGGGGGTCGCGGGGTTGGCTGCGGTGGGACGACAGCAGGCACGGCTGCCTCTCTCTGGCTGGGCCTGTGGCGTCCAGCCCGGCCCCGCTGTCAATCCCAGGCAGGCACAGGACACTCTGACCAAGCCTCCTGCCCTCTGCTCCCTGGTCACCCCCTCTTCTTCCCAGCCCTTCGAATGCCTCTTCTTCCAGGGAGGCCGCCCCAGGGCCGCACCTCCTCTCCTCCTCCTGGTAGCCCACGTTTCTGCCCACCATGATGGTTCCTGGGTGGCAGAAACCCGGGTTTGTGCTCTGGCCTTGGGCAAGCCTCATGACCTCTCTGAGGCTGTTTGCCCATCTGTCATTGGGCTGTTAACCTTACCTGCCATGTTAGGATATTGCCCAGTAAGTGTTTGGTGATCTTATGATGTAGCCACCAAGCTTAGGGACCTATCTCTTCCTTCAAACTAGTCTGGGACTGTCACCTTCCAGCTTGTGCCCTTGCTGGTCCAATGGGAGAAGGGAGAGGACTGTGAGTGACCTCTCTGCCTCATAGGTCATAGAAAACACCAGAAGCAGGTGTTTCCCCTCTGTCCTCATTTGCCAGGAAAAAGAAAGGCAACATACAGGATTGGGGGCTTGGGGCTTCTCTTAGCGAGGAGGGCAGGGAGGCGATGTGGCGTCATTCTTCCCAGAGCTCTAGGCTGATAGGACTCAAGGTGGAGAGGGAACTGCCAGTGAGAGGCAGGAGGCCACTCAGGAGGGTCTCTTCATCATCTCTCTACTCAGGGCTCCTTTGAGGAGGAGCCTTTCCCGTTGGTGATGGTGGTGGTCCTTGTCTTAGCCTCTGTTATCACTGATTAACAGCTGGTGGGAGGGGGGTGTAGGCCCAGGAGACCATAGAAGTGACATCTCACTTATTTCTTCCAAATTGCTCACTCAGAGGTGGGGCGAAGGATGCTTAAAGAAAAAAGAGAAATTGGCAGTTGCTGAGCAAGCTAAATTTTTGGAGCAAATACAGTGGCATAAACCATCTTCTAATCAAGATGGATGACAGAAACAGTAACAGAAATGTTTATTGCATGAAGCAGTATATATGTAATTTTGGCTGAATTTCGTTTTTCTCCTCATGAAATTCCAGTCTTTTTCAGTCAGGCTCATAGTGTGTGTTTAATAATAAAAATTTCCATTTACTGTTGCTTACCACGTGCCAGAGATGGTGAAAAGCACTTCACAGAATTTAGCTTGTTTAATTTCCACATCTCCACTATTTCCTTATTCAAGATTAATTCAAGAAAATATTTATTGAGCATCTACAATGTGCCTGGCATTATTTTAGATACTGAGACTGGGAATGCAGTAATAATAATAATAATCAGACAAAAATCTCTGCTTTCTTGGAGCTACCGAGGGAGGGAGAAAATAAACATTTGAAAAAGGGTATATAATGTCAGGTAGTGATAAGTGCTCTGTAGAAACCTGGAGCAGCAAAAAGGGACAGAGAATGGTGGCGGGATGGGCCTCCTGGAGGTGGTGATATTTGAGCAGAGACCTGAATGAAATGAGGGAGACAGCCAGTTGACTGTTGGGGGTCCAGCGATCAAAGCACAAGAAACAGCAAGTTTAATGGCCCTGAGGTGGGTGTTTGCTCAGCTTTTGGCAGGCTGGATGGTAAGAAGGCCAGTGTGTGGGAGCAGAGAGAGCTCAGGAGAGTGTGGGCGGCAGGAGCTTAGATGGGGTTGGGAAGAACAGTAGGGGAAGGGTCTATGAGGAAGGTCCTATTGCAGACATTGTGTGTTTTATTGTGCTCTATTTCACAAATGCTACGTTTGTTTGTTTGTTTGTTTTTTACAAATTGAAGGCAAGACCCTCCACCAGCAAAAAGATTACAACTCTCTTTATTTCAATATTTGCTCTATTGTGGTGGTCTGGAACCAAACCCACAGCATATCTTAAGTACGCCTGTATTAAGTCCATTTTGCCTGGGGAAACTGAGGCTTGGAGAGGTTCAGTAATGTATGCAGAGACTGGATATGAACCAGGCCACCTGCATTTAAGCCTGAAGAGCTTAAACATAGTGCTCTCCTGTGTCCACGTGTGGTTTTCACTCAGCACTGAGGCAGGGCCGGGCTGGGTCGCCTCGCCAGGCCACCAAAGGCTCTGGTACCTTAAGATTCGTTGAATGTATGTGATAAAAAAAAAGAAAGGCAGACTTCTAACATAACACTAAGCCCCACGTTTGAGTTTCGTGTGCGCAGGAACCATGCTTCTCCTGCAGCCCCAGCACCTTGCACAGAGCAGTGCATATAGTTAGCTGCTCAATAAGTGTTTGTGGAATGACTGGAAGAATCTTAGTTTTGAAGTCAGGAGACTGATGGACTCCTGACTTCAGGAGGACTAGTGAGGACTACAGAATCTTAAGCCAGTTAAGATTCTTGCTGTGGGAGGAAATTTTAGAGACCGAAGTTCAACCCGTTGGTTTGCAGATGAGGAAACCGAGGCACAGAGCAATAGAGGACGGAGAATGCTGCTGTGCCGGCCGATGTCGGGGTGTGCCAGGTTTTGTTTTGGTGCTCCCCAGAATTGGAACTGTTGAAAGCTCTTCTTTAGATTGCAGTGAAGGTTTGGATTGGCTGGAATTGAGAATGATGGGCCTTGAGGGAAACCCCACTGGGGAAAAATCTGAGAAAAAGTGGGGCATGTTTGGGAGTTAGGGCTGGAGAACTTGGTCTCAGTTTAAGTCAGATTAACAAAGGAAGGGAAGAAATGATGGTCTGGTCAGCTCCAAGGAAGAGTCACCAGAATTGTCCCCAACATTCCCTGACCACCTACCTGTTCATGCTCTCCACCCCAGACCTCCCTCTCCTCCCTGTTCTCTTAGGTGGAGTGTCTCCAACAGAGACGCTGATGTGCCCCGGGCCACATGGGGTGTGCCAGGGGATACACAAAGCCATTACACATCTTTCCATGTCTATTTGACCCAAAGATTTTTGGAGGAAAAAAAATAATTCAATTAGAATATGTTTTAGAGCTTGCATTTCATATTAAAGCCAACTTGGAGGTAGTATGTAGTGAAATGTGCATGTACGTATGTACATGTCTTTGAAAAGTGAAGCAGAGCCTGAAATGAAAGTATTTATGAGTGCCTCGCTTTGAATGGCATTCCTCCCACCCAGCTCCTGCTCTTACGGGTACCCCGAGAAGAACTTAGAGAAATACTGCTAGCCAAGAGTCACTGTGTTTCCTCTCCCACCATTTGGGACAGAGCCTACTCCAGAATGGGGCAGCAGGGAAGAACTGCCCAGAGAGGGCCAGGCAACGACCACAGGCCCTGCCTACAGTGACAAGCTGGCAGTCACTCCAGTCCTGAGTGGGGAGGTAGGGAGTGTTGGTTTCTAGGTAAAGGTGTTTGGAGCTCGCTTCCTGGCAGGGGAGGAAGGAAAGGGGATGAGTGTGTGTCCACAGGGCCTGGGAGGTGGCAGGTTTCAGCAAGAGGAGGCCTGAGCCACCGGCCTGGGCTGGTCCTGGCACCCAGTGCTCCTCCCAAGGCCTGCTGCGGACTCAGTCTGCACACCACCACCACCCAGGAGAGACGGGCCCAGGTGCTAGCCAGAGGGGCGGCGAGGGAGGTAGGGCTGAGAGGGAGATCGCTGGCTGTGAGCAGGGCAGGAACACAAGACAGATCAGTTCTGGAGATGGGGTGGGAGGGCACAGCAAGGGGAACACACTGGGGCCTGGGTGGGGCCGGCGGGCTCTGAGGAACTTTCCCAAAGTCTCTCCAGTCTCGGAGAAAGTATTTCTAAGAGAAGGAGTTTACTGAGCAAAGAACTCTCTGATCTCCAAGGTGGGAGGACTGGGCTTTAGGGCAATAAGATTAGGGGACGAGGAAGGGCCCTGGGGCGTCTCAGCTCCTTTGAAGACAGGGTGGTATGGACTGGAGGGAAGGGCCCTGTTGTGTGTGTTGGGGGATGGACAAAATGCCTTTAGTCTAACAACATCAACATCCCCTGGACTCTTACTAAGTACTAGACACTGCTCTGAGATCTCTACCTGGACTAACTCATTCTGTCCTCACAATCACCCTATGAGGTAAGTATTTTCATCATTTCCCATTTTACAGATGAGGACACTGAGACACGGAAGGGGTAAATCCCTGTTCTGCCGGGAATCTAGATGGTGCCCTAGAATCTGTAAGACAATCAGGCAAAAGACATAAACAGAGAACCCTTCAAATCCATCCATCCATCCATTCATTCATTCAGTCAATCGATGTTGAGTCAGCCAGCTCTGAGTGCTAGGTGACACTACGCAAAGGGCTTATGAGATCTACTATAGTCCTCTCGGTGATCCTCTGTGGTAGGTTTCCACTTTACTGATGAGGAAATTGAGGCTCTGAGAGGTTACTTAATAGCTCGACGTTATGTCATAATAGATCATGGTCACGGCGCAAGGAGGTAGCAGAACTAGAATTCATACCTGGGTCAGGATGACTCTTTGGGCCAGAGGAAGAGCTCCTGTTCTTAGGGAAGATAAGCCCACACGTCAACTAGGAACTGGGCAAGAAAATAGAAAGTAGAGGATGTTTCGAAAAGAAACCAAAGGACTTTCCTGTCTTCTTCCCTCCCTATGTATGCTCAGCAATCTGGAAGCCAAGTCTGTAACCCTGCCAGGAGGGGGTGCTGTGCTTAGCCCGGAAAAACTAGGGAGGCAAGTGAGGTAGGGAGGAGCAGCAATTATTAACAAAATCAAGCTGTCGATGGAGCAGGATGGATTTGTTCAGCGCTGAGCTCCTTCTCTTCTCTGCTCTTTCTCTCTCAGGATGCCCGCTGACGTCCCTTGCAGGGTTTGGCTGCCTCTGTCATCTCAGTCCATCTCCTGAGCCTCCTGCTTCCAGATCTGTCTTGCTCCTCCCTTCTGGAGCAGGCCATACCTGGTCCCACAGGTTATCACACCAGGTGACTTCCCTGACTTCTGAGAACCTGGTGGCCCATCTCCCCCTCGGGGCTGGCCTCACCCCCGCCCACCCCCTCCCCCCACTCCCGCTGGTTTCCTGGAGTGGAATTCCCCCAAGGGAGTAGCACTGATTACAGCAGGATTGGGCCTGGAATGGTTTGGGACTTGGGGTGAAAGGTGACATGGGAAAGTTCTTAAGGGCTATCCCAAGGGGCAGGAATGCTTAGCCTGGAGGTGGTAGAGAGCAGAGTAGAGGAGGCCTCATGGAGAGGGGAGACATTCTCTTCTCGAGACCTAGCCAGACTGGAACCCCTTCTCCCCAGTCCCTCACGTGCTCCCCAGCTCTCAGGCAGGAAGTAAGGGTCCTCTCTTGGGCTCAGTGCAGGGGTCCCCACCTTTGGCCCCAAGGTTAATATTCCTGTTCTGGCCCTCTTCCAGCCAGATCCCCCCTACCCAAGTATGAGTACTCCATGAAGCTAAGGGGGGACTTGGCACAATTCCCTTTCCAGACTCCACAACCCCAAAGTTCCCTGCCCAAACAGCCCTGAGCCTGTGTCAAGGTCTGCACAGGCTTTTCCCCTTTACTCACACCTTCCCAGGCAGGGTGCACTAAAAGCCCAGGGTGACTGTTTGGGGGGGTGCAGGAGCAGGGAGAGGACAATGGACCTTGGATGGTGGGTTAGGACATCCAAACCCATGTCATGTGCTCCCTTTTTTGGTGCAGGACAGCGAAGAGAGAGTTCCAGAGGCAGGGGGCCTCTGTTTATGCTCCTGCCCTGGCTGACCCCCCATCAGCACTCCTACCCTATCTCTTGGAACCCCCAAACCTCAGGAGATGCCCATCTCCTTATCGCCTTTTGTTCTGCATTGGAGAAAGAGAGGCCCAAGAGAATCAGAAGGTGAGGAGGTCCTGGCAGCCCTCCTGCTACAGTCCCACCTTCAAGATATGTTTCGTTTGTTTGTTTTTGTTTGTTTGTTTTTGGTACAGTGTAAGCATTTAAGGGGTCAATTTTCCTCAGACTTAGAGAGAGGGGACGAGAGCTCTCCTTCACCTCTCTTCACCAGCATGCTCGGTTTGTGGCCCCAGTGGGACCTGGTAAACTCTACTGCCTCTAAGAAGTGGCATTACCTTGCCTTAAATGATGCCCTAGCCTCCCCCAAGACTCCTCCCTGCTCTTCCCAAGAATGCCCCCAAATCCCTAGTTCCTGCCTATGCCACCTGTTTCCAAGGGAGCAGATGCCTTCGTCCTAGTCACCTTCTCTTCTTCACTCCCCTCCCTAGGGTCCCTAAACTGTATTGGCCCTCAGCACCCAGGGCTCAGGGGGGATGGCCGAAATGAAGGGGAGGTAAGCCCAAGACAACTGCTGGGCTCCTGCAGGGAGGGGGTGTGTGTAAATCTGGCCTCATCCCCTCTCTCCCCGGCCTGCTGTCAGCTGGCCAGCCCCATCCCTAGAGCAAAAGTGCTTCCATGCAGGAGGGAGGGAAGCCTGCTCAGTGGGAGAAAGATGAAGCTGGTCCCCCCACGTGTCAGTGAACAAATTGGGCCAATTTGGTGTGATTAGTGAAGAATTCACATCTGGCCAGCAGAATCCTCCCCTCAGCCCAGCCCAGCCTGGCTCCTGCTCCCCATTAGAAGCTATTTTCTCTGACGGCTCCATTTGTCTCTTTAGTGGGGGATTTGACAGCTCCCTGGCCAGCCTGGGGGGCCCAGCTTTCAGTGAGAGGCCCAAGGCGGTCTGCCCACCTCCTTGACCTGATGCCATGAGGGATGCCATGCTCCAAACAGGGCCCAAGCACCTGTATGCTGTATGCCCCATCTCTCTGCTGTGCGTGTGCGTGTGCGTGTGCGTGTGCGTGTGCGTGCGTGTGTGTGTGTATCCACAGCTGGGTGGGGCCCAGGGAGCAGCATTCTCTAAGCTTTCCCAGAAGGTCTCCCTTGCACCTTGAGTTCTCATCTTGTACTCTGATGCTTATGCTTGGAGATCAACAGAGACTTGTATGCATGTAAGTGGTGGGGGAGGCAGAGGTCTGGTGTTTCCTAAAAAAACCCAGCTAGGCATGTGTAAGGGAGGGCTTGCCCCCGCTTCCTTCACCCTTTCCCTACTCCTCCCAGAGATCCACTGCTGCAGCTACCCCGTGAATGCCTGTGGAGGGCTGGTACACAGCTGGAAGGTTTGGCCCCAGAAGTGGCTTCAAGGTAGTGCCATTGGGGGGCGTGACCTTCAAAGCCTTGGGTCTTCCTCCCACAGTGGTGACCCCAGGTTGCCTGTGTCAAAGGCAATTTGGGGCTATTTAAAGGAGGCTGACCTAGAGGTCACCTAGGCAAATCTCTTCCCTGGAGAATTACCACCAGATGGCAACCTGGGGCTTGTCTTCTGGAAGGTTCTCCCTAGCTGCCTGAGAGTGCCAGGGCTCTGTTGCCTGGAGTAGGTGAATGGGGGCAGTGGTCCAGGACCTCAGTCTTTGGATGAGAATTCTTCTAGAAGAGAGTAACTTGGGGAAGGGATCTTAACCTTCAGTGCGGGGTGGAGGGTTGCTTTTTATTGTAATGTCATATAGTTTTGGGGGTAGGTGATGGAAACGTCTCAGGCCTCCAGCCTTCATCCATTGCCACATGGATACCTAAAGAAAGCCGGGCAGAGAGAAGGGAATCAGACATCTGTGACCTCTCTAATCACCAAACCTGCCCTGAGAGAGGGTGACCAACTGTCTTGGTTTGCTCCAGACTAAGAGGCTTCCAGCGATGAGGGACTTTCAGTGCTAAAGCCAGAACCCTCCTGGGTAAACTGGTTCACTGGTCACCTGACCTAAGCACAAGCCCCAGAGATCAGGCAGAGGAATGAAGGAGAAACCAGTTCTTTTGAGGTCTGCTGCCTGACTTCTTATTTGATTTTATTTCATCCTTACTTAATTTTAGCCTGATGCTTTATTATTATTTGTAGCTTCCTGAGCCTTCTTTTCAAGGTAATGACAAGAGTGTTGGAAAGATACCTTGACTTGGGGGACCAGTGGGGCTAGGGGTGGTAGCTTGGTGGTTCCTCTCATTCATGCTGAGGCACAGGCTTTGGGTGTGATGACAGTAGCTAAGCTGGCAAGCTCTCCCAGGGCATCAACCACCCAACACTCATCTCTAATTAACTGATAAACCTTTAGGACACCCACTGTGTGTGCTATCTGGAGTTATTATCCCATTTCAGAGATGGGAGAACTGAGATGGAGTCATTGGCCCAGGGCTGAGTTAGGGGAGAGCAAAGCAGGGTCTTCTGGACAATGCCTCCCTGTGCCTCCACCCCCTCATCCATCCCCCCATTCAGGCAAAACAAATGTTTTCTTGAGGTCAGGAATAAGCCTTCAGCCCCAAGTGGGGGAGAGTCTGCTGCTCTTCCCCTGAAAGTAGCCTGAACCCCACTCCCCAGATATTAATTACATAATTAACCAAGGATAGAGAAGCAGGAGGAGGTCACCCTGGCAGGACTCCAAAGGCAGAGAAGGGCTTTGGACAGTCTAGATATTAGAGCAAACCTGCTCTCACAGCGGCAACTGGCGTCCAAGCAATGGAACCTGAAGAAGCCGTGAAGTAAAGGAGATGCCAGAGAGACCTTTCGGAGGACGAGAGAGCTGTAGGCAGCGCTTGCTTCCGCTGTCCTGGAAGGTGGGCTGCTCTGGAGCTGGCCCCCACCTGCTCTTGCGCTTACCCAACCCTCCTCCACAACCCCTTCCCCCTCAGCTTCTCCCTCTCTCTCCTCTGCATATCTGCCTAGTGCCCTTAGCACCCAGAGAGAGCAGGAAGCAAAAGCTGAGCTTGTACTTCTAATTGACCTTGAAGGACCAGTTTGAAGGGGGACTAGAACATTCTCAGGAGGGTTCTCAGGAGGTTTTCTACTAGCTCCCTTCTCTGGGTGGCCCTAAAAGTTCTTTTCCCAGAGGGCTTGGATGGACAAGCTGACCCATGGTGGATAGTTCATCTCCCAAGAGGCAGTGCCTTGCACAATAGCCTGGCAGACTGGTGTTGGGCCTTGGGCTGAGCTCCACTTTGGGGGCAGGCTCTTCTTTAGGACGAAGACCCCTCTATGAAGCCCCTTTCTCGTCCTGTTGGCCTTCTTAGAGAAGCCCAGGTCTAGGGGTGGAGGGAGTGCATTTCCACCACCTTGTCAGCGAGAAGGACACGCTCCCCTGTCCTGACACTCGGTGTTCACTTTGGGGAAGCCTGAAGGTGGGGTGCTGGCCTATTTACACCCTGTTTGAGTTTGCTTCAAGCCAAAGGCGACTTCCTGTTTCCACCAACAGGCTCCAGGAGAGATCAAAGGCAAGGGCTGGTGAGCTCAGGGAAGAGGAATTGAGGACGGCTGGTAATGGGAGGGTTGAAATTTATGTGGAGAGCTGGAGCAGGGGAGGACATGGGACAGAGGCAGTATTCCCAGAGCCCTAGCCTAGCTCTGGTTTGTGCCTCTTCTATCCTGACCCCTCCTCCAGGAAGCCCAGATCATCACTCCATCCCTGAATCCTGACCTCATGGCCCGAGGCTGCATCACTGTCCTCCTCTGACCCCAGCAGGGTTTTCCTGGTTCTCGCCAGAGCATGGGCCTCAGCAGGAGGAGCCGGGCCGCGGGTGCCCTGGGCACTCCGGTCCCGGCAACCCACCCCCACCTCTGCGTGGTGGGCGGGGCAGGAGGACGGCGCCCTCGAGGGGCTCAGGCAGGCGGCGGCTGTCACTCACGCACTCACGCGGGAGGAATGCAGACGGCAGGGCTGCCCTGTGGTCACGTCTCCGCCCCACCGACAGAGGTAGGCGCCCAGGTACCCAGCCTGTGGGCCTTGGGAGCCCGCCAAGCTGCTGATGAAAGGCGCTGCAGATTAACCCTTCCTTGGCCGCACCCTTGGCCGCTGGCTGCCGGGTGGTCGTCCAACCGCGAGGGGCAAGAGGCTGGAGCGAGGCTGGGTGCCCCGGCTAATGAATGGGTGGCATCGGCCTTGGGGCGCTGGCGGGGGTCCTCCCTCTGGCCTCATCCCCTTTGGTTCTAGGGCTAACACAGCTAAGAGACAGGATTCCGGATAACAGATGACACTCTCCTTCCCCTAGGGCATTAGTCAGCCTCCTATGCTGATGTGCCCTCTTCTGGAAGGTCCCTAGAGCTCCGGAGCACTGGACAGAGAGTCCAGAAGTTCATGTGTACATCCAGCACACGAATATGAAAACCTGAGAGGGTCAGCTCAGCTATTAGACTCAGGGAAAGTAGGCTCTGGGTCCTATTTTCTCCAGCCTGCAGAATTACAGCTTCGGTAATTCAAAATGTGGGGTTATTTTGTATCTATTTTAGCGACAACCTACATTTCTCCCCCAAGCAGAATCTCAGGCAGTTGCTGAATATATAAATCAAACTGAAGTGGAGAGTTTCTGCTTGGAGTAGGGGATGAGGCCCCATTTCCCTCTGCCCCATCTCATGAGACCACCTAGGGAGGATTCCAGAGAAAGCAGTTTAGGAAGCTCTGAGATCTAGGTATGGTGCGAGGTCCTTTTTGGCCCTGACACTTTTTCTTCCTTTTGTCTGCATCTGCTGGGTGATGCACATACATCTCTGTTCAGTGCGGGCTTTGCCAGCTAGGTGTTTGCTCTGTGTCCTAAGCTTGCTGTGGGGCATTCTGTGATGCCCTGAGGTCTATGCTGTGCTTCCACAGTCTGGGGGCTGTGTCCTGTGCTCTCTATGGAGGGCCCTGCATTGACCTTGTGATTATTGTTCAAGGTCCACACCCTGGAGCCTATGTTCCCTCTCTCTACATTCTGGAGCCAGTGTGTCCCCACCAACCCTGTATATCTTCCAGCCCTTCCTCTCTTTCTGTCCTGTTGCTAATTCCAAAAATCCAGGTGTGCACGGGTTATCTGGTAGGTAGAATGAAGAGAGCAAAGTTCTTGGAGCTAAAGCCATCTCAGAGTTCAGATCTCTCCCAGGTCTTCACTTCTGCTAACCGGAAGTGAATCTCCCAGAGATCAAAGTACTTTGTTGACCCTCACTGAACAGGGCCATGGCTCTGGGAGGTCCCAGATTTCTCCCCTATCTTAGACTGGCCTCCCTGGGGAGATTCCTTCCCACCCATGCTGGGTGGGAGCTCCAAGAGGGGCAGGAAGTCGGAGGTCCAGTTGAAGGCAGTGCCAAGAGTGGGCAGGAATCCAGGAGGCCTCGTGCCCAGCTTTAACCTCCACCTGCCCACCTACTCACGCTCCAGCAGTCTCTAGGAGCCTCACCACCTGTGGGGTGGGGCTATGCCACCCTGAAGCTGAGTTTCTCCAGGAGCAGAGAACATAGGCTTTGGCTGTAGCAGGAGAATTAGAGAGTAGACATCAGGAAAGACTCCATGTCCAACCTACGTGTCTAATATAACTCATGTCCCTCAAAAACTGGGGCCATAGGTATGCTCCATCCAGCTTAAAGGCATCACCATCCCCAAGACAAGCATGGCTAGAATGTCCACTCCCTGCACCTTCCAAGTGGTCACCAAGCCCCACCTTTTCTGCAGCATTAGTGATTCAAAGGTGCCTGCTTTTCTTTCCACCTTGATAGCTCCAGACTCAAGGCCTTTTTAAACCAATCCCTGAGACTATTGCAACAATGGCTGATTCTCTTGGCTCCAGGAAAGAACACCCCCAACCCCCCCAATCCCTCCTCCACACAGCACTAAGAGAGATCTCAGAACACAGGTTGGAACATGCCACTCTCATGCTCAAAAACCTTTGATGGCTCCCCATTGCCAGCAGGATAAAGTCCCAACATTGCCTGGCATTTACAGCCTGCCCTAATCTGGTGCCAACTTACATTGCCAGCCTGGGTCCTCACTATGTACCTAACACCCTTTAACTCTAGCCACATCTAGTGGCTTGTTTTACCCCGGTCCCGCCATGCACTTTCAGGCTGACCACCTTGGCTCACAGACAAGCTTGTTCCTAGCACTTATGGTGTTGTGGGGTAGAAGGATTAATTACATAATCCCATAAACAAATATATCCTTACAAACTGTGATAAGTTCAAGGTGTCTTTAGGAACTCAAGGAGAAGTTATAGCAGGGGTGGGACAAGCGTAGATTGGAGACGCAGAAGGCTTCTAGGCAGAAGAGGCACTTGGGGGTATTAGATTCGAGTTACCTTTTGCGTTCCCTTTCGAATGCTTGGGAAGCTTGTCTTTGATCTTTTGTCAGGACGAATTTTCCTGTCCGCATACCCAGATTTCTTGGCGTCTCTGCCTAGCTTGTATTTCATTCTGCCTTGAACTGGAATGTGTCTTGTGTGTTAGTTCCTAGACTGTAAGCAATTGAGGGAGAGAGGGCCGCCCATTCATACTTAGAACACCATCACTCAGCACACAGTAGGTCTGGAATATAGGAGGCCTTTAGTAAAAGTGTTTTATTTTTGAGGTGAGTATATGGAGACTTCTGCATTGAATGCGCATGGAAGTAGACTTTAAAACAGGAGATGTTTTCCAGTGAGGTTTGGCACAGAAGTGAGAGGCGGGAGAGATAGTCTTTAGTCATCCCCTCTCTCTAAAGCAATGTCCTCTCCCTATCTAAATAACTCCCAACCAATACTTTCCAACATGCTTCAAAATCCTCCCAGTTTGGCCTAGGAAACAGCGTTCCATTTGGCCCAGCTTCCCTCCCCACTAACCCCAACTCCCATGATCCATATTTGGATAGAGGTGGGAATGGTGGGGCTCTCTTTCCTGCCGGGAGACCGGGTGCTAGTGTCACAAGCCATGGGTGTCATTAGCTCCAAATTCTGGTTTCCCTTGCCATCTGTCATGGTCCCAATCACCCAGGAGCTCCTTGTGTAGGCTGCTCTGCTGGGCTGACTAGATCTGAGGGAGGAAGGTGCCCTTCTTTCCCTTGGTGGCACCCCATCACTGAATGCCAAGCAGTGCCTTCCTCCTTCAGCTCTTTGTGGACAGAGCACTGAGGAAGAGAGAAGAGGCTAGCCTGCCTGGCTTTAAGAAGGAGAGGGAATAATTTGGGAATAACCCTAATCTAGAGTCTTCCTCTCTACACACACTGCCCCCGCATCCCCGGCTCCAGCCATTTCCAGATCACAGATTTTCCAGTTCCCTCCAGCTTCCCTGGGGACTTTCCCATCAGCGATGAATATGGGATCTGAGCAAGGAGTGAAGTGAGGCTGTCAAACCCATGAAGGTGCTGAGCTGACCCATCAAATCCTAGCCCGGTGCCCTGGGGCCAGTTTCTTTGAGTAAACTCTTCCTTCACAAATCCTCAGATCTGATGGTGAGGGTCCACCCTCTGCCTCAGGGAGCTCCCCAATCTGAGGGCAGAGATGCAGCCCCTGTTGTTAGGCTGCTTCCAGGATGCTGAGGGTCACGGTATGAAATCAGGACATAGATGCTTAGCCTGTTGATGTGCCCCAGCAGGGCTTCCCAGATAGGGCCTGCTCCCTCATTACATTCCTTTCCTCCGAGGAGCCACGTATGGCAGTCTCGCCGCACTCTTTTGCTTCAGAGACCAGGTGACTGGTGGTGCTGGCAGTACAGGTGGCAGCTGGCAGGTGGAGAGAACAGAGGAGGAGGAATGTGCCCCAGGCCAGGCAGGATACCACTGGACAGTCCCAGCAACCCACTCCCTCCCTGCGACCAGCTCACCCCACCCACTGCCTGCCACGGTCCTGGTCCCTCAGCCAGGAGTCACAGCTAGGTCCTAGGTTCAGGTAGCCATTCCCAGGGGGGAAGACTTGGCCTCCAGGCATGAGGGGCATCTTGTAGGGTATTAGTTGTTACCACAACTGACATTTTAGAAACGCTGACCCTGGGCTGGCTTAGTTAATTGTCACTGTTAAATATTGTATTACCCCCATTATACAGGTAGGAAAACCAAGACTCAGGACAATAAAGTCACTGATACAGTTTTATGTTGTACAGACTGACATGTAGACACAGGATCAGAGGAGGAGGTTGTCTCCCTTTCCTGAGGGTCAGAGGAGGAGGTCGTCTTACTGATCCACAGCTCCCTGTGAGGTAGGAACCCATCAAAGCGTCCTCCTCAGCCCAAGAAATTGTTTTCCCCTGTAGGGAGAAGGATTAGACATGGACTGCGAGTGGGGACAGAGAGGCAGCAGGCCAGCACCCCACAGCATGCCAGGGACCCTGCACTGAACCACCTGCATCTACCTCCTCCCCTCCCCTTTCCTGAAGCTGAGGGAGATGGTAGCTCGCAGAGTCCCCGATCTCAGCAGAGCTTACCCAGCCCCACCATATGTGTGTAGTGGATGGGGGGCAGCCCAGGTGTTCCACTGTCACAGGCCCAGGGCAGCATCCCTGAGACACCCCCAGTGTGCCTCGTGGTCTTCTCCCTGGTGGCGCCTCAGAACATGGCCGGGGGCCCAGACCAGTGAGTCTGGGGACAGACTCCCCAGCTTTGCCCTCTGATCCGGCTGCTCCCTCCCTCCCTCTGCTCCCTCCCCACCAGCTTTCCTCCCAAACACTCAGTCATTCATTCCCCAGACCACCTACAAACCACCCATTTGCCTGGACCACACAGCTCCTCTGCCCAGCTCAGCTCCTGGGGATAATGGCTGTTCCCCTACCTCCATCCTTCCAGGACCCACCCCCAAGCCTAATTACTACCTTGGCACCTCCGGCGGGGTGGAGGGAAGCACTGACCTCTGTTTATGCTTGGCAATCTTTTGGGAACAGGAGGCCTGTTTTCCTCTGGACATCAAGGAGCAGGAGCAAATTAGAGACCCTCAACTGAGCCCCCTCTGGGCTCTTCCACCCCACCGCTCAGTCTCTGGGCCCAGGCTACTAGGGCAGGGCAGGGAGACAAGATGGCAGAGACCCCTGTCTGCTCCTCCATCCTCCTGGGCAGAGTGAGGGGATTGAGGAGGAGCAGACCCTGAGGTGCAGGGTCAGGGAAGACACCTCAGAAGGAGCTTTGGACTGGGAGTCAGAAGACAAAGGTTTAGTTCTGCTGCCCTAATGGCTGGCACCCTCCCCACCCCTCCACACATTTGGGCCTCTGTCTCCCAGTGCGTGATAGAAAGGAGACAGCTCCATGGTCTCTAAGGGCTCTCCCAGCTTGGGATCTTGAACCCCAGGGAGGTGACTGAGAGGTGCGGACTGAGGGTCTCGGCACTGCTGCCCCCCACCTGAGCAAAGAAGCAGGGAAAAATGAAGACGATGGAGGAGGCTGCTGAGGAGGGCAGGTAGTCAGGACAGGGAGACAGAACAGGGTAGGCCTGACACCTGTCAACACTGGGTGGGAGAGGGGATTGGGCACCATGCCGAGTAAGGAATGCAGAAGGCAGGAAGTCCTCACAGGCTTCTGGAGCTTGTATGTTCTGCCCCCACCCCCTCACCCCCATCAGCAAGATGGCAGCAAAGGAGGGTCTCCCTGAAGTGGCCTATGATCCTGGAGGGGCCACTTCAGGGAGGCCCTCCTTTGCTACCAATGTCTACACTGACCCAAGTTCTAGAGACTAGTCTGCTTCTAGATCCCAGCATGGGCCCTGGCTCAGAGGACGTGCCCAATAACTGGGATGAATGAATGAGGAGGAGACAGCTAGGGGGAGATTGAGGCAAACCCAGAGGTGTGAACTTACCTGTGACTTCAGGCTTCGGGTTGGCAAGGAGAGAGGAGAGCAGTGGGCGGGGGTGGTGGGTTCGCCCTCGCCAGGCAGAGCTGAGCCAGGCCTAGGCCTTGGAGGCCAGGGCCACCAGGGCTGGGCCAGGGCGGATGAGGTGGTCTCTGTGGGGTCTCTCTCAGGATCCCTCCATCCCCCATAATTACTACTGATTAGCTTCACCACAACAGCCAGGCTGGAAAGAGAGGGGTGTTTGGGACATGGTGGGGAGGGAACAAGGTGGAGCAGAGCACTCAGGACATGCCAGGGCCCCCAGCTGAGCTCCCTTCCCACAGCTACACACACACATAGACACACACACACACGCACAAGCACACGCACACGCACACACATACACCCCTAATCTGGAAAATTCCAGTAGAGCCCCATCTACACAGCCTGAGAGCAGCAGTGATTCAGGGAAATCAGGGCCTCTAGACAACTCATCCATATGTATTAACTCAAAATGCCCCCCATCAAAGTTCCTGGGAGGGAGGGCAGATGGACATAGCTTCTAGGCAGAGGGGAGCAGGGAACACTAAGCTCTTCGAGCCAGAAGGGCATTTTGGCAGGCATGTCTACTACTGTCATAACTCGGGGCCCAACCTGGAGTCCCCTTGCCAGGAAGAAAATTCTTCCTGGTGTTCAGCTGCCCTTTTTGCCTGATCTGTGCTGAGCAGGGGGATCTGCAGCCCCATCTGCAGTGTCCAAGGCCTTCGCCCACCCACTCCTCCTGAGGCAATCCATACTAGGGCCTTCTCTGGAGACCAAGGGGCTGGAGTCCCCTCCTTTCTAACTTCGGGGCAGGACCCTCCCTACACTTCCTCAACAGGCCAAGCAGAAACTCGAGTCGCTCACTCATATTCTTCCAGGACTCACTTTCCAAGAAGGCCGGGAGGGGCGGGAGACACCGCATGGGAAAAATGTCCTCTCCTTTTCTGACTATTCTGGGGTAGAGAGCTGGGAGGTAAGCACTCGCAGACTGGGGGAAAGAGAAGAAAGGTGGGACATGTTCGGAGAAACTATTATTATGTGATCACTAGAGGTATTAGCTAACAATTATAAAGAAAAAGAAACTTACCCTCGGTCTGAGCACTAGGCTTCTGTGCTTTACAGATATTCTTCCACTGTCTCCCTGTCTTTCAGAGAGACCCCAACCCCTGCTATCAGAGATCTTCCCAGTCTGATGGGGGAAGGGCTGCCCAATACCACTCCTCCCAAGCCCCTAGTCCTAAGAGAACCAACTCCTGCCCTCAGGGAGCCTCTAGTCTGGTGGAGGCAACGCAATATACAACCAGAAGGGACACTCCTGACCCGGCCTCCTCCCTTAGACCCCCGGCCCAAAAAGGGAGCTGGGCTTTCAGAAGTGCGAGGGACGACGAGGCAGCAGCGGTTTGGGGAAGGCACGCAGGTTTCCTGGAGGAATGGCTGGCTGCCTGGCGGCGCTGGGTTGCCTGGAGGAGGCAGCAGGGGGCTGGCTGGGTGCACGGAGGAGGCTGCCCCAGGGCGCTCCCACGACCCGGGCAAGACTGTCTGGGCGCCGTCTCCGGTCTCAGGGCCTGCGGTCGGGCACCGCGGGGTCGTGTTTGAGCCGGTCAGCTCCCCGCGGAAATTACAGGGGCGCTCGGCGCTGCGGTCGCGCCCCCCGGGGCAGCACCCGCTTGTTGGAGGCGTTTAAATTGAAAGCAGCTTTGGGGAGAGGGGGCGGACGCGGGCTGCCCAGCAAGGGGAGGGGGCGCTGGGCACAGCGACCCCATTGTCTGCACCCGCAGAAGGGCGGAATCTTGCGGTGAGCAGGGCGCCCCCTTTCCATGCTCCGGCCCAGCGCACTCTCAGACAGTTCCCACTCTGCCCACCGGCCACAGCCCCTCTCCCCTCGCCTGGGTTTTTCTCTTTTCTCTTCTGGTAGTATATGCGCACACTTCCTCCAGGAGGCCCTCCCAGACTAACAAGCACTGATAGTCCCTGAGTCTTGGAGGTCAGGAAATCTCCTTTGAGTCCTCTAAATAGGCTGGGGCTCAGTGACCTTGGGCAAGTCTCCTCCTTTCTCTGGACCAGCGTGTTCTCTAAAAAAGGTAGACACCTAACTGTCTCTGCCTCTCTCTTTTAGTTATTTCGAGGAAGATTTGAACCAATGCATGAGAAAGTGATATGAAAACTAAAGCACTGCAAACATCTGAGGAATAATATATACCAAGAATAACTCCCGCCCCTCTGCTCTTCGCTGAGCCTCATCATTTGTACACAGGCATGCTAGTGCTGGAAATCTAGCCTGCTGGGGATGGGATGGAGGGAGGAGGAAACCTGCTAACAGTGTGGATCAGGTGGACTTCTTGGAGGAGGGGAATGTGGAGCAGGGCTAGGAAGGAGGGAAGGGAGCAATACCGGAAAAGGTCAGGAGGAGCCAATAAGAAGAAGGGGCTCCATGAAAACAATAGCCCCCTGCCCTGGGGACTACAGCCAGAGAAGTGGTTTTGGAAGAGTGGCTGTTTGTTCAGTTGGCAGGTGGCATGTCTCCTGGGAAGGCAGATTGGTGGCAGAGTCCCGTGCGGCCAGGGATGGTGGGTGGGGCCGTGCCTGTCACCTCTGGTAAGTGTGGGGAGCTCCCCTTGGCCCCTTCATGGTTCTTTTTCCTGAGGGCTTTGGGCACCCAGAGGCTGGTCCCTGAGCTCCGGGCACCAGGTGCAGGGATCTGTGCTTCCAGCAGGAGAAGGTTGTTTGTCATGCCCGGTGCTCAGGGATGTGCCCACTTGCTCCACACCTAGCAGAGCTTTATTTCTGCTCTTCTTCCTGGAAGTCCCTCGTGGGAAGTCATGTGTCGGGGCAAAGCCCATGGAACCAGGTCATCATGATGGGCACCTGACACATGTACACTTGGTGGTGAGATGGAGAGTTGAGCCTGGCCAGAGGGGAGAAGAATCTGGGCCGGCTCCTGGCAGAGCAGCCCTGGAAGGAAGGGAAGAAGGAGGTGAGGCCTAGGGGGAGGGAGGGCAGAGGGATTGGGCCAGGTGTTCCCACCAGAGGAGTGGGGCTGTCAGATAGAGTTCTTTCCTAGTCCTCACCCCATCTCCGTCACCTTATCTGGGCCCTAACCCCTCCTCCAGAGCTCAAAGAGGTTCAAAGGCCTACAATAGAGAGGGCTTTGATCTGGTAAGTAGAATGAGATCTACAAGTGGGCTTTGGGGCACAGACTGAGAGGGCTGGGTGCTCACAGGCCCTATCTGTCTTCTCTTACCTTCTCCCCTGGCCTGAGCAGCTGCTGAACCCCCTTACCCAGGCTAGTGCACTCATTCCCCTGGTATGTCCTGTGCTCATGCCAGCCAGCTGGGCACAGGGCAAGGATGTCATGGGAAAAGTAAGGGGTGGTGACCACCCAGAGTAACCTGACAGTGAAGGCTGGGCCACCCTATTCAGAGAGCTGGCCAGGCTCAAGGAACCTCCCTGACTCCAGGCCTGGGATCCACTGGACACAACCTCTCCTGGGGGCAGGAGCCCTGAAGCTTCCTAGACACCATACTCTGCATCAGCAGCCAAATATTAACAAACTCCACTCCTCATCCAGGCCAAAGGGCAAGCCTTCTAAAGATTCTCCTGCCCCCTTTCTTCCCCACCCTTCCAGCCTTCCTGTCTCCATGCCCCCACCTCATCAGAGCCCCAGATTGGCTTCTTCACATACCATGCACCCCTTGGACAATGAAACTTTCCTGAGCCTACCTCTTGCAGGAAGCCCACAGGTTGAGTAGGGGTAGGGAAGCGGGGAGCCAGACGCCCACAGGCCTTGGCCTCCAGCTCCCATGATGGGCCAGGCCTGAAAGAGGCAGTGTCCAGTTTTATTCTTTTACCTTCCCCAGTCCCAGAGTCCTTGAGGTCAAGGCTTTGAGCAGTATGGGGAGTAAACTGAGGCTGAGGCCTTTCCAGGCCGAGGGCCCTAGCTGACAGCCTCAGGATGGAGTTGATGGTGACTCTCCTGGTTCAAACACTTTCTTGAGGCCAGGAATGGAACTTAAGGGAGGGTGAGTGGGATAGGAAGAGACTTACTCACTCATCTGGGTCATCTCTGTCATCAGAATGCCCAGGGGCAGCAACTGGAGTCCTTGCTCTCAGGAACTCAGGTCTGATGCTTCCAGAAAGGGTAGCTAGAGGAGAGGACCCAGAAGGGGAGAAATGAGTTGCCCCAGGTGACCTTTGAGGTGCCTTCTAATTCAACAAATCACTAAGTCCAACACCAAGTCCTGACTAGTGTCGCAGATGGTGGGGTGGACCGTGGCAGGGGAGGGATGAAGGCAATAGTCGTCTGTCCTCTTCCGGGTCCCGGAAAGCTTCCTGGAGGAGGAGGAGGATGGACAAGAGAAGGCAGAAGGGGGGGAGGAGGAGAAGAGGGTATTTCAAAACGGTTAGGAGGAATGGCCATTCCGGACAGCAGGATGAGCACTGGGAAGGCAATGACCTTGTTTGGGAATAAAGGATTGGAGGGACCGGAGAGGGCAGGACTGAGGAAGGGAGTCCAGTCTAGCCGTACTCCCCTCTACTACCAGCCCACCGGCCCAGTGTCTGAGGACGCAGACCCTAGGGGCAAGTAGGCCAGGAAAGCCTCCTGTTTACCACCCCCTGCCCCAGCTGCTCAGCCCTCTGCTCCAGGCTATAGGCCACTTTCAGCAGCTCTCAGGCTGAATCCCTAGGGGAAGGGCCCTACTGATCTCCCCCCAGGGCTGATTAACAGCAAATAGCTGGAGAAGAACATCTGCTCTTCTAGGGGAGGCCTGTCCTTGTTCCCCCAAAAGGATGGAGCCTGTAGACATTTTCCCTCCCCAGGAGGGAGACAGAGCCGCCTTTGCAGGCATCTGAGGAAGCTGAACAGAGGAAAGAGAGAATAAACACTTATGGAGTACTAGCCTTCTGGCAAGTGGGGACATCTTCATTTTGCCCAGGGGGGAAACATCTTCATTTTGCAAAGGGGAAACTGTGGCTTAGGCAGGTGCAGATAGTTGCCCAAAGTCCGAAAGAGGTAAAGGTCTGCATGCCAGTTGCTCTGTCTCCAAATCCAGCTCTTTTTTGGTTTCAAGGTGCTAGGGGGTCTGTGCCTAGCAGGTGTGTTCTCTCTTCACCTCCACCTTCTTACCCCATTTTCTTCCCGCCCCCTGGTTCACAGATTTGCCCAAAAAGGAGCTGTGGTGTTGACTCGGTCCCTTCCTGGAGGCAGGGCGGACAGCAAGGCTGCCAAGCGCCCTCGGTAACCCCAGGGCAGGCCCACTTCCCAGATCTCATTGATATGGCAGCTTTTCTGCTGGCTGGTAGTTAAGGCTGACCTTCACTGAGGGCCTACTGTGTGTCAGGCACTGGAATAAGCATTTTAGCAGCTGACATGTTAATCCTCTCAACAGCCCTGTGAGATAGGACAAGTTACTCCCTTCATTTTACAGATAAGGAAACTGAGGCTCAGAAAGGTGAAGTAATGCTCAAGATCACACAGCTGTGAGCAGCAGAGGTGAGATTTATATCCAGAATTTTCTCTTGTAAGCTTTATACCACTCCCTTTGGTGATACGATTGCTGGGGGTGTGATTTTCCATCTCTCCTAAATGGGGTTTGGCTGGATTGGAAGAACAAACCCTCTCTTGCCTGCCCTCTGGCCTCTTCTTGCCTCCCTGAGAAGGATCAGCCCAGGGCTGTGCATCCAAGAGACGAGGCCATCTTTCCCTGCCCAGGGTGCTGGGCTGAACGAGGAAATCAAATAAGTTATAAACCCAGTTTCTCCTCTGCTCACCTTTTACAAATTGGGGATCAGCTTCTTCCAGAGTCTGAAGGAATGATTTGTGGGGTACCTGGAGTTTGGAAAGTGGATCAAGGTGCAGGCTCCCATCCTGCTACTTTCTTGCTGTGGGATCTTGGACAAATTACTTGACTTCTCTGTGCCTCAGTGTTGTCATCTATAAAATGAGGAAATAAGAGTAATGAGAGGCTCATAGGGATAATGAGAGAATTAAGCTGAAAAGAGTTTGCAGAGTTTGGAACAGTGCCTGGCACACCGGAAATGCTATTGCTATTATTATTAGCTAGAGAGTCAGAAGGGGAACTGTTTAAAAAGAGATGCCAGGAAATATGGGCAAATCCTCAAAAGGTTATGATTGCAATTTTTGGGGGGGGTGGGGGAGGCGCTGGGTTACCTAATTTTCAAGGCCAAGGGTTCCTGAGAGGGAAGGAAAGGGTGGATGGTTTCCAGGTGACATTCCTCCCTTCCCGCCCCCATCCCCAGGAGGATAAAAATTCCTCACCGGTTTCTGCGCTTTCATGTGGAGCCTGCCAAGCCCTGGCCGGCATTCCTCTGCCCCTCCTGCTGGTGGGGGGCTGGTGGAGGGGGTCATTAGCCCCTTTTACAGCTGTGTAAAGTGTGAGGGTAGACGCCTGTATCCGAGGTCCCAGCTGGGAGCTGCTTGAAAATGGTGACCTGCCCTCCAGAGGAGGGGCTTTGGGGCTGAGGACAAGGGGAAGAAGTCCATCGGGAACACCCCCACTCCAGTGCCCGTGATGCAAGATGATGCCTGTGATGGGAACCAGGACGATCAGGTCTGGTCTGTCCCCTGACAACATCCTTATGGTGACAGTCCCTAGAGACAGGATTCCATATAGACACCAGGGGACACACAGTGTTGTCTCAGGGGATACAAACCCCTGCCCTGCCCCTGCAGCTCTCAGGCTACTAGGAGGCAGGCAGGAACGAGTCAGAGCTGGGGAGCCAGGGAAGATTGAGGACAAAGCTGCATAGGCAGAGATGTAAGGGCAGGCTTCCCGGAGGAGAGGGTTGGAAAGATCAGGACCTGGAAGGGGAGAATCAGGGCTGGAGTTCCAAGGCTGTGGAGGACATGGAGACCTGCTATTTTATTCTTGTGCCTCAGTGTACACATGTTCTTCTGTATCCATCCATCCATCCATCCATCCATCCATTCATTGATAAGTTTTATATTTACTTGTCTGAACAGGACCTGCAGAAGCCCTTTCCCCATCAGCTGCAGGTGTCCCACCACAGGATTGGCTACGTGACAGGTAGTAAACTTCACTGAAGTTGCATGAGCAGCTCTTGCAGGAAGGACCCCTGCACAGGGTGGGGGCTCCCTCAAGTGTCCTCCAAGGTGTCCTTCCTGCTCTGGAGTGCTGTGAGATCCTCTGCCTCCAGTCCGCCCTCTGAGAGCCTGGAGCTTATGGCCTCAAGCCAGCTGCTTCACCTATTTCTCCCTTCTCCTTCCCTGCCATCTCCAACTCGCCCGTCTTCCCTGGCCCCATCACAGCCCATGTGGACTTCCTGTCCCTCTTCCCCCAGCCTCCCTCCTTCTGATCTGGCCTCTCTGCTATAGCTAAGGCTATCTCTGAAGGACCTTGCTGTAAGTGTGGACTTCCCCTGCTCAAAAGCCTTCCATGGCTCCCCGTTGCCTGTAGCAGAACCAAACTCCTCTATCTGCCTTTCTTGGAGTGGGCCTTCCCAGAGTAGACCCTCTCAGAGTGGGCCCCGGGCTCTCGCTCATTTTTACACATGGCATTTATTCCATCTGCAGTGCCCACCTCACCCCTTGCTGCCAACTTGCTTAGAAAACAGCTCCTATTTCTAGTCTAGGCTCAGAAATGACCTCCTTGATGAAAGCTCTAGCTGGTGCCTTTGCCGAAGCAGCGATTGAGTTGCTGGGGTGGTTTTCTTGAACGCGGGGCCACATCTGTTCTTTTTTGTTTCCCCAGTGCCCAGTAGGCGCTCAACAAATGTAACCCAACAGTCGAATGAGTCGGTCGGTAAGTGAGCGGATCCCATCCTTGTGCTTGGAGAACCTCCATTTTCCCATCACTGCTTGTTAGAATCTTTCCCATCTTTTGAGGGCATCACAGAGCCTCCCCATCCTTCACACCTTCTCTGGGAAGCCCCACTCTTTCCTGTGCCGCCTCCCCTTCGTGTTTGTCATCCTCGTGTCTCGTGACTGCTCCCATTGAACTGCAGTCTTCCCAAGACCAGGAACCGAGTCTGCCTTCATGTTGTCGAGCTGTTATTAGCATATGCTGGGCACTGTCCCAGGCTGGGGTCATAGCTGTGGGGCTTCTTCGTCTTGCGGGAGAGGCAGACATAAACAAACCCACTGAGGTCAGGCCACTATGGCCTCCATGCCCATTTCAGAGCTCAGTTACTGAGCCCAGAGAGGTTGACTCTCCTGTAGTGTCACCTAGTCAGAGAGTAGGGGGCTGGACTAGTCCCCAGGCTGCCCCTTTTCCCTTGCGGCCCAGCAGGCGTCCTTTTCCCCAGCCCAGGACCACCCAACTCAGATGCGTGCTCAATAAAGGAATAAATCTACAGTATTGAATTTCTTTTTTAAAAGATGGCAAATGCAGCTTCTTATTTTATTAGGAGTTTTGTTCATTGAGAATCCAGTAGGGTCTCCAACTAGGTGACGAGCCTTTTCTATTTCTACATGAAAAGGCATTTCAAGGACAACTTATTATTTCCTGGATAAAACCGAAGTCAGGGCCACTCTTGGTCTTCCACCTGCTTTCTCTGTTGCATCTCTCCTAAGGGAGAGGGATAGGCCTCCTCTCCGGGGGCCTCTTCGCACACGGCGGCTCCTGTGATTAGTCACAGGCTGAATCCTTGATAGTCCTGTGCTCCCTCTTAGGGCAGAGAAGGGCTCCATTTAAATTGGGAGGTGAATCCCGTGCCCCACCCAGGAGTCTGACCCCAGTCCCCCTGCTGTGGCCACCACCACCTCCCCCTGCTCTGGCCTTAGAGAGAGCAGGTCTCCCATAGGGAAACCTCTGCCTTCTGTATCCCTTGCTCCATCCCTGAGGTCCTGCCTTTCTGGCTGTGGAACAGGCTCCCAGCCCCCACCAAGCTCACCTGCTTGGCTCCTGTCCCAGGGAACACAGAGATGTTATCCCTGGGGGATAGACCTCAATGGGGGCATTGTTCCCGCCCCGTCCAGAGCAGGATCAGGGAGGGAAAGGGCAGACACTGGGAATGTCCCAGGTGCCACACAGGTTGGCTTTGTCCTCCTCCTTCTCCTCCCCCTCCTCCTCCCTCTCTGCCCTCCTACCTGACTGGACCCCTCCCTTTCACCCCCACCTAGACCACAGACCCTCTCCTACTCTTTCCTTAGGCTCCTCCATCTCCTGGGGCAATGCAGCTGCTCCAGGGGTGGGGTTCAGGATGGCCTCCAGCAGTTCTGCAGGAGCAAGGTGTCCGCTCTACATGACACTGCTCCTTGGACAGAGCTTGGACTGAGCTTGGACTCTGCTCAGGTAGGCCCAGCCCTGCCTGCCCAACTTGTCTGGCTGTGGCACCCCTGTCCAGGGAGTACCCTGTCCGGCCCTTGCCCTAGACCTGCCTCCTCCTTTCCTTGTGCCATCTAGACCCAGCTTAGCTTAGCTGCCCCATGGGAGCTTCCCAGCCACAATCACAACGATTGTGGAACTCTTTGATTGGGTGATGAGACAGAACAGGCTGAATATAAAAATCATTTCCCAAGAGCTGACCCCAGAGCCAGAACTGGATTCAGATCCTGGCTCTGCTAGTAGCTGTGTGACCTTTGTGAGTTACCGCACCCTGTAGGCTTCATTGGTCCCATCTATAAAATGACATTGTTGGACCATCTTCTCTAAGTTCTCATTGGCCTATGTGGCTGCCTCCTGAGAAGTGGAGATGCTGCTGGAGACTGACCCAGAGAGAAAAGAGCCCCTACCCTTAGACTTCTGCCTCTCCTTAACCTCCAGCCCGAGCTTTGTCCCCAAAGCATGAGTGACAGCCAAAGAAAGCTCATGAAAACCTGCACTGCTGCATGTGAAACTGATCTCCAGCTCCAGATCCAGTTTCTCTTCTCAGTGGGCCCCAGGCCTCCCTCACACCTGCTCTGGTCCCCTTTGTACGTTAGGCCAGGAGAGCTAGCTGTCTTTCATCCACCTCCTGCCCCATTCATGCCTTAAGCCTGGGGCACCGCCTCCCACCTCCTGGCTAGGGCACTGATTGCTGTAGGCTGGCCAGGCGGGCACCCCAGAGTCCAGCTTTCCTCCCCTTTTCTCTTACCTGGAAAGATCACAGGGAAGGGAGATCAGGGAGAGGAGTGAGAGAGCAGGAGAGAGGCATTGTGTCCTATTGGATGCAGCAAGTTCTCAATACTTTTTTTTTTTTTGCTGAAAAAAGGAAGGCTTCTTGGAGGAGGGGCAATTTTTCACATGGATTTAGTACACATTTAAGCCCAGCAGAGCCCAAGAGCAGGTCCTGACTTTCCTGTCAGGACCGGTCAGAGACATTCACTGATTTATTCAGCAAATATTTATTGATGTTGACTCTGCACGAGGCAATACTTTAGGTGTTGGGAATACAGCTGTAAACAAAACGAAGCCCTTGTTTTCACAGGGTTTATATTCTTGAATGGGCTTGAGGGAGAAAGACAAACAGATAAGAGGTTAATTGGTTATAACCGTTAAGGAGAAAAATTAAAATGGATATGGAAACAGGGAATGGATAAGGAAACCAGATGACAGCTTAGATAAGGGAGGGGCTCAGCAGGCCTCTCTGAGAAGGTGACATCTGAGCAGAGAGCTGGTGAACAGATGAGGGGAAGATATTTCAGTCACAGGGAACGGTAAGTACAAAGGCCCTGAGGTGGGGAGAGCTTGCTATGTTGACAGAATAGCAAAGAGTTGGAGTTAATGGAGGGGAGGGTGATAAGAAATTAGTCTGGAATCAGAACACATGGGCCCGACTTGGAGACTGTGGCAATGACTTTGACTTTTATTCGAAGTGAGGTAGGGTAAGAAAAATTGCCAGGGTGCTTCTCCTAAGGGGCCCCTGGAAGGCTCTAGCAATCCCTTCTTCCTTACTGCTTTCCAGGATTAGGGAGAAGTTAAGAGCTAAATTTAGGTGTCAGATAGACCGAGGTTTACTCATCCACTCACTCACCATTCATCGACCCATCCACTGTCCATCAACTATTTATGTGACAAATATTTGTTGCACACCTACTCTATGCTTGGTGCTGTCACTTATTAGCTAGATGACCTTGGGCAAATGGCTTATTTTCCTTATCTGCGAAATGGGGTCAGCAATAATGAAGGTCTTCTTCCTTCAGAGACTGGTGAGGACTAAGCAAAAAATGTGCTTACATCTCTTCACACAGTGCTGGACACAGTGAACACTCATACATGGCCACTATATGACTAGTTGCTGGTGTTTACAAGCTCTCCCCACCAACCGTCTCTGACCCACCCAAAGGAGCCTGACTGCACACTCTCCTCTGGAGAGCTCTCCCAGAGAGGGCGTCCCTGCTCTGTGTTCTCGGAGCTTCCCTGTGCTTCTCTCCCTTTCCAAACTGCCCTTCCCCTGCTCTCTGCCCTCTGCCCTCTGCCTCCTGCCCCACGTGCTGTGTCAAAGCTCAACAGAACATTCTCTGTGGGCCTCACATTCTAATTTGCTCTCCTCACCTGTTAGCCCACCTCCTTCTGCCCCAGCCTATGGGCCACCCGCTCACTGTCAACCCTAGAAAGGTGTTGTATTATCTCTTGTAGGCCCTGGCTGGGAACTCAAAGGCCAGAGACTAAAACCTAACTTCTACAGAGCAAAACCTGGAAAAAGCCCAGGCTTTGAAGCGCTTTGGAGTCAGATGTGTTGAGCAAACCCTGGCTCCAGCACATCCTTGCTGTTGATCTCTGCAAGTCGCTTCATGTCTCTGGGCCTCAGTTTCTTTATCTGTCCAAAGGGAACGAGAACACCTGCAGGCATAGCGCTGCTGGCGGCGGGGAGAGCGTACACGGCTCCTGCGTGAGGGGCGTGCTTCCCACGTTGCTGTTGATGGTGGAGGGGTCGGGCTGCACGTGCCCTTCCTGAAGAGAAAGTTCTGGGCTGGGGTCTGGGGTGTGAATCCCAGAAATCATATTCACATGTGCGTGTACTTCTGTCTGGGGTGAGGACCCATAGCATTCATCAGATTCTCCAAGTGGTCCTGAGCCAAAAAGATGAGAACAAGATGATGACATGGCCAAAAACTTAAAAAGAGTTGAAGAAGTCTAGAATTTGTTCCTTTGTTTTTAAAACATTTAATTATTCAGTCAGTATGTTTTTGGTGCCTTCTCTGTGCCAGGCCCTGTGGGAGAGTCAAAGATACACGTCAAGGTGCTCCCCCTTCAACAGCGGAGGCAAGCTCCATGGGGGCACTGCCCTTTACAGTCTATAGTGCACCTCATCTGGATCATCTTCAGTGATCCTTTCTGTTCCCCTGTGGGAGAGGCTGTGCTGGGGGGCTGTTTTACAGATGATAGAGTTGAGGCCTGGAGATGCTAAGTGACTGGCCCAAAGTCACACAACTGATAAGCCAAGACTGAGAGCCCTGTACCTATGCCTCCTTTTGGCATGTCCACTGGCCCTTCGAGAGTGGAAAGCTGCTTCCTTGGCACAGGGGTGCAAGGGGCACCCTCTCCTTTCAGCCTTTGGCCTCGCACAGGCTGCTGCATCCCCCTCCTCCTTCTGGCCTCTGACGCTTGACACAGCCCACCCACTGCCCTCTGCCGCGGGATCAGCAGGGCCCTGGCCCAGCCAAGGGTTCCCCCTGATAAATCCTGTCACTGCCTGTGATTTCTTCTCCCCGCTGTGGAGGGTTGCAGTCTGGACGTGCTGGAAGAGGCAGGTTGGCTTTGGAGTCACAGATGTTGAAGAAGGGAGAGGGACTTGTGCATGAGGTAGGACAGGTGGGGTTGTGGGGGGAGGGGCACCTGCTGAGGAACCCTCCCTCCTCATACAACTTCTCCTGCTCCTCTCCAACATACAGTCTTTGTGATGCTGCCGAGGATAAGCCAGGCCTCAGCCCACACGAAACTCTTCACACACACCTCCAGCTCCAGGCGGTCCCCAAGACCTCATCAGGGGCTGGCCCCATGCCTAGGTCCCAGCCCTGGGCGCCGGGCAGCAGTGAGGGGCGGGAGGCCCAGCGTGCTCCAGTATTTATTTATTTATTTGAAGGCCCAGCACTTACACAAACTGGCTCTGTCTCCCTGGGGGCCGGGAGGAGGGGGACGCTGCTGCCTGGGCCTTTGATGTTTGAGAGAGAGATGGTGAGATGCTGAGATGGTGCTGAGAGCTGCTGCTGCTCTGGGGTGTGTGTGCGTGGGGGGAGCCCTGGTGATGTCACCTGAGGAGGCTGAGGATGGCAGGCGCCATGGCCAGGCCCGGGGTTGGCTAGAAGGGATTAGAAGCTGGGAAAGAGGGCAGAGGCCATCTCAACTTGGACTCTGGGTCAAGAGTTCATGCCTCAATCCACAGGGTTACACAGCCAAGTTCTGGGTTTGGGGGTTACACCTGCTGGAGTAGGAAGTGAATGGACAAGCAGCAGGTATAGTGGGAGGGCAGTGAGGCAGGCAGGATTCCTGGGAAAGCCTGTGTAGGGGCCCTGGGTACCTCCACCTGCCAACGTTCTTGGAGAAAGCCCAGATGATGAAGTGACATGCACAGGAAGGCTCAAATTAGTCAGCCAGAGGTTTGCCAAACATCTGCCTGAATCAAGCACCCACCCCAGGGTCTCACCCTCTGTGGCAGAGTCCTCCCAGGTTCCGCATATCCTCAGGGTGCATCAAGGGATGGAGTCGTATGAAAGGTGCCGCCTACCATAAGCAGCGGAATATAGCTGAAAGGGAAGCAGTAGCTGAAGGAAGGCAAATGAAATGTAGCCGAATAGAAGCGAAGGAAGGAAGGAAGGAAGGAAGGAAGGAAGGAAGGATGATGTTGACACAGGTGCAAAAACAGAAAGGTAGGAGAGCATCTAGCATATCACCCATATTTACTTTTGAGTGTCTTCCATGGGCCAGGCACCGTTCTAGGGATGAATGAATGAGACACAGGAAATCCTGGGAGGTGCAGGAGGAGTGCAGGGGTAGGGGAAACTGGAGCCGGGAAGACGATTGGCCATTCTTTTTAGCCCTATCATTGGAAATAATTCCAAACTTAGAAAAAGTTTCAAAAAAACAGTACGAAAAGGATACATTTAATAAATGTCACTCAGATTAACATGTTGTTAATATTTTACCCATTTGCTTTATCATTCTCTCTCTATTAATATTTTCCCTGAATAGTTCAAGGATAAGTTACATATAACACGACTCTTCACCTCTAAATATTTGATGTGTATTTTCTAAGAATAGGGACAGTCACAGTTGTTGATTTCATAAATTGGCATCGATACAACATTTTATCCAATCTACCATTCATATATTTGTGTTTCAATTATGATTGGACTTAATTCACTTGACCTAATAACATCCTTTCCAAGAGTTTTCCCCCTACAATACACAGGAACCCAGGAGGTCACAGAGCTACAGGGAGGGAGACAAACAGTGACAAAGCTGTCCAGAGATCCCAGGCCGGAAGAGTGAGCTACTGAGTGGGATGGAGGTGAGCATGTGTATGTGTGGTGGGGAAGGGGTCCCAGGAGTCCCCAGCAGGTAAAGATGTCCTGACTTACCCTCAGCAGACCTTGAGAGGGCCAGAGGGCAACCTGGGCCTGGACCCTCAGTCCTCCAAGGACAGGGTGCCTCCACCTTTTCAGGTCCAGGGATCCCATTCTGAAAGTACTTTGAGGCCAGATCCCCAGGTCTCAGGAGCTTCTGAGCTGGCTCCCGGGTACCTGGGGAAGCTTCCTTGCGTCCTGGACGCCTGAGGGTTGTCAACCCAGAAAACGGAAAAACCCTGAATTTCAAGGAGAATTTCACAGCTGCACAGCCAGCGTGCCATCAATCTTGCCTGCCACGCTTCCTGACACACTCAGGGCGTGGAGACGAGTGGGTGGAACCACATCAGTTCTTCCAGATGTTTCAGCTGGTGAGTCCCAGGCTCAGGCAGGGCCAGAGGTGGCCAGTGGGAAAGTGGTGCCCTGATCCCAGGGAGCCTCTAAGATTTATGGGTCCCCAGGAGTTATGACAGGTAAAGTCTCTACCCAGACCTTCCCTGGACAGCTGAAATCCTCCTCTCCCTCTGAGGCCTCTTCTAGAAAGAGGCCCCATCATCATCATCCCTCTGATGGGCTCTGGCCTCTTCTCACACTCTTTTTTTTTTTTAAACACTGACAGCAATTTGGTCTTTCTAGGTGAATTTTCCCATCTGCATTTCAATCAGGCCTGACCCTGTTTAGCTTCCTCAGATCAGGCAACAGTGGTGGCCGTAGACAACTTTCCACAATCTTGTTCTGGCTAGAGCTGAGCCTTGCAGGGCGGGTCCCCTGCTTATCTTCTTCCATGCCGTATCCCCATGCCTGAACAGTGCCTGTTACCTGGTAGGTATCGATAAATATTTTCTCTTTCTATTCAGTTTTTCTTTCAGGAGACCAAATTAGTGCTTGTATTTTATGGTTGTAAGGCTCTGCTAAACAAAGCATTGGTTTGCTAATCCTGGAGGTCTTAAGACTTACAAAGTAGTGGGTGGGAACATACTACTCCATCCGTTGGCTAAATCCAACTCCCTCCATGCACCACCTATTGGGAAACATAAAGGAGCTGAAGAGAGAAAGGGTGGTGGGGCAGAGAGGGGCCCGGAAGAGCAGTGACCACCTGGTCTTTACCCCTGCTCAAGGCCCAAGGATAGAGCTTGCAGTAGGAAGATTCATGGTTTGACATCAGGAAGGACGTCTCAATATATTTTGGATGGTTTTATTGTTGACTTGTCCAGAGGCAGAGGGATGCCTGAGGTGACTTCTTGACCCTCCCAGATGGCCCTTTGGGGGCCTTCCAGGCCCATCCAAGGCTCTGCCCACCAGGCGTGGGAGGCTGAACTGTGGATGGTTGGCTTAAGCCTACATCTTTGGACTGCGCCAACCGGGCCAAAGGTGCCCCACACACTGCCTGGCCTGGGATGGTGTCCAAAATTGGTCCCCAGGGTCCTCCCACCCCTGCTGGACAGCGGCCTCTCCCAATGACTCAGCCCTGACGTCGTGGGGCGAGCGGAAAGGCCGAGGGTGTGGGAGGTGGTGCTCCCTCCCTCTTGTCCTCACCTCCCAGGGACCAGTCCCCATAACCTTCTTCCCTTCCACCATCCCTATGTTCTCTAAGTTCCTCGTGAGTTTCCCATGAGCCCATGTGCCCAGAGCTGTTGCCCTTGCCTATGGAGACATGCCCCGTGTGTACCTAGGTGTGAGCCAGGCCACTGTGGCTCACGGGATGGATGAAGCATGGTGTAAGAGGGCTCCTGGTCTGAATCTCACTCCCCTTCTCCTCGCCCTAGAAGCCCTACCCGAAGGTTGGGGTAGTATAGTACCAATTCCTTTCTTAGGTGGCTGGGCATTCTTGCTTCATACCTAGGCCTCTCTGTGCCCCAAAGCCTTGGGTCTGCCTGTCTACCCTCTGCCCTTCGGGGCCTCCCTTAAGTGTGTCATCTCAGCTTTTTGATTTCCCCCAGATAGGGAAGGGTCCCTGGGACTCTCACCTTCCCCCTGCAGGCCAGTGTCCTGCCTGCACCCCATCCAGCTGGCCCCCTCCTCTGCGCCACTTCAAAGCCCAGAGCCAGCAGAAGATAATTACATGCCCCCCACCCAACTCGCTTGTTAAGTGTCATTAACCCCAGTTTACAGATGAGGAAACTGAGACTGGGGAGGTGGAGGACGTCACCCCCTCCATCCCCACCCTGGCCCTTGAGCCAGGATTGGCACAAGGTTTGGGGACCCTGCCAAGACTCCCCTTCCTTGGAGAAGCCGGGAGCCCAGTCCTAATTCCAGCTCCTACTTCCTGCCTTCCCCAGCCCCTCTCTTTGCCTTGAAGCCAGCTGAGCTGGGGCAGATGGCTGTGGAGCCCCTGGGACGGGGCGGACAGGGAGCCTCTCTGAAATTGCACATAGGCAAAATGTAAATGAGCCCCCCAATTATTACATAGTTAGGGCGGTGGCACTTTAGGTAATAGGACTTGGGGAGTGGAGGGACCCCCACCCTCCTGCTCATCAGCTTGCCAGAGGCCCCCCGCTGTGGGAAGAGGTTGGCGATGGCGTCATGCTGAGTGGGGCTGGGATGGGTGGGGCTGGGTGGGATTTAGGAGGGTGCTGACACTGGCAGGACTTAGGAGGGCACCGAGCTGATGCTGTCAGCTAGGACAACCCTGCCCTCAGGGGTGAGAGAGAAACTGCATCTCATTCCCTCCTGGGGCAGGCAGAGCCTCCCTCTGCGGTCTGGGAGCACGGCCAGCTAGCTCCTTGACCCTGTTTGACTCAGCCAACTGGGGCCTAGTGGGCTGTGAGGTCTTTGAGACACCTCTTGACAAAGGGGGACAAGGCCCTCCTTTTTACAGACAGGGAGACCGAAGTCCAGACAACAGAGTGATTTGCCTAATTGGGATCCCACAGCACAGAGGGAAGAGCAGAGAGCATGGAGGGTACAGTCAAGGAAATGAGGGCTCCCGAGGGAAAAGTGAAGGCTGGGAGTGGGCAGTGGGAGAGACGTGTGGGGGCTGGACAGGGAAAGTGCGTTGCTGATGTGCTGGACCTGATGGTAAAATTATTTTATGGCTCCTATGGACAGATGGTGTGCTAGGCCCACGGAAGAAGATAAATACTTATCTGCTCACTAGTTGAGTTTTTTGATGCTAATGACTCCGTGGATGCACATGGGTTTCAATTGCAGCAAGAGAAATGGAGGGCAGAATTCAGGAAGGACTTTGTACTTTTGTGGACGGGGGCCTCTGAGATGAGTGCCTAACTAATACAAGAGCAGGCGTTCTGCCCTATCTGGTACCCTCGATCCTTCTCTGGGGTGGAAGAGTGTCTCCGGCATCCGCCCCACAGGCTTCCCCACTCCACACGGTTCTCAGCATGGAATGAAAGGCCTGTGGACTTTGTCTGTCATCATGTGAAGATCCCACATCCGGGAAAACTGGAAGTGATGTCACCGCAGCTTTGGACCAGGTGTGTGGCTGCCCCTTGCTGAGCCTTCACCCCTGCAGCTGTGAGGGTCTCAGCTGAGGTCTTGAGGGGGTGCTTTGGGGAGAGATATAGTTAAGAAGCAGAGGGAACCAGAATCAAAGAGCCTGGCTCTCCGCTCCTCCCTTCTGTACCCGCTCTGTCTCCCTCACAGG
The DNA here is from genome assembly GCF_902729225.1 of Pteropus medius. NCBI lineage: Eukaryota > Metazoa > Chordata > Mammalia > Chiroptera > Pteropodidae > Pteropus > Pteropus medius. The sequence continues at coordinate 817,590 of NW_024351732.1, forward strand.
ACTTTCCAACACAGAATGTGTCTCTTCAGGGTCCTTTTGGCCTCGTGACTCCTTATTAGTGACCATGGCCAGATGAAGTGACTTGGAAAGAAGACAGGGAACCTGACTCTGTGTGACTCATTGGGGATGGTATTGCTCCTCTCTAAGCCTTAGTCTCCTCTGTTTTCAAATGAAGAGCTTAGACCTGAACAGTGGCCTTCACAGTGGTAAAGGATTCTATGTTGTCAATACCTGTGTAGAAAAGGACAATTAGGAAACAGATCTAAGCAGCTTTGCTGTGGATAAATCAAGGGTGGGGTCCAGAAGGAGCCTGCTCCCTGCTGATATTCCTGGTTGCAGACTCCTTGTCCACCCCCCAACCCCGTGCCCTGGGGAAGGCCTCTCCCAGAAGCTCAAGCTTTCACTAGGACATGGCCCCTCTGCTTTATATTACTGTCAGTGGGCTATTGCTCACTTCCGCTTCAAGAATGTAAGACCTTTAAGGCAGCAAGAGTTTCTCAGGGACTGATTGGGGGGCTCAGGTGTAAATGTGGCAGAGGCTGAGTCTCATGTAGACTGGGCTGCTGCAACTCTCTTGGTACCTCCCCACTCTGGGGGAATTTGGAGAATGCCTTTGCTCCCCAGAAGGCCCAGCTTTTTCCATTTTGTCTGGCGGATAGAGCTCTGGCCCTGGTGTCGATGCCAACCTATGTGCATCAGGCCTTCAGTGAGGCCTTTCCCAACCTAAGGGCTGTTTCACTAGATCATCTCAAGTCCCTTCCAGTTCAAACATTACATTAAATCTCTGCTCAGAAATTCATCTGGTCTCACAAACTACCCTATCTTTCTTTTGTTCATTTGCATTCATTTGCATAAATCTACATGGAGCATCGAACAGTCTCTGTTTTTCTGTTGAGCTGCTTTCGCTTAGACTTCTGGTCTCATCTGTCCCCAAAATGACAAGAACAAGGAGCAGGTGCAATAAACAGAGATCATCTTCTCTCTGTGACTTTATCACGTGGCTCAGGGCCTGTGACATAACATGTACCCTATAAATGCTTTGTTGAAATGAAAGGGCTGGGAAGAGGAGCCTGGTGGGAAGGGGGAGGCAGGAGGGAAATGCATGTGGAGGTGCCAACTGGGGGTTGGAGGGTGGTAAGCAGCATCAAGAAGGGAGGTTCATCAATACATCCATAGATTCATCAAAATGCTGAAATGGGGTCCCAGAGGGGTGTGACGGCTGCCCAAGGTCATATAGCTAATTTGTGGCAGAGCTAAAATTTGCACCCTTGAGTTCCAGGTTGATGCTGAAGAAGTCTGGAAGTAAGACCTGGAGGGAGGGAGCTGAGTAGGGGCCTGGGTGGGGTGCTCTCCCCTTCCTGTGTTACCTCCCCTCTGACTGAAAGGGGAGCGGAGCTCCTTCTTCAGTTATAAGGAGGCAGAGACCTGCAGGACAGGTAGCCTCCCTGGAAGGAAAGGGGGATTCCAGACTGTGAAATGGCCTGTGAGGGACTGAGATCTGGTTGGAAAGGTGACAGGGCAGGGTGCCATTGTCCTGACATTCCTTTGGGATCTGAGAGGGGTTCTGAAGGAGTGAAATCCTCCGCCTTAGAGGTCTTGGAGGATCAGAGGAAGCCTGGTGAGATCAGCCTAGTGTTGGTAACAGGGAACAGCCCTAAGACCACTTAGGACAACCCCAGCCCGGTGACCCAGGAGGGCCCACCTCCAACAGGTGGACTTCCAGACCATCTAGTCTGCCTCTGCCTTGGCCATTCTCACCGTTCTCGTCCACCACCCACCCACCGTGGTCACCCAGGGCTGGCACCTGGACTTACTTCAGACCCCATCCCTCAGAGGGAATTAGAGCATACACCCCCCTTGGGGGCCCAAGGGGGAGAGCTAAGGGGCAAGGTCTGAAACTGGGGGTGTGGATCTGGAAATATGTTGGGATGCATTCTTCAGGAGGTGAGGCCAGGCCCAGCTAGCCTCTCCATCCTATACCCACCCCCCATTTCATCGATCCTGCTTCTGGAGCTCTTCTCTAGGCCACTCAGAAGGGATGAGTGGGGAGCCTCTAGGTTCAGGTCCCCCTCCTCTTGCCCAGAACTCTGTTGCTTTGATTGGACACCAGGACTCTCTGGATGGAACCCCTAATAAGGGGAGGAGACCCATGAATCCCAAGCTTATCGAACTCATAGGGTGTACACTCTGCTTGCAGGGAGCGCTCCAGAGTGGTGGGGGAGACAGTAATCAATCTGGGGAGGAGGCAAGACACCAATGTACTCAGGATTTAGATACAGGGTATAGACGAAGTGAATATTGAAGGGCTGGGGCACAGAGAAAAGGGTAAATAGAATTTGGGTAGGGGAGTCTTGGCAGACTGCATAGGACAGAAATGCTCGGAACCTAAGGAGGGGAGGCAAAAGGGACATTGTCTCAGACAGAGGAAGGGCTTAGAAGAAGGGGAGAGTGCCAGGGAATGACGAACCTGAGCTGAGGAGGATGGGAGCTGAGGGAGGGACAGCACAGGGCTCTGAGGAGCTGTCTGAAGGGGAGCTGAGAGCCTAGGAGAGACAAGAAGGAGAAAGGAAGGGAATCCAGGAAGAGGGTACCTCGGTAGGGGCCTGAGGGGCTAAGAGGGTAGAGGGAGGATGCTGAGTTCTCGCAGGGCAGAGGGAAGGATGGAAGGGATGCAGGAACCCAGAAGTAGGCCTGGCCCATAGCTCTGATCATACTCCCCCTCCCTGTGCCCATCCTGGCCCACCCTGGCTCTGCCCAAGGCCAGCCGTATTCTGGCCCCCAGCTCTCCCCAAGCAGAGCCAGCCCCGAGCTGGTGCCCAGAGAGCGGGGTGCCGCAGCTGCTGCATGGGTTCAGCATGGAGCCTCAGTGGGGGTTGATGGGAGACTGCCAGGCGCCGCTTAATAGGATTTTAATTATACAGCTCCAGCAAGAATTTTTTCCCCCCTGGGCTTGGGCCCTCACAGATACCTCCATCTCCACCTCAGCATCTTCCCAGCCCTGGCAGCCTGTTCTCCCAGGCCCTTGCTGCCTGCCCCCACCCACTGTGGGGGACTCTGGCCTACCTCCTAGGGGACTGGAGAGGGCCCGGAATCTGCCCCCAGCAGTCATGGGGAGGACAGCACCAGCTCCTGGGGAGAGCCCTGCCATGGGGAAGCTCCTCTGAGGTCTACATCCAGGTGCATGGCCAGACCTGACTTCAGTGCTGGGTAGGCAGGGTGTGCCCACCCTTCTACTCAGTATGGACTCACTGCTCATTTTTCCAGGGTGATTGTTTCCCATGCCAGGCCTTTTCACAATGAGTGTCTCATGTGACGCTTACAACAACTCTGGGAGGCAAGCAGGGCAAATAGGATGATAATCTCCATTTTATGGATGAGGAAACTGAGGCCTCAAGTTTAAGTGCTTTGCCCAGGGACAGAATGAGTAAGGAGTCCGGACTGCAAGCTGGACTCCACATTCCGGCCATGGCCTTGAGCTCCATTCCTCCCATACTTCAGCCAGAAGGAGCTCCTGGTAGGCCCTCTTTATGAAAGCTACATACCCTCCACCTGTCTATCTCCTACTTACCCTTCAGGCATGAGATGTTACTTACTTCCCTCCAAGTCTGGGTTAGGGTCCCCATTTTCATGCTCCCACAGCTCCTGCCTTTTGCCACCATAACCCCATCCTACTACATTGGATTGTCTGGTTATCTCTCTGGCTTGCCATTAATTCTAGAAGTCCCATTAAGACAAACCTTCCTGATGCCCACTGGTCAAGCCTTGAGAGCCTCCCTATCCAGCTGTGTTCTGTAAAATGACCCGGGACCCTCTCCTGTGGTTGGCTACTCTTGTATGAGTTTTCAACAGAAAATAAATAGTAAAATAAGGATCTCCTTTTGTTTCGCCCCCTCCCTCCAGGCCCATTCTACCACAGGGTTAATTCTTCTGACCCCTCTATGCACTTTCCTGCCCCTTTTCACTAGACCGTGGGTCTTGAGCTCTGAGGGTCAGCGCATCTGCTTGCCCTCATCCTCTGAGTAGCATGATGACTCTCCCCTGATGGGGTGAATGTTCTCTTCCCCAGTTCCTGTCCATCCCTCTAGCCTCTGCTGAAGCTATGCTTCCTCTGGGCAGCTTCAAGGAGCTCCCAGCCCTCAGGAGTGCCCCTTCCTCCCTGTCTACTCAACATCTTTGTGTCCCTCCCCTTGACCAGCAAACAGTTGTGGGTAATGCCAGTGCTCCCCAGACCTCGCTGCTCCCTGCACAGCTCCTGGAATGGAATGTAAGAGGTACTTGGCAACGAGGCTGTGAGTGAATAAGTGAACTAGGGCTTCAAGAAAGTCACCGGATGCAATTGGTCCCCAATACTGTGGTGGAGCAGGTAGGAAGATACAGAAGACCCAGTGTCTGCCCTCAACGGTACCCGCCCCCCAGCCTTTGCAGGAGGCACCCACACATCCTAGCTTGCTCCTAGATGACTATGGCCCACAGAGCTCAGGCCAGGTGCACCTGTCTGCGCCGAATGGGTGCACAAAGCTGGGGGCCGGCGGTTCTGGACAAAGCCTCTTCCCCCAACCCTCTCTGCCAGACATGGCTTCTGTTCTTTTCTGCTGGAGGCAGGGGGATGGCAGAGATGTGCCTTGGTAATACTCATCCCAGCCAGAAGAGGCTACATCTCAGCCTTTCTGTCTCACCCACACCTCGGTCCTCAGCAAGCCCTAGAGGACAACTTGGCGCTATTGCTTTAGCCTATCTGCTCCTGTTAAAGCATCTTCTGCTTCCTTCCCAGCGTCTCAGCAGGGTGCTGCCACCCACCAGTATCACGGAGAACTTACCTTGTCCCCACTCCCAGTCAGCCTCAACTCACATTTTTCTCCCAAGGCCCTGGGCAGGGGCCGAGGCTGGAAGGGTGACGACGCCTGTGGTGGCAACCTGTCCACCTGAGGAGCTGATCCTCCTGACCGGCCGCTGGTCAGTTCATTCATCTCCTTGCCTCAGTGCTGTGCCTGCCTCTGCTAAGCCCAGGAAAATAAATTTTCTGTGCAGCTATCATCCCTCATGTCCCAGAGTCTGTTCCTCGGATCAAGCCTTCTCCCACAGTCTCATGGCCTCCTGGTAGCTGCCTGAGCCCTTAAGTCAGAGGACAGGGCATGAAAAGGGCTCTGGTGACAGGAGGGGCCCTGGGGGCAAGGAGTGCTGGAGGGAAGGTCGCTGTGCTCATGTTTACAGGATGAGGAGGGCTGCCCCCAGGCCACCCTGGGCAAGGTCTGCAGAAGAGGGCCAAAGCCCTGGGAGTCCCAGGTGTCCAGCTCTGTAGGGCCCAAGCCCGAGAGAAGCCGTGGAACTGGACAGCCTGGGGGGCAGGGGATTGCAGCATCATGGGCTGGCTGCTGTGGCATGAGATGAAAGGCCTGGAGTGGGGCTGTTGGCAGACGGACAAGCGGAGTGGGTGGAGGCCTGGGGTGGGGGTAGGGAGATAACCATCTTCGAGGGCTGCCAGGTATAGACATGGTGGAGTGTGGAGGACGCGGGTGGAGTTTTAGCCCTTGGGATCAGGGCAAAGAGCCTGAATTTGGAAGGGTTCCCTGTGAGGTCATCTTGTCCAGCCTGATGCCCCTAGGCTCTCAGCCCCAAACCAAGCAGGCCCTGCCTAGGGATGACTTCTGGGGCTGGGTGCTCCTCCCTGGTCCCAGCCTGTCCTCCACCTTAACACCTGTCCCAAGCAGTGCTGCCCAAAGTCTAACTCAGATTTCTCTTTTCGCTATAGGCACTGCCCTCCATGGGAGGGGTCAGCCAGCCCTGGCCTCTGATTGGTCACTTGCTAGTTGCTGGAGTATATCAGATAGCTCAGGGGTCAATCTTGATCGCTTTTCATCCTTAATTCTGAATTTCTCTTACACTAGCTATATGGTTATTTGTCCATGTCCCCCACCCACCTTGGAGGGAAGGTTCTAGAGACAATGGAGAACTTTCTTGCTTTCTAAATATGTCTCTTAACCTCTCTTCACCATTCTGTACCCACACCTACTTTCCCGTCCAGGCTTCCATCTTCCACCCAGAACTTACTTCAACAGTCCTCCCTAGAAGTCCCCCAGACTCCTTGCTCCCCTCTAATCTGTTCCCCAGAGCTTCCACAGTGGTCTTGCTAATGTGAGACTCTAACCCTGTCATTTCTCTGCTCAACACCCTTCAATGAAGTACTGCCCTCAGAGCCAGCAAGAGGGGCCCTGCTCCAGGCCTCTCAAAACATAAATACAGCACTGATGCTACATTTTAAAGGACCCTCAGATACCTAGATCATGTGGGATCTGGTACTGAGTGCTGCGTGGCACAACCCATAAACTTTAAACCCCTGCTCTTGTAATTAACACTGATCAGACATGGATGAAGGAAACACTTCTTGCTCTAAGTTCTTGAAACGAAAAGCAACTGTGTCTGTATGCCATCAGCGTGCCTCTGCCAGTGACAGAGATGGACATTGTATAAGTGCCTGGGTGAAATAAAAAATAAATGATATACTTGTTAAATTCTTCCCAGATAGCATACATGAAATAGTTTATTTTAAAAAAGCATTCAAGAATAATGCAATAAATTTTTATATAATAAAATTTCCTGGTAATGTCAACTATTTAGGTTCTTGCTTCTCTGAGTTCCAAAAGGACACACAAATTAGCGTTGTATTCAAATAGATACACCTTATAGGTCAGAAACATTTTGCTCAACCAAATAATTCATATAACTCTTAATTTGTATAAATGTAGGTGTAATGTAACATACATGAAATTTGATAGTGAATATATTGGCAATCTGGGCACTGGATGTTGGAATTATAAAGCATTATATTTTATAAACATATTTTAATTATATTTACAAAATTTGAAATTAAAATTTAGATTTACTTCAATAATCTTAATTTATTATTTTGATATTATTAGTTATAATTTGTATTTTGCCTTTAATTTCAAGTTATAATCTTTTAGTATATAAATATTCAGCCATATAAAACCCATGGCTTTATGCAAATTTTTATCTTGTTGTTATGAAGGCTTATTGTCAAGAAAGGCAAGAAGAACCTATTTTATTTAACGATTTGGTGTCTCTATTCGTAATACTCTCGTCCTGGACCCCATACCTTTTAGGGATGACCAGCTTCATTGCTCCCCATTTCCTATTGGACTCTTCGACATGGCCCACAAAGGCCTCCACAGCCTAGTGTCTGCCCTCTTCTCCAGTCTCATCTACTGGATGTCTTCACACAACCCTGGACCGTGGGGGTTCCCAGAACATGCTGTGCCTGCCCTGTGCCCAAGATGACCTCTCCTTCCCTCGCCATTGGTTTGACGGGCAAATTCCAACTCATCCTTCTAGTTTCAGCCTGAATATGCCCTCCCTTGACCCCGGCAGATGGGTCCCTTCCGGATGCCCTACTCTATTTGGAAGACGCCCGTTAGAGTGGTTCTTCCACCATAAGGTGAGGCTTGTAGGCTGCCTCTTCCACAGATCAGGACCTTCTTGTGGACAGGGTTCGACAGGGGCTCTGGAAGTAGGCAGGGGCCTCAGTGAAAGCAGCAGAGGCTCTGTGGTGACCAGAATTCAATGGAGGCTTTGATACTTCTGAAGTCTGCAAGACTTGGCCCTCAAGAAACTAAAAATGCTAGGGAAAACTAGCTGAGGCCTTGGCTTTCCTCAGGTCTGGACCAGCGGTCCCCAACTTTTTTGGCACCAGGGACCGGTGCTTCTTTGAGAATCTAATGCCTGATGATCTGAGGTGGAGCTGAAGCGGTGATGCTAGTGCTGGGGAGCGGCTGCAAATAGAGATGACGCTTCACTCGCTCACCTGCCACTCACCTCCTGCTTTGCAGCCCAGTTCCTAACAAGCCACAGACCTATACTTGTCTGCAGCCTGGGGGTTGGAGACCCCTGGTCTAGACCACCTGAGTAGGCCCCAGAGAGCCTAAGCCCATCTATGAGGAAGTTGGCAGGAACCCCCACTGGCCTCCTGCCAGGTGCCCTTTAGCTCTTGTGTGGGGGAGGGAAAGGGGAGGCAGGATGCTGGGGGTGCGCAGCTGGAGTGAGGGTACGGTGGAGAGAGCAGGAAAGGGGCAGGGGCCAGCTTAGGAGACTAAATGACACGTTCATCGCAGCCTCTGGCTTCCTGCAGGAAGATTCTCTTGTTGGCAAAAGGGAGGGTGTAGAAGGAGTACAAGTGGAGCCCTGACGTCTCTCTCCTTAGAGGATAGCTTCAAACATATTGGACCTCCAATATTTATTGAGCACCTACTATATGCCAGGCAATTTGCTGATGTGCTTCACCTCACTTTGCCTAGAGAACCACAGCTTGCCCATCAGGCTGTCATGAGAGACCATCTAGCCCAATCTTCCCATTTGACAGAAGAGGAAACTGAGTTTCAGAGAGAGGAATTGACTCACCTCCAGGCGAGTGAGAGGCAGAGCCCAGGCTGCAGTCTGCGTCTCCTCACTCCCTGTCATGGGTGCTCTTCCTCATCCCTGGGACCTCCAGGACAAGGATATTCTCTGTCCAGAGCCAGTGGAACCCACGGCAATGAGGACAGGCGCTGTGGGAGAACTCCCTGATGTTGTCACCCTCTGCTCCCCTAAGCCCCCCATCCCGGGATCTTGCTTGCTTTATCCCAAAGGCCAGAAGAGGAGTCGGAGACAACCCTCAAGACTAGAAAGTGAGAGGCCAAGTCTCTTGTTCAACCCTATTTATTTTTTTCATCATCAACGTCCTTACAATGACAGATAACATTTGAGTGCTTATGGCTCTGCTCACGAGCAAGTGCTATTATTTGCTCCATTTTCCACTTGGAAAAACTGAGGTCAGAGAGGCTGAATGAGGCCCAAAGCTACCTCATTAGAGTGTCAGAAGGGCCTGACTCCACGGTCCCGTGAGAAGGACACAAAACCTTGCAGTTCCACTCTACCTTCGGTCCCTTGAGCTACAGGCACCGGCTCCTTCTGCTTCTCCTGGAACACCTGAGAAACCTGCCATGACCCCTACACTCCTTGGTCAGCCAGAGAGGCTATTGGGAGCTTGGTGTATGTGCAGGCCCACTGGAGGGAAGGCTGGGTTTCCTCCTCTCTACCTCTGCCCTCTTGCCCGTCCTGCCCATGGCTGTGCCTGCAGGTGGCTCTGGATGTGCTATGAATAGACAGAAACTCTGCTCATGGCCTCTGTTTGTTCAGCCAATGGACATGAACTTGAGCTCTTCTTATGTGCCCCACACCACACTGGGCACAAGGCAGACAGGTTCAGGCATGGACTTCGCTCTCCTGGAGCTCACTCTCCAGTGGTGATGATGGAGAAGAAATCTATTACCTCCATCCATTCAACAGATAATGACCCCTGTGTGTCAGGTGCTATTCTAGGCACTAGGGATATAGAAATGAACAGAACAGCCTCAAATCCCTGCCCTCAAGAAGCTCACATTCTAGAAGAGAGACAGAAATTGGTTAAAAGAAATAAACAAGCGATATAGCCTGTAGAAGGGGATGTGTGCCATGGAAAAAAAGTAATGAAGAGAGGGGATCAAGGAATGGGAGCATGGCTGCAATTCCATCACCAAACTAATTGGTGCCATGACAGTTTGGGGCTCCAGAAAGTAGAGAAGGGACCTCTGATCCCTGCTTCAGCTGTGCCCACTTCCCTAGAGGGAGATGAGAACAGAACTGGAGAATTTGGAGCACCTGAGTCTCAGGCCAGTGGCCCCTAAACATTGTGGCATAGAGCAGGCACAATGGGGCTTCCTGAAATGATTTCTGATGCCCACCTGTGTCAGAACCTACAGTCTCTGTGCATACCCAGAATGCACAGGAACAGGCCTGCACATGTGGACACATGTTCACCTGGACATGGATGTGCATGTGGGTGTGTGCCATTGAATGGACACCCAATTACTGAGCATCTGTGCTACTTCAAGCATCCTGCCCCCAAGAGGCTCAGAGTCTCATGGCAAAAAAGAGAAGACTCTGAAAAAAGAGCCTGCATGAAGGCAGGGAGTGCTAAAGGCAGAACCAGGCGGCAAAAGATTACAGAAAACTTCCAGGAGGCAGTAGAAGTTGAACCAGGTTGGGCTGCTTGCACTAGATTAAGCTCAAATACCTACAGCTTCTCTGTAATGAGATGAAATAAGCTAGCTCAGAGGGTAGTGAGTTCTCATCACTGGAAACTCAAAGGCGTGACTACTTGAGAAGGGGATTCATAGACTGGATTGGGGGATAGTACTGATGCCTTCTGAGGTGACTAGGGTCCTGTAAAGTTGGGGAAGCCACTGAAGAACTGGGGAGAGGAATGGTGGGGTGAAGCACTTGGGTTTTATCTTAGAAGGTGAGGGGGAGCCATGTAGTGGGTGTGAGCAGCAGAGAGGCACCGGGAAGCTGAGATTTGGGAAGACGAATCAGACAGTACTCCGCTGGACCAGACTGGAGTAAGGAGGGATGTGGAGGGGAGACCAATTACTACTATAGCCAAAAGCGCCAACAGGTGTGGGCCCTGTGCATGAGCGGAAACCTCCCATGACTAGACAGTCATCAGTTGTGAGAACACTGAAGCAGGAACCAGCGGGGATGATCTTCAGTCTTGAAGCAGGAACCAGGAGGGATGATCTCCTAGCCCAGTTTCCAAAGTTTTAGGCACATGCATGAGTGTATGTGGGTGTGTGTGCACACTTGAGTACACATGAGTATATATATAGTGTAGCACTCTTTATTCATTGGTGGGGCTCTGTATAGTTAGCAGAAGTGCACGCTGCATTGGTGTTGGTGTTGGGGCAGCTTTGCAGGTCTCTATTTTGGGATGTAGCTGGGGAGCAAACATTAAAGATAGACATACCCCTGTGAAAGTCTATGGGAGGGAGAGTTCCAGGATTCTGCTGTCACAGCTGTGTCACACAGGTGTGTGAGGGTATGCATATGTAGGGGGGAAGACTGGGGAGGTCAAAATGTTGAGCGAGGTTTTATGAGTGAATTTTGCTCATGCAGACTCGGGTAGAGCAGGTGTCCCCAACCCCCAGGCCACGGATTGGTGCTGGTCTTAGGAACCGGGTCACACAGCGGGAGGTGAGCGGCAGTGGTCACAGCAAGAAAGCGTCATCTGTATTTGTAGTCGCTCCCCAGCACTAGCATCTCCGCCACAGCTCCACCTCAGATCATCAGGCATTAGATTGTCATAGGAGAACCGGTCCCTGGTGCCAAAAAGGTTAGGGACCACTGGGGTAGAGGACTAACCTGGTGCGTGGTTCCAGGTGAGAGTCTGATTTCCATCCAGTCTGGGGATACCTGTATTGAAGGTTGCTATGAGCTAAGGGCTTTCCTACACACCAGCCCACTGAACCATCCTACCCCACTGCATGGTACGTAGTATTGTTTCCATTTCAGCAGGTGAGGAAGCCCAGGATCCAGGAACCTTGTCTGGGGTCACAGTAACATCCCAAGTAGAATCAGAACCCAGGAATCCTGACTCAGCCCTGCGTTGTTGTCTCAGTGGCCACCTCCAGCATCTGGAGAGATGAGTCACCAGAACATGGTTGTGGGGACAGTGTTCCCTTTAAGCATGTCCTCTCGAGCACCCACACTCCTTCAGGATCCCAGGCAAATGTCCACCTGCCTAAGTCTCCGGCCCCGTCTCTGCCCTCACCCTGACCCATTCCTGTCTCCCCCAGGCCCATCAGCTTCCCCTTCTTCCTGCAGATCCACGTCCCCACAACCACCTTATTCCAGTGTCTGCTAGAACAGCGTGCCTGTGTATCACCCATATGTTTTCACCTCCAGCTGGGTGCTCAGTTATTGTTCTGGCGCAGGAGGGCGAGGGGGCGGCTTGTGGGTGTAGTGACGCCGGGCTGTCTGCTCAGTTCTCCGCTTGTTATTACCTCTCCTCCAGGCTCCTATTAGCCTGCCTGCCCCAAAGGCCTGTGCAGGCTCCCTGTTCCTCGGTACCTTTGTTCCTTAATTATCACTGGGGAGCCCTGCTCACCTGCCTGCCACTTTCTAAGAAGCTGTCTGGCTCCCCTTCCTTGCCCTACACCCCCACCAGGAACTAATCCCCTACACCCCCTGGGGTGTAGCAGCAACTTGCCTAGCAGCAGCTCGCTCCAGGCTTCTCTAGGCTTCAGAGCCTCAGGATGAACCACCCCCACCCCTCCTAGAAGCCCTTTCTTTTTATCCCTGCTGCTCCTCTGATTGATGCTATCTTGGATCTCAGGGCTAGAAGGGACTTTAAACTATCATGTAGTTCAACACCCACCTCCCCATTTACTACCTGGATTGGGCCACCTACAGAAGGTACTTAATGAATATTCAACAAGAGGATGATTAACTGCTGCAGCTTCTACTTGAATGCCTCCCCAATGGGCAACTCACTTCCTCCCAAGGCAGCCAGTGCCACCTATTGATGGCTGGGACTCTTATAAAACCAATCGCCCACATTTCTCCCCAGGGCCCTCTGATTTTCCTAGCCTTAAATCTAGAGTCCACCTTGCTGTGTTTGACGCTGGGGCTCGGTACTGTCTTTCCTGCTGGGGTCTCACTAATGCCCACGTCAGGGAGGAAACCTCCCAGCAGGAGGCTCTGTTTGTGGGGGCAGCGGCAGAGGGGGAGTAGTGTGACCTGATTTTCCTCTCAGACTTGGGGACTCAACAGCCCAGCTCTAGCCCCTGGCTTTCCTCCTGTCTCAGGCCTCTGGCTGCAGTTCTTGGGCAGGATGGTGAGGGGGAGGAGGCACTGGGGTGAGAACCCTCAGGCCAAACAAGCTCTGACAGCCAACAACAACCGCGGAGGAGGGCGCTTGCTGCATACACACAGGCCAAGGCTGCGGGAGGGAAGGCCTCAGGGAGCTGGGGGAGACAGGAATCTCCCCTCCCCCGCCCGCCTGCGGCCTTGCCTCCTGACCCTTGCACAACTCCCTGCCTCAGTGCACTGTGGGTACCTAAGAGTCAGAGCTGAGCTTCTGGATGGAGCCAGGAGTGAGCTGACCCATGTGGGCACCAGGGGCACACAGAGCCTACTCTAATGCTCCTAGAGCATAGCGCTTCTCTCTAAGGGGATGGTAGTGGTTACCAAAGTTTATTGCTGCCTTTGGACCAAGCCCTTTTCCCCCAGCTGCAGAGTTGGGGGACATGCTGGACAGAGGAACCCTATGTCCACAAAGGGTCTCAGAGCCTGGGCCCAGCTTTCCTTGGGGGCCATTAGGTTCAATGCTCCCTACTCCCACCCCTCCCCCACCTTTAATCATCCACTTCCAGCCTGGATCCACTTGGGGAGTTTCCTTTTGATCGCATTCTTTGTGTTCTTTAAGTGTGTCTCAGTCTAGGGGCTCCTTGAGGGCAGGGTCATGCCTCTCTGTCAATTCGGGCACACGGAAAGGGTGGAGGTTGGAGTCCAGCCATGCATGGCCTGGTCTTGGCTCTGAGCATCTAGTGTCCCAGGAGTGCTACAATGAGGCCAGGAAGGCGCCTGGTACATGTCAGAGGGCCCTCTGGACAAACACCAGCTGGGGGTGGAGGACTTGGGTCGGGAGGCCACCTCCAGCCACCAGACCGTGAGCTCAGCTGGGCTGCCCCGTGAGGCTCTCCGGATCTGACTCAGTTCCTTTCCAATGCTCCTGGGTGTCCATCCCCAGGGTCGGCCCCCAGGAGGACCGCCAGATTCCATAGGCCCCACCCAGACAGAGGCCACACTCCTACCCTGCTTGAGCAGTAAAGGGCTCCTGGAGGATTTGAGGGGCAAGCAGAGGGCAAAGGTCACCTGCTGGGCCACTTACTCCACTACCTCCAGCCCTTTGTTCCTCACTCAATTTCTACAGACGTGAGATTTCTGTCAAGGTGTTGGTGTGGACCCTGGTCGGGATCCACCCTCTTCCCAGAGCCTCTGATACAGATGTACCTACCCACCCCGATGCTGAGACAAAGGGACACCCATAGGGTAAACAAGGCACTTCTTCCATGATAGTCACTCTCTTGGGGGTCTCAGGAGTCACTCCCAGAAATAGCACTCCCCACCCTCAGCCGAAGGGATCTTTAAAAATGTCAGTTGGAGCACGTACTTCCTTGTTCCAAACCTTCCAAGGGGCTTGCATCTTACTCAGAATAATATGGGACCTCTGTAAGCCCTACACCATCTGGGCTCTGGATACCCCTTGAGCCTCATCTTCCTCTATTTTTTCCCTCTTTCCTTCCATTCCAGGTTGACCAGCCTTCTTGCTGTTTCTCATACACACCAGGCCTGCTTCTACTTCAGGGCCTCTGCACTGGCCATTCCTTCCAACTAGAAGGCTCTTCCCTACATTTTTCCTCATTCAGAGCTCAAGAAATCTCTTCCCAGAGGCCTTCCTAGATGACTTGATCTAAAGAAGTGCCCCTGCGTCTTCCAGCACCTCATCCCTTCTGTCTCCACAGTTCTGCTTTATTCTTCCTCACAGCACTGTCACTGCCTGAAGTGAGTTTCTCTTTAATTACTTGATTATTGTTAATCCCCCCCAACACAGTAGAATGTAAGCTCTATGAGGACATGGCTGTATCCTTAGGGCCCAGCACAAGGCCTGGCACAGCAGGGCGCTCAAGAGATATCTGTTGCATAAATGAGTGGCCTGGGAAGGGAGAGAGACATGCAGCTACCCCAAGGGCTGGTGGGTGGGCATAAGCAAGAACCAGGAGAGCAGTCCTTGTAGGAGTGTGGAGGAGGGAGCTGGTCATTTGGCATCCAGGCTTCAAAGGGCACACCAAAGGCTGAGGAGGAGGAGGAGAAGGATGGAGGGGAGGTGGTAAATGGGGCTGCCAGCCATGTCTTCCTAAGATATACCCTCAGGCTCTACTCTGAAGGCAAGTGGGCAGGCCAAGGAAGGAGATACCATGGTCCTTATTCTCTGGGTGTCCCCAGTCTGGAGGGGACAGGAAAGAGTGCTTGGAAAGTACGCGACGTCAGGCCTCTCCACTGAGCTCAAAGCCTGGGTTTCCAAAGCTGGGGCTGTTTCTGCTTGTCCCACTGCGTCAGGCTCAGTGTGTTCCAAACCCAACGCCTCATCTTTCCTGCAGTTTGCTCTGACTTCTCTGGTTCCATCAACAACCTCCCGCTCTTCCAGGGCAGGCAGGCTCGGGAGCCCAGAGTCACCTCTGACTGCTCCCTCCCACTCACCCTAACCCTCCAGCCTCCGCCCTGTGTAATGACAGGAGACAAGTGGTCCTGTCTGCTCCCTGTCTTCTTCCTCCCATAAGCGGCTGCTGAGGCAGCTTTACCTCCACTGGCCCCAAATACCTCCAGCTCCTGTAGCCAACGCTACCACAGGGCAGGTGGGGAAGGGGAGGGGAAGAAGGATCCTGCCCAGTTCTGACCCCATCCTCTTTGGAGGAAGCTGGCTTGTGCGGGTAAGTGTAAGGACTCTGGAGACTGGCAGACTTTGGTTGTCTCACTTTCTCCTTCATTTTATGAACTTGGGGAAGTTACTTAACTTCTCCAAGCCTCAGTTTTCCCATACGTAAAATGGAGATAACTATGCATATCTCACCCGATTGCTTGGAGATTAAGTGAGAAAGCATATAGTAAGCACCTAGCAAAAATCTGGAGTAGAATTAATACTTAATAAATGAGAGGCCCATCCCTTCCCTTTCAACCTTAATTCCCAGGTTCGAGAACTCGCTGTTTCCTACTGTTTCCTACTGTTTCCTAACTTCCTCCACTTAGCTCTCAGCAGTCTCCAGTGTCTGACCTGAACTTCCTAATTCATTCTGCACTCCCGAGATTTCCCACACTCTTTCTCTACTCCTGTGTTCCCAGTGAGCATACCATGGCCAGCCTTCTGCTGTGCCCTCTGTCCACACTGCCTTTCCTGTCTCTCTTGCCTATCCTGCTTGTCCTGCAAGGCCCCCTTCTTCAGGAAGACCCTCTGAACCCTCTGTCCTGACCATTCTCTGTCTTCTCCATAATCCTGCTACTCACCTGGCCTGGCATGATAGCTGCACTATCGAGGTGGCAGGATGTTCCACGTCTGTGGATGTCGCCTGCCCACGCAGTCTGACAACTGTTTCCAGGTTGGCGGAAAGGCCTTTTTGGTCCTCCCCATAGTGCTAAACGTGTAAGAAGAGCTCAGTAAATATCTGACTTTGGATTTGTTATGAAGCAATAAATGATGCAAATCAGGATAAGGCGAACTGAGGCCTTGGGAGGGATTCTGGGAAGGGCGAAGGTGTTGAACCTGTCATTTGGAGCAAGAAGCAGGCTCACTACTTTATGTGTTATCTCTTCATTCTCACCACCCTGCGAAGTGTTAGCCCCCATTTTACAGATGGGAAGACTGAAGTTCAAAAAGGTTTAATGACTTGGCTGGGGTCACTTGGCTAGAAACTGGCAGAGGCAGGACTTGATCTAAGGCTGAGGGAGTATGTCCCGGGGGAAGGCCGAGGTGAATATGTAGAGGGACGGAGTGAGAAGATGGATTAGAAGGGATGAGGGGTACACAGGGAAGACCCTGGTTTGCCCATTGGAAGAGGCAGGAGAAGGGTTTAAATTACCTGACAGGCTAGAGAAAGATATAGCAAGACCCTCCTGGGGAACTGGTTGCAGTTCCAGAATTTTCCTTGCCAGAGAAAGCCACCATGAATCCCCTGAATCTATACCAACTAACATGCCTAGTTTCATGTCCCCAGAGCTTAGGGACAGAAGGACAGAGAAGAAAGCATCTCTACCCCTTCCCTGAAGAGACAGGGATGTCTGAGAGGCTGAGAGTGATGTCACCGGTGCCCTGAGGTTTCTCACCCACCTTCCCCACAGCAGTTTCTTCAGAGTCACTTGTCCAGGTGATTTGCCTAAAGCCCTCATTCCTTGGTCCCCTCTGCACTTGTCCTTGGTGTGGCATCTGCACAGGCTTACCCTCTCTCAGTTCTCACTGGGGTTCCAGTCTCAACTTCTTCGGTTGCCAGTAGTTGGCATAGAGACCCTCACAGTTACCCAGCCACATGTAGACAGCCAGGCCCAGCTGGAATAACACAGTTTCCCTCCCTCCCTCCCATGAGCACTGGACTATTTACAGCTCAGCAGGGCTTTCACGCCCATGAGCTCACTGGAGACTTCCCCACCCACCCTGGGAAACCAGCAGGGCAGGCACCATCACCCCCATTTTGCAGATGGAGACACTGAGGCGAAATGCCTTGCTCAATGGGTTCCCCAAAGCCTGGCCTCTTGACTCCTTGGTCTGAGGCTCTTCTCAGTTCCTACAGGAGGGTGGTCCAAACAACCCTAAATTCAAAGAGGGGGAGTTTCGGGCCAGGACCAGGTGGGTAGAAGGGTAGGTAGGCTTTGGTGAGTTAGACAGTCCCAGGAGCTGGAAGGAGCCTCCAAGTCAGTGGGCCAGGAGGGCAGGAGTGAAGGGACACTTCATGGCCTCAGCCACTGGCTGGTAAGAGCCTGGTGGGGGCATCTTCAGCCTAGACGTGGAGGCAAGCTGGGCAAACTGGCTGGGAGTGTGGTTGGGGTGTTGGTTTCCCAGGCTAGGGCAGGGAAGGGGTGAGACCCCAGCCTCAGAGCTCCCTCCTGGGCAACCAGACTCGGGTGGGTGCGTGCTGGCTACAGCTGGAGGGGCACAAGGTAAACACCAGAGGGGACTTCGTATCTACAGACTCCTTTTTTAGGCCAAGTTCCTCTGCCACGTAGACAGAGTCCAGACCAAGCCCTCCCTCATCACTTCACATAAAGATTAGGACATCTCAGCCTTCCCATCTGTCCTCGCCTCCTATGTTTGTTTCATCCCTAAGTCCCCCCAGTTGATCACCCTCCAAGGTGCTTTCTCCCTACCAGTCCACATCAAGTCCCTATGGCCCCTGCCAAAAGCCTTCTCTGATCCTTTCTCAGACTTGGATCTTGACTCTTCTCTCAGCTCCGAGAGCGATGGTTTGAATTCTTTATCTCAAAGCCTGTATATTAGAGGGTCCTGACTCCCCCCATAAGACTGAGAGTCTGGGACTGTGTCTCTCCCATGACATTGTGCAGACTTCCTTTTTCTAGTTCCACCTCCTTCAGCTTGGGCAGCCTCTGCCCATAGGGGGCGCCCAAACAGTGCCGTTGAATCCAGGCATCGCTACTGCTTGAACTGGAGGTGTGAATTACTTGCAGTGACATGGATCTGAGTGAGATGTCACAGTCCCCTCCAAAGCTCTGTCTTACTTTTCAATTGACCTTGTGACTAAAGGGAGGGACGAACTTTTAGATGAGAAGAGGGGCCTCTCATTTGGGGTAGGAGGTGGGGGACTAGACAGTGACCTCTAAAGATGTCTTGACCTTCCAGGTTCAGGGAGGATGAGTGGCTTGAGGTGCTCACACAGTTCACAATGGACCCAGATGTCTTCCCTGGCCCTGCCCTGAAAGTCCCCAGGCTAGTGGGCAGAGGCCCCAACCAAGCAACCCCTATGTCCTTCCCCAAGTCTCTCGGAAAGAGTGGTGAGTCAGTTGCGGCCATGAACTCATCCTAGGCAGTAAAAATAGGAAAACAAACAGGCCTCTCCTCCAGGCAGGAGGAGAGGGTAAGGGTGAGTGGGGAAATGTGTTCTTCCCCGCTGGGCAGAAAGGACAGCCATCTTTTGAAGTCTTCAAGAGTGAGGCAGGCGTCCTCATGGCCCCTAGAAACTCAACCACATCAAAGCCACCCAAGGAAGGTGGTTTGAGGGGCATGCTGTCTCACGCACAGTCACAGTCACACACAGTGACACAACTGAGTCCCTGAGGGACACACACACAGTGACACATACGGTTGAGGGCCTGATACTCAGCTACACACACAACATGCAAAGCCACTAAGCCACCAGGCAGTCACACAGATACGCACAATCACACAGCCAGACTCACAGGTATACCTGGAGACATCACAGTCATAAACATCCTTGACAGCTGTCTCCACCAGCTGTCGCAGAGATCACGCAGAGCACAAACAACCACACAGATGCTGTATGCACACACCTAGCACTCAACCACTCTCAGAATCGGTCTCCGAGAGCTATGCCCAAGTAATGCCCATTTCTACACAGTCATTCACACAGTCATACTGACAGTCACATGCAGCTCACAGCCACACGGCTCCCACACAATGCACAGAACCACACCCAAGCCACAGTGTCACATACACAGTGTCTCAGTTACACACTAGTCACATGCTCACAGCCACAAAGGCATCATCTCCACATTATGGATACCATCACGGAGACCCATATCGTCCATGGAATCTCTGGGGTTAAGACCTAATGGGGGTTAGCCCTGGGGTGGGAATGGGGAGGTGTCTCGTTCATGACCGCCAGCTTATCTCCTTCCTCCTCTTGTCTGCACCTCCCGGGCCATCCTCTGTTTTAAGCGCCCACTGTCAAAGTCTTGGCTTTGCTGAGTCCCCACACCCCTTGTCACTGAAAGGAGGGGCATGTTACCTTGGAGATGATTCAGTCCAATCAACATTAAGCATTATCCATTTATTTAACACACTATCATTTGGTCCTGTGTGCCAGGCACTATGTTAGGTGTTGGTGAATAGAGAGGTTATTCTACATCAGACCAAAAATTTCCCCCAGCAGAGTAGCCATTTCCAAATGTGTACCTGTGTGACCTTCCATAGATCTAGCTCCAAACCCCGACTTGCTCCCACACCTCAGCCGTGGGAAGGCCACCGGCAGGTGCAAGATGCTTCAATCTCATTTTTTTCAGTGGCCATTTCCAGGGGTGAATGGTTCCCATGTAATCGACAGCACCCCTGAAGGGGGCCTGGGAATAGGCTCAGGAAAGACTTCCCTGTGAACTTCCTCGCCCTTCTCTGGAGGACTGAGCCTTGGCAAGCAGCTGGGTTAGAAAACACCCTACATTAGGGTCCAGAGAACCAGGCTTTCATCCAGTTCCAGCATATCATCTTGAGCCAGCCAGCCACATCCCCTCTTAGCTCCAAAGCCCAGCCTCCCTTTCCTCAAGGGCAAGGGAGCTGCATCAAGTAAGTTTCTCACAGGATGGGGTGGGTCCCAGGCTGCTTATTAATATGCAGATTTCCAGGCCCACTCTAGACCTTCTTGATTCCAGAATTTGAGACCTACTGGTTCTGGATACCTCTGAGGTGCTTTTCAGCCCTAAGAAAGACTATGAAACTTTGAGGAGCAGCTGCTCCAGAGGGCTGCTCCAGAGGCTGCTGAGGGCCCTGCCCAGCCTGGGATACCTGACGTGCAGGAGCCACTGCCACCCTCCAGGAGGTGCTTCACATTACCTGGCTGGTTTAAGGGCTCGGATCAGAGAAAAGCTTGTGGTTAGGACAGGTGATGGCCAAATCAGAACTTTTGGGCCCTGTTCTTGGCTGAGGCTAGACTTCCAGGGCGAGCCAGGCTGTTTGGGGACTCTTGGGACCTTTTCTGGGGCTAATGATGCTCAGGAACCAAGTCCCGACCCTAGGCCTGGGGGGCTTGCCTAAGAGGAGGACAGGCAGGGCAATGTAGAAAAAGTCATGGCATAGTCTCGAATACCCACAGACTGATTGTGAGTTTTTACTTTGAACCCAGTTTTCTTCCATCGAGTCAATATGCTTCCCAGTTTCTGCTTAGCTCCTTTCCTGATGCTTATGAAATAGAGTCATAAGCGGTCAAAATTGGAGGGACTTTAGTGGGCACCTATCCTGTTTCTTTAGCCCATGATACAGCCCCTCAACCACATACAGCATCAAAAAAGCCGCATTATTAATTTTTCATGGGCTCCGCATACTGCTAGTCATACAGTGTGTCATTTGATCCTCAGGACAATTTTATGTGGTAGATATTATTAACTCCATTTTACAGATGAGAAAAAAGAGGCTCAGAAATTCTAAGCCACCTCTCCAAGAAGCAGAACTGGGATTCAAACCTATTGCCATCTGCTCCAGAGCCCAGGCTCTCAACTACATCTTAGAGCATCTCCCAGCTCCTGCTTGAACACTTCCAGCAATGAGGACTCTCAACCAGTTATTGAGGATAGATCGTACACGTTGGAGGAAGCAAAGCCCAAGGAGAGGTGAAACTGCTCCCCAGAATGCCTTATTCCAACAGAAGAAATGAGATGTGAAATAATCACTGTGTACAAAGAAGAAGGAGTTGGTGCCCAAGACACAGAGGTGGAGATTGTGCCGCTTTTGGAAAGCACTAATTATTAAAAATGTCTTCTTTATACTGAACGTAAATCTTCATTCCTCTGACTTCCATTTGGTTCTCTGCATTCTGGCCTCAAAAGTTACATGAAATTAGTCTGAAGCCTTTCACACTTTTGTAGGCAATTCTCATGTCCCTACAGCCTATTTTTCATGGGGCAAGTTGCCTTAATTCTCTCCAAGTCTTGATTTGATTCCTGTCATCGTTCAGGAGTTTCACTCAGACCACCCTCCCACACATAGGCAGGGACCCTGCCAGGCTCATGCAACAGCCAATTGCTCACAGCTCCATCCCTGTCTCTTCCATCTCCATTCACAGACAGTTGGGCTGCTCTGGAAAAAACCCAGAGAACCACAGAGTCAGGAGGCTGGGGTTCCAATCCCAGCTCTGCCCTTTACTGGTTATACAAGGTTGGGCAAGGCTGGAGCTGCTCTGAACATTGGTTTCTTCACCTGTGAAATGGGGACAGCAATACTTGCCCCACCTGACCGGGTGGTGAGGATTAGCTGAGATCTTTACTGAGAAAGTGTTCCACATGCCACAGAGGGGCCAGACCCTCACAAGCATCCACGTACTTAGGAGTAGCTAGAGAATGAAGGCTGCCCTAAGCACCTCGGTATGCAGGGCACAGGGAGGATGGGGATCTGAGGAAGGCAGGGTCTCTGCTCTACAGGAGCTTTCTGTCCTGGGAGTGACCTCTGGTCATCGCCTAATCCTGTGGGAATAAAAGCTTTTTTTTTTTTAAATAAAAGCTTTTAAATCAGGTTGGCTCTGATACTCTCCAGGTAGATTAAGTGGTGGAGACAGGCACTTCCCTCGTGGGTGAGTCAAGGGAGCCAAAAGAAAGAGGAAGGGGAGCTAATATATGTGAAACTCTTACTATGTGCCAGTCGGTATAGAGTATTTTACCAAATCTTCACATGCTTGGGCTTATTATTTCATCCATTTCACAAGTGAGGAAACTGAGGCACAGGGAAGTTCTATTTGCCCAAGTCAGTAAGGTGTGGAGGTGGGATTAGAATTCAGAACTGCCTGACTCCCAAGGTGGTATGCTTTTCATTGCACCTGGCTACAAAGTGGAAAGGGCCAGGATCTAGGGAGAAGCTATCATTTACAGCCTCTCACCCCTGAGGAACAGCTGGAGGGCAAGGAGGGGGAAGGGGCCCCTTGGTGGGAGCCTATCTCCTGACTCCCACCCTATGGCCTTTTATAGCACTCCTGCCCCTAAGACTTCTCATAAATATAAACTGGTATACTATATCAGTTTCCCTCATTCATTCATTCATTCATTCATTCATTTATTCAGTGCCTATACACCGAGCATTTATTCAGTGCCTGGCCCTGTACGGGATACTGTGTTCACCGAGGTGCAGGAAACCCACCCAAGAGCATCTGAGAGGGACAATATAGTTGAACACATGCTCCAAGGAAACCAGAGGGGTGGACAAGGAAGTCAGGGGAGGATGTCTTAGAATCAATGAACTGTCAAGTGAGGGAAGCAAGCATCGTATGTACAGTCCAATTCCACTCAAATTTCTTCAGCAGGTGAAAGTAAGCAGATACAGGTGATGAAACTGTAAAAAAAAGCAAGGAAGTGATTAGCACACAAGCTAGGGTACCCAGGTGGAGGAGAGGATTATGATCCAGCAGGGTCACTCAGGAGGGGTCCTGTGGAGTCCTATTTCTTAACTTGGGTACCTCGTTCATAAGTATTCCTTAACTCTAGGTATTTTAATTCACTTTTCTTTATATATATATATATATTTCCCCCCCAATTTTAATACACAGGAATTGTGTATTAAAATATATATATATATATATTCCCCCCACACAATTTTATATATATATATATATATTCCCCACACACACACACAATTTTAATACACAGGAATTGCCAAATTCAGTTGGGTGATCTCCCACAGTGCCCTGCACAGACCCTGTACCTGTTAGGTGCTAAAAAAGAAAGTATTGAATTACAGTGAGTCATGAAGGAGTTGGAAGTGGGGTGCATGGTCCAGCCAGATGGGAGGTTATAGCCTCAGATCTAAAGACAAGAGCTCGCTTACTCGCTGAAGTTTTTGAGAGAATTAGAGGCTACTTTCCCTTGACTATCTGGATACTCGAGGGTCAGCAGTTCCCCATATGGCATCCCAGACTGCAGAAGTAACTTCCCCTTCCCTTAGCCTAGCATCAAACCACGAAGTAGTACAAAGGGCACTAAAGCAAAGGCCTAGATTGAAATCTAGCTCTGCATGCACTAGCCAGGTTTTCCCTGGCAAACCACTTCATGACATGGGCCTCAGTGTCTTCATCTATAAAATGGGGCTAATAAATCACCTCCTTCACGAGTTACCATGAGGTCTTAATGAAGTTATATATGTGAAAATGCTTTAAGGACTGCCCGTGTGTTGTATTCTTATAAACGTCCTATTACCCAGGTATTCTTCCTGCCTTCTCCCTCCCTGCTGAAGTTTTGCCAGGAGGGCTCAAAATAAAGCCTTACTCTGATTTAGAAAGTCCCCAACCTAAGCCAACCCCAGGTCCTCTGGGCTTGTGATCTTCTGGTCCTGAGCTTCAGGGTGATTCCAGAAGCAAGTTCCCCAAGTTGGAGGAAGCCCAGCTGGGGAGGTGGCATTCCAGGCAGCATGTCAGAGGGTGAGTCAGGGCTAGGGCAGCCCTCCTCCTCTCCTGGCTCTTGGCTCAGGGCCCAGGCTGGGTTAGTCTCATTTGCATATATCTGCATATATGCAAGTTTCACCTGTGCACCCTGGCAGGGCCCTGGAGAAGACACCTGTGCAGGGGTATCCAAGGGAAACCAGAGTGGCTGGCTGCTTGCTGCAGAATCCAAACCTAGAATCTTGATTCATGGTCTGTTCGCCCATCAAATTCCTGAATCTCTGAACCAAACACATGGCTTCTTCCTGGGGCTCCTCTGGTTGCCCAGGCCAGGAACTTCAGAGTCATTCTTGTCTCTACCCTTTTCCGGTACAGTCACCAGGCCCAGTAGAGTGTGTCTTTGAGCCACCCTTCTCAAGCTTCCCCTCCTTTCCATTGCCTCTGCCACCAACCCACTGGGCCCTCCCTCCTCACTTCACACTTGACCTATTTGCAACAGCCTCCTAAATGGGTTCTCTGCCCCCTGACTCTTGCCTTTACAGCCTACTGTGGTACCCAGGATGCTCCCAGGAAGTCTCTCAACTCCCATCCTGGTCCTCCTCACTGCCCTGGGGCCCCATCCTAAGCTCTGGTTGGCGTTTGAGGCCCTCCACAGTGTGGAACCTCCTGACTCTCAGTCTCAGCTCTTTCCCCACTTCCTTGCCTTCCAATCAAGTGAGTACGGACCCTGCACACACTTTTTTTGTGTCTCAATCTTCTCATCTGTAAAATGGGGCATAATGATAGGACTCCCCTGCAGGGTTGTTTGAAGATTTCAGTGAGGAAATGCATGGGAAGCACAGTACACGAATCCACAATAGATATTAGCCATTACTGATACTATTACTTCTCCTACCCCCATCTATAGGGGGCATGTCTCTCCTGGGGTCCTCCCTCAGCCCTTCCTCTGCTCTTGCTGAGTGGTGCTTTGCCAGGTAAGACAACACTGTGGTAGTTAAGAGGACAAGCTGGTCTAGGTTCCAATTCTAGCTTTAAGGCAAGTTGCTCAAGCTTTTTGTGCCTCTATTTCTTCATCTGTAAAGTGGGGGATAATATGGATACTTACTTCATAGAATTCATGCGATAAACGAAATGATGCATGTAAGGGCTTAGCATAGTGCCTGGAACATAGAAGACACTTAATAAGTGTTAGCTATTGTTATCTTTATTATCGTGTTACCCAAGATGCAGGGCCTCAGATCGCCATTGCTCCTCTTATCCCCCAAAGGTCCCAGAAGGTTCCTTAGAGGTGTCTCCAGGAACTGTGCCTCCATCTGCATTCTTCTGTGTCCCAGGCAGCCAGAGAACCACTACCTGCCTGCTGCTCCTCCCCATTTCCTGTGGACAGCAACCGAGGCAGCCAGTGCCCCTATGGGCTGGTTGGTGGTTGGGGTGAGGCTGAGCTTCCTGCTTCCCACTAGTTTTGGGGCACATCCCGCCCAGAATTTGGGCTGGAGGACAGCTTGTCTCTCCCAGAGTTTGGGAGTGCCGCCCTCCCCCGCCCCCCAAGATCAGGCCTGGACACTTTTGGATCAGCTCACAAGTTGAAATGGGCCTTCAGGGGAGGATTGGGGTAAACTGGTTTGAGAAGATGGAAATGAGTAACTCAGTTCAACTCAATTCCTCTGGGAGGCCATAAACTGAGAAAAGCCCCCACCCAACCCAGCGAGTACAAACTCTTCCCTCTTCTTTGCCCACTTCCATGTCTTCCAGCTTCTTCCAGGCAGCAGTGATGAACTTTCAGTGTGTGATCCTTTTCCATCAGGAATTAATGAGGGTGATTGACAACGACGTGGGTAGATGTGGGCTGGAGGAAATGCGCTAGCCACCTTCTCATCCTTAAACAGTCAAACAGCCAAGAGTGGGCCTGGGCCTCTCCTCTCGGCCTAGTGCGCCCGCCTCCCGTAGCTGAGCCGGGTGGGGGAGGGTTTGGAAGAGAGAGGAATTGTGGGGGTGAGACTGAGTTTCCTCTCGCCCTCCCCCATCTGCTCTTCTCTCACACCAGGCCAGACTGGAGCCCGAGGAGGCTGTACACAGAGGGGAAGGCTGCAGAGGTTTGGGGGGGCTTTTTATTGTACTCGTGATTATTTTTCTCACTTTGGGAGCAAAGGGGTGCGGATGCGTCTGTGGCGCCCCCGTGGTGGTCCAGCTCTCCTCCCCAAGGCAATATTCCCCTCATTCTCCCAGGCCCAGCTCAGAAGACGGTAAGGCTGTCGTCTTCTCTCTGACTTCGCATTACAGACTAGAATGCGGGGACCGGACCTGCCTTTTTCTTGAGAAAACAAAACAAAACAAAACAAAACAAAACAAAACAAAAGTCCGGACCTCGAAAGGGTCGGGGAGTCAGTAAGAGAAACCACCCCAGCCGTATAGACCTTCCGTGAACCGAGGGGGTCCAGAAGGGCGGGTATGAGTAATGCGTGTGTGCTGCGTGTTTGCCGCGTGTATCGTGTATGTATGATGTGGTTGTGTATGCGCTGAAGATGTTCTGGTTGCCGATGGAGTGTGTGCTGCGGATGCTGGGTTATGCGAGTATGTGTCTGTGTTTGTGGTGTACGTGCGTATTCTGTGCGATGTTGTGTGCCCTTGCACACAATCACTTCGTTGGTGCCCGCTGGATGCACCTCCTCACTCCCGCCACGTCCAACCTCCAGCTTCCACCCCGGGACCGGGCGGTGGAGACCTCGGCTGAACGCCCTAGTTTCCGTACTGGGATCTAGAAAGGTTTTCAAAACCTGGCGGAGCTGCCTTCGTTCGGGGCGCAGCGAATTCGTTGCAGCGGGGTTGGTCTCCTGGCCTCGCGCCAGCTCTCCTCGTCCCGCCGCCCGCACCGCGCCCCGCCCCCTCCAACCCTCTCGCCCCTAAGAGTTTCGGGCGCGCGGTCCCGGCTGTGGGGTCGGCCCGGTTCCCGGCAAGGGCTCCTCTCCCAGGCCCGCCGTGTCCGCGGCTGGGACACCCGGACCTGAACCCCGCGCCCACGCACCCCCACCCGGACCTTTCCCGGCTCCTGCGCTCGGCTGAGTCCAGCTCCGTCGCCACACAGGGCAGCACCTCCATCGAACCTTCAAACCCGCCCCATTTTTTAACCAGTTTGTTTTGTCTTGAACGTGTTCGGTGATTTTATATGTATATATTTACATATTTAAACGTCCCAGTCAATCCCAAATTGAAGACTTCCTTCCTAGAGCAGAGTCTGAAATTTGAAAGTGAAGCGAAGACAAGAAGACGCGGGGACAGTGTCGCCGAGGTCGGTGGCGGAGACCCTCGTGGGGGGATCCTCCCGCCTAGTGCTGCCGAGATCTTGAGGTGGCGCTGACCACAAGGCCTCTCCGCTCCGCTCTCCTGGGAGCTTCTCCAGGGCCGGGCGCCTGTCCGGGGGAAAGCTCTTTGGGCCGCGTGGAGGTGAGCGCCGAGCAGGCGCACCGCGGGGCTGGCGGAGACATCGGCGACCAGCCCACCGCCCCGCGCTTATTAACTGCTCCATCAGGAAAAAGAGACAGGATAATTCAAATTTTTAGGAAAAGCGAAATCGTAGAGGGAGGGAACTCAGGCCTCTACACACTGTCCCTTCCTCGGGCCTGTCTAAATGTGGGGGCTTTAACTACAGCGCACCCCGCGGAGCGGAAGGAGGACTCCCTCCACCTCCCCAACCCCGCCAAACCGAATTATTCACAAAGTTTCCCCAAACCGAGTTACGACGAAAGCCTCGCCAAGTCGGACTTAAATTTCACTGAGAACAGACAAAACTAAGCTAAAGTTTCGTTTGGGGACTGTGGGTGGGATGGAGGAGAAAGGGCGCGGATGAGCCCGTCATGGCCGCGGAGGGCCGAGGTCTGGGGTCGCGGTGGAATCTCCGTTCCGCCGGGCGGATCCATGTAGGTGAAGCGTGGAGAGTCTCCAATGCTGACAGACCCGGGCGCCCAGCTCCAGAAGCAGACGCCGGCCCTTTGCTCCGGAGCGTGCGACTAAGGACTGTGCGGAGAGCCCTGCGCACGAACCACGTGTTGAGGGGGTCAGGAAGGGGCACTGAGTTGGGATGAAGTTCCCCGCTTCAAGGGAGAGTCCGATCTCGGGGTAACCACAAGCAAGGCACACATCCCACCGCCGCAGATGCTTATTCTGCTCAAAGAATCATTTACCCGACTGGGTAGGACTGTATTTGCCAGGCGACCCGCAAAGAACCTGCAAATCATCGTGCACCGCAGGGACTTCTCAGGTCCAGTCGCCGCTCCCCGCTGACTCCTGACACTGCTGCGGCCTGGTGTCTCCCACTCAGAACTCCGCCGCCGGCTCCCAGCGCCTCTCTTCGGTGCTGGGGTTCTCCAAGCGAGCTCCTTTAGCTAAGGAAGAGGACCTGTGGGGGGTGGGAGAATCACTTACAGCTTTTGTGACAAGCTAGAAGCTGAGATATTGGTAGTGACAAGAGAAAGTTAATTCGTTTTAATTTTCCTTCCCCCTTCCATTCTTCCTTCCCCCTTTCTCCTCTCCCTTCTGCTTCCTCCTCTTCCTCCTCTTTCACTATGTTTTTAGGATTTTGGTTTTTTGCAATTCATTCTAAAGGAAATGACAAAAGCTTGGAGATCTTAAGTACAGCTTCCTCCTTTTATCCCTTCTGGATAAAATGAGTCTCAGAGATGTGAAATGGTCCATCCAGTCTATCACCGCCAGCCAGCTGGAGGTCGAGCTGGGATGAGAAGCCAGGCCTCAGTTCTCCCAGGCCAGCCCTCCCTCCCCTCTAATCAAACACACGTTGACAGCTCTTCCTAGCTCCCTGTCCCTTCTACCTTTCCAGATTTTCTCAGGCCCTGAGGTTGGGGGGATGTTGCATCTGTCAGAGGGGACTCCTCCCTGGGGACGTTTTACAGCTAGGTGCCACAGTCTCCAGCCTTTAGAAGAGGGAGCCCTGAAGAGGGAGGTGCTGATGGAAAGAGAGGTTTCCTCATTTGTGTACCAGGGATAATCATAGTACCGACTTCACAGGTTGTATTGTGAGGATGTTGTATTTCATAAATTCTAAAGTGTTGCAGGGTGTTTCCTACTGCTGCATAGGGGTGAGGATCCTCCATGAGTTCAGCAAAGCCCTCTGAGAGCTAAGGAGAGGCTCTCACTACCCATCTCCTGGCTTTGGGAGATGCTAGGACAGAGCCCTGTGAAAAATTCACCCTGCCCGTTCTTGCTAGGTCCAGCACAGAAAGGAGCCTGGGTACCTGGGCCGGAGGAAGTATCCTTCCACTCACTCTTTCCATTCCACCTCCAAAGTACCTCCTTTGTGAAACTTTCCCTGACCACCAACCCCACCGGAACCAGCATTCTCTTGCTTGGCTGCACCAGGAGGTGCTATCCTTGGAGCCCACCATGGTGCTATTGTGTGGTTACCTCCCTTCAGAGGAAGATGATGGCAGCAGAAAGGAAGCTTTAAGATAGATCCTTGTAGGTTCATAGCTCCAGCTCTAAGGAGGCAAAGAGTTGGGTAAGAAAGGTGGGGAAAGATGGTCCCATGTGGAAATAGCATTTCTCAACTGAGCAAACCCTGCTGGATGAAAGGGAGGGGGTTCTTCAGATACGCAGAGGAAGGGCTCCCCATGGAGCTCCTTCTGAAGCTCCAAGGCTTAGGGTGGAGAGCTCAGAGCCAGGTGCCACAGGTGTGTTTTCTTAGAAAACTAGTCTCTGTCTATTCCAGCGGGGAGTCTAGTTTAAAGCCAACTTGCTCTTCCTCCCCATAAAGACAACTGACTGGGGAGTTCAACCAGCCCTGCACACCACTTCGATCTTTATGTCTCCCCAAGGAGACCTAGGCTGGCCACCTCCAGTACCTTCTCTTACTCTTTTAAGCTTCCCTGTTTCTCTGATCTTGTCTTGTCCCACCCCGCAATTCTAAGGATGCTGCCTCCATTCTGAGCCCTGATAATGAGAGCGTATGTGTATGTGCCAACATTAATATGCCAGCTCAAGTTGCATACTCAAGAAAGAAAGGTGGGTATGTGGGTATGGTGAAGACTGGTGGGTTTGGGGATGTAACCGTCTCTCCCCTTACATGAAAGCAGCTTAGATGTCTGTAGACAGGTATTTTATTGAATGGGTACATGTGCTTAAGTGTTGATATGCTTGGATTTTCTGTATTTTTGAGTGTGTATACTGGCAATTCAACTTGTATAGTCTTGGCGCTGTGAAAGAGACAAGGATAGTGCTTCTATTCAGGGATATTGCTGTTCATCTCTGAGTATGGAGGTGTGTATACATCACAGCCTATACTCTGTATTTTCAGATCTATAAATTAACCTCTCTGTTCATGAAGGAATACTAATGTGGACATCGCTGTAGACATCTGTACATTGGTATGTGCAACTGCATATGTTGTATTTGGATGGAGTCTCTGTGTAGTTGTGTACATGTGGTCACAGAGGCTTGTACACGTGGACACCTGTTCATCAGGGTCTTGGGCATTACTGTTTAGAGGCAGGTCCTGCACAATGAAAATGCGCCCGCCGAGCCGGGCCTGTTGTATTTCCGGCACCCTCCGAGGAGCCATCAAACTGGACTCCCCACTCCCATTTTTGTCCCATTTTGTTCCATTTCGTGTACGGTTTCAGCCTGATGCGGCCCCGTGAAAGGCCGGACGCCGCACGGACAATAGCCCAGATAGCGAATCCCAACTGTGGCCTCGGGGGCTTGTAGGAGCTCCGGTGTCGCAACCTACCCGGGGCCCCTGCCGGAAGCGGAAGCCAGGACCGAGTGGCGAGGGAGCGGAGAGGTGAAGTCGCGGCTGTAGCTGCGTACCTGGCGGAGGACGCCCTGCGGGGGTTTGCGCGCCCAGCGCTCGCGCGTGCAGGGTAGGCTGGGTGCCAGACGATTATTCTCCCGCCCCGGCGTCTGTTTATCAACAAACTGCCGGAGCTCTGCAGCGACTCATTCCGACGCGCTGAATAAGCTGCGGGCGCTGGCGGTCTGTTCTCGACTCCCCTTCAGGTCCGTGGCGGCGGGATCGGAACCGCAGTGCTGGTCCCCAAGGGCGGGAAAGCGCGTCTGCAGATTCTGCGCACCCCCGCCGCCACAGAGCATTCCACCACTGCGCTGCGCTCCCCTTGCCCTGTGGTCATCTCAGACCCGTCAACTCCCTCGCGTTTCTGCCGTCAGGGCAGTGGAGTTTCGAGACTGCCCCAATCGCCTGGCAACCCCGGCACCCCCTCGGAGAGGACTCCAAGACATCTAGGCCAGGAGCGAGTTCACCGCCCCCCTGCATCTGCCAGTTCAGAATTTCCCTACCAGGGGCTGCCCTGGGGGGCGGGCCCCGGCTCCATGCCTCGGTGAGGTCACTGCGAGCGATAGCCAATCCTGGACGTCTAAGTGGGCGGGGCCCCCGTCGGGTCCCGGGAACCGAACCCGAGAGCCAAAAAAGGGGGCCCCCATAGATTTAGGGGGGAGGGGAAAGCCATGGGGGCACCCCTCCGAAACCCCTTTCCCAGGCGCGCGCTCTCCGCTGGAAAGGCGCAGAGAGACACTTTCCCCCGGATCTTAAGTGTGGAAGGGGCTAGCTTGGGGGCCCATTCGGCCCCAACACCCCAGGCTTGCAAAAGAGAGAGCTGGCAGAGGAAGCGGACTACGTGCTGGGCTATGGCCTAGGCCCTGCGGCCCGCGCCCCGGCCGCAATGTCCTCTTTGCCCTGCTCCCTCCCTGTTCGGGACGCCTCCAAAGCCGTCTTCCCGGACATCGCCCCCGTCCCATCGGTAGTGGCTGCCTACCCGCCAGGCCTGTCCCCCGCAACCGCAGCCGCCTCCGATTTGCCCTACTCTGGGCCGTATGGCCACCTCCTGCCCTATGCCTACACCGGGCCGGCGACCCCTGGAGACGCTTACCTGCCCTGCCAGCAACACGAGGCGCCCTCTCAGCCTTCTCAGCAGCAACGGGAGGCAGGTAAGTCCAGCCACCGCGGCTCTTCCCACCTCCCGGCTCCTGCCTCTGTGCACCCCTAAACTTCGCCCTCACCTGGTTGGGCGCAGCTAACGGGATTCAGAACTTAGATTCCACGAGATCAGGGGGTGGGGGGAGGAACAAGGGAGACAGGGGAGGGGCGGGGGCGAGTTGATCTAGGTCTCCTTTCTAGACCGACCTGGTTTCGATTTGCAGTTGTGCGAAGCCGGGCAGCAGGACTCCCTACCCCACCTCTCGGAGCAACAGGGTTGTGTGTACCTTCGCGTAACGGAAAACTGAAAGAATCCAGATGTGTCTCTGGGTGCCTAGCCCCTTCCCCAGGATTCTCTCCGTCCTGCACTCCCCTTCCCCAAGTCGCCCCTCTTCGCAGAGATTGTCATGTCTCAGAAAGCAGTACTTAAGCCAAAGCCTGAAAAATAGAAATCAGGTCTCAGATGGAGAGCAGAAGTTGGGGCTTATTCGAGCCCTTCCCCACTCCCCTGGACCTTTCCAAAAGTGCCTGACCGAGACCGGAAGCTGGCCTGGCAGAAACTGGGGCTAGAACCCCACCACCCATTGTTATAAGAATGCAGCCGCAGGTGGGTCAGTCAGTCTCTCATTGTAAACCTCAGCCTGCCAGCAGGAGCAGGGCTCCCTATCATCTTCTCCCCTTGACTTGGAGTGGGTTAGGCCCCAGTTCCCATTGCCTAGGGCAACTTTGAGCTCCTGAGAAAATTCTCACTGAGGTCTTCAAAGAAACCAAGGAGCTAGCCTGTCTTCCTGGTCCTGGGTGTTACAGGGCAAAACCTATGCAACACAATACATCCACCCACCCATCTGTACTGGCTCTGGCTCAGACCTCAGGTCCCCTGCACTCCCTGCCCCTATCTCATTGCCCCTACAATTGTCTTTGTCACAGTTTCCTCCAAGGTTGCACATCCGCCTGGTGATTTCGCTGGAGTTAGCCCAGGACCAAGACATTTCCCTCCTTTCTGTCATTCCACTGAGCTAAAAGTAACCCTAGAGATCTGGGAGCTCAACCTCCTTGATGCACAGATGGGCACACTGAGGCCCAAAGAAAGGGTGTGCATGGGCCAAGGACACAGCCTGTTTTCCAGGCTCCAGGCCTTTGCAAATTGACTTTCACTGTATGAGGCTAGAAAAGAGGATTTTAGGAAACTTCCTCTTAGCCCCCCAAAGTTAACCACCTTCTGTACTAGAACTGGGGCTGCCTCTTCCAGTCTGCTGAATCTGTCATTGGAGGAGGAGTAGTAGTTGTTTTTTTTTTTTTTTTTGAGGATGTCCAAATGATCTAGTTTTTCAAACAATCCCTTGGATCTTTCCCTTCAGTATATGCTAATATGGTACTTTCATATGGGTGTGTGTGTGTAGTTGGGGTGGAGGAAGATAACCTTGTCCTTAAGATAACTGTTGGAAATGGTGATGGTATTTTCAGCCCTGTGGGCCAAACTCACTGTCTTCCCTTTGCTTGGTCCACCCACAAGAGAGTGGAGAGTTCCTTTTCTTTACAGAATTTCCCCGGATGCAACGAAAACTACACACATCCTTAGACTAGATTGTAACACTTTTCTAGTGAAACTTATAGGTTTGGCTTGCTCTAGATCGAATGATTGGGGTGTGAGAGAGGGCTTAGGGG
Organism: Pteropus medius; assembly: GCF_902729225.1. Classification (NCBI taxonomy): domain Eukaryota; kingdom Metazoa; phylum Chordata; class Mammalia; order Chiroptera; family Pteropodidae; genus Pteropus; species Pteropus medius. Next base: position 850,932 of record NW_024351732.1, read on the forward strand.
GGTCCTCCTTTTGTATCCACTCAGTGTCCACCCCCCCACACACACACCACCCCCGCCTCAGGAGGAGGTTTGACTCCAAGTGAGCTTCGTGCCACCACCCCTTTGAGCAAGCAGGGCAGTGGCGCCCAGGAGAAAGGGGCCCTCCGGCTTTATGGGAACGCTTATCAGGGCAGATCCAGTCGTGCATCTGTTGCAGTCTATGTGGGAGAGGCAGCTGTCAAGGGAAAGGAACTTGGTGGGGTGGGGGTGGGGGTGGGGGTCTGGGTGGGGCCCAAGTGAGAGTTAGGGCGTGGAGGGCTGTGAGAGTTCAGGAGCCAGGGCTGCAGCCCAGGCTCTCTCTGCGTGCGTCCCGGTCCGAATTCCCGGTCCACACAGCCAGAGAGGCGCGGGTGGTCGCTCGGCTGCAAGCCTGGGGCTTCTAGCAATAGGGTTGGAGAAGCGGAGGCCGGACAGGCGCGGGCGGGAGCGGAAACCCAACAGTTTTTCTGGGAATTGGCTGTGGCGGGGGTCGAGGGGTGTGGATCTGAGAAGCCCGAAGCGCCCCAGGCTACGGTTGAGAGATGCGGGGGAAGTGAAAGCAACTGGTCACCTGGGCCGGCCGAGGGCGGGAAACCTGATCTGTGGGGTGAGACCAGCCGCACGACCAAGGCAGACAGAGTTTGGGGGACAAGGGCGGACACTAGCCGTCTGGGCACAAGGAACAAGCGCCCTCTCGGCTGGGACGGCAGGTAGACCCGCGTGGAATGCAACGAATGCTGCCTTAAACCCGGGGCCATTTCAGCCGCTTGGTCTGCCGCTGCCCAACCATCTGCATGGAATGGTCTCGGTGTCCCCGTAGAGTGGCACAGATTGGGGTCGCCCGGATCGGAAGCGGAGAACCCCTCGTCTCCCGCGTTCTGAGGCGGAGTTGTTTCCCCATCGAGATTACTTGGGAGGCTAAGCCTAGGGGCAGGAGGTGACAGCGCAACGTGATGCAGGAGCGGCCGGGAGGGTCTGCGCTGCTGGGCTCTGCGCTCTCTCCAGACCCGGGTCACCTTCCTGCCAGCCGAGAATCCCTCTGTGATGCGGCCCGGCGGAGGAAGGGCCGCTCCGCCCCGACCCCGCATCTAGGGTCCCTGAAAGCTGTCTCCCCTAGCCAGCCGGTTACGGCGGGGAGGAGAGATGGTCACTTTTCCTTTAGGGTGTGCCTTAGGAACGGGGCGACCTCTTACAGTAGGGGAGACGATGGCAAACCGTAGGAGCACTTTCCACACTCTGATCCTGGGAGGGGTGCTCATCCTTGGGTGTTCCCCCCCCCCCCCCCCCTCACCTGAGCATGGCTGCCTCCTAATCACCCTCCCTTTTTTCAGCAGCAGGTGGCGCTGTTGCCACGCAGATTGCCTGCCCTCTCCGCCTTTTGAGCATTGCCTGGGAGTTCCTCCGCCTGGAAATGCCCTTTCCCCCGTGTGTGCTCCCAGGCTCCCAGCCCAGCCTCCCACATAACCACTGAGCCTTTGTGGTCCCGCCACGCCAAGTCTCACCCCACCTGGCTCTTTCAGGCACTCCCACTCCCACCCCAAGCTGGCGCCACCGCACCCGGTTGAACTCTGACCTCCTGCCGCCACCCCTACCTTAGCTCCAGCCCTAGGCGCTTTCTTCCTAGGGTCACTGGGCCCCTAAGAGTGAGAGCTGCCTGAGGGCAAGAACCGCATCTGGTCCCACTAGGTGCACAGTGGACATGAGGTTTGAAAGGAGCGTGGACCGGAAGGTAGAGAAGGGCCAGGCCGGTGCCTGCGCTTTTTATTAATCCAAGGCCGTATGCAAACGAGATGCAAATGACCCTATGAAACTGCACGTCGGACCCTCTCACCATCCCACACACTCGGTCCTGTGCTGCCCCCCAGACAGTGAGAAGCCACCGCTGTCGCCGGAGCACTTGGAGCGGCGCCCCCAAGCTCCGACCAAGAAGCTGCGCAAACCGAGGACCATTTACTCGAGCCTGCAGCTGCAACATCTAAACCAGCGTTTCCAGCATACACAGTATCTGGCGCTGCCCGAGAGGGCCCAGCTGGCCGCGCAGCTCGGCCTCACCCAGACCCAGGTGGGGCCAGTCTCATCCTTCCTGCACGCTAACCATCCCAAAGTGTGTTCTCTGGGAACTCACCTCCTAGGTGGGAATGACTGAGTCCCCTAGTCCTGTTGTCACAGTTCTCCAGGGTGTGTTTATAGCTGGCCCTCAGTAAATTGGGGGGAATGTGTTAAAAAGTGTGTGTATGTGGAGGGAGGGGGGTTGGATTTAGGTGGAGGAGGATACCCAGACTGGGAGAACTGGTATTAACTCTGAGGGAGGAACTCAGGGGCTTCCCCGGCTAATGGAAGACTGGGAGCAAGTGTTCCCAGCCTCTGCTCTTCTCCCAGGACTGCTCTGTACCACTGGGTCCCTTTCCTTTGGTCATGTCCCTCCACACGTATGTTCTTCCTGATCTTCCATTCTTTCCCCTTTTTTTCCTAAAGGTAAAGATCTGGTTTCAGAACAAACGTTCCAAATACAAGAAGCTCCTGAAGCAGAACTCTGGGGGGCAGGAAGGGGACTTTACTGGTAGGCCCCCCTCCCTGTCTCCCTGCTCCCCACCCCTTCCATCCCTCTGGGATCTACCCAAGGCAGGGGCCCTGGCCACTGGGGGCTATGGCAACAGCTTTGGAGCCTGGTATCAGCATCACCCCCCAGATATTTTGGCTCCACCTCAGATGATGTGAGCCTGGGGAAGGGCAGGTCGGGCAAAGCCCCTCCTACAAAGCCCGGGACCCAGCCCACCTGCACCTCTTCTGGGCCAAGAGAAAACCAGCTCCAGATGGGTTTTCTCAGGAGGACAAGGATCTAGAGGAGAAAAAGGATAGGATGGAGTCCTGTCCCCCTTGCCACATAATCCAAACAGCCTAATCAAGGACTAGCTACTGCCCCCACCCAACCACTGCCAAGGACTAGACAGACACCTCTCTAGCTGGTCAAAGGCTCCGGAGAGTCATCAGCTGGAGTTCAGGCTGCTCCCAGAACCCTTAATCTTGCCAACCCTTCCCTGAAAGGACTGCAGTCCCACCACAGCCTGGGGTTGAAACCAGCAAGAAATACCGCGTGTTTTTTTCTTTGTGTGCTTTGGGCCTTGCCGAACCCATTTGTGAGCAAGAGCAGAAGTGGAGTGGATGGAGGTCTTCAAGTTGAGAGAAGGATGCTGAAAATGTGGAGTTTGTAAACCTATGTGTAATTTATGCTCTTCTCAAAAAACCCTCTTTTCCCTATGTCTATCATTTTGAGTAGATAATGGATCCAATTATCCAAATAATTCAACTGGTATTTATTAAAAGCCCCTCCCCCTACAACACCTAACAAGCCCATATGCACGTACTCTTGGGAACACAGCAGGGTAACACTTTGGGCAGAGTGGGGACAAACAGTCTCTCTGGATGAGTTAAGTAGAGACACCTCAAATAGGTGGGGTGGGTCCATCGATTCAGTTCCCCATGGCTGTCTATGGCTAAACAAACTGCTCACATTTATAACCAATCCGACTAGCAGCCCCAGGTTCTTACCACCCCTCATACCATGAGCTTCCAGAGATTAAAGTTTGTACAAAAACCTGGGCCCTGGCTGTGAGACGTGTTTGTTTCCTAATTTCTGAGGCTGGCTGCTCATCTCTCTTCTCTCACATCTCATTCCAGCTGTGAGCTAGAGGCACTGGATCCTAGTTTTGCCTCTAACCTTAACTAACTCTATGGTTCTAGCTCTGGAATGTTCTAATAAAGTCCATATTTTCATACACTCCATTGTGAAACCGAAAGATGCTACTTCTGGGAATGACCAAAGTCTGAACGGTCCTCCCCAGCCAAGTCTCTCCTGGCCCAGTTCTGGAGGGAGCCAGCACCACACAGCCCAGGGAGACCCCTGCTTACCTTGGGAGAGAACATGCCCACTGAGCCAATCCAGCCCTCCCCTGAGAGAAGTGTGCTCCCTGGGGGTGGAAAGGCCCCAGCCCACCTAGGAGAAGAGGGAGGAGGAGGTGGAGAAGAAAACCCAAGAAGGAACTGGACTTCTCCTTCATCCAACAAATATTTGTAGAGCCTGTGCTCTGTTAGAGCTCCAGTATGAAGGTGACCTAGGCAGACCCTGCAGGCAAACAGGGGAGCCAAATGGCCAGCTGCTGTGTGGTGCCAGGCTCAGGGAAGTACAGAAGGCAGTGTGGGCATAGTCAGGGGCTCCAACTGGATCTGGATCCATTGGTAGATTTATGGCCACCTCACCCCACACAGCACCCAGCGGTAGAGAAGGACAGTCAATAATGCAGGGAATCCAGCCCAGCTTGACCTGAGAGGTTGGGGGAAGGGCTCCCCAATCCACCTTTCCTCTTACTGCCTAAACCTGTCCCTAGGTACTGAGGGCCTGCCCCATCTGGAAAGCTCATTCAGGCACTTTGAGCCAACCCCATTGGCCAGAGAGGGGCCCAAACTGGAGTCCAAATTGAAGTAGGGCAGGATGGTGTGAAATTCAGTGGAAGCCCCCCCACTTTGGGAGGAGTCCTACAATCAGTCCTTCCTAAGCCCTGTTCTGGGTCAGTGGCCACCCCCACTTCCCAAAACATACATGGAGGGTTTTCCTGGGGATGGCAAATGGCATGGGCAGGCCAAAGCCAAGATCTGGGAATAGTGAGGGATGAGGGTGCAAAGAGGAGGAACCTCCTCTTTCTCTTCCTCCCCACCAATGCCTTCCCCCACCCCTGGCTCCCCTCTCTCCACTGGCTGCCAGTGGCCCTGTCCCAGATCACCTCTTCTGGGTCTTCTCTGAGGCCACAGGCCCTCAGAGTGGCTGTTTCTTCCCACTGCAGGTTGCACACGCCTCTTTCCACAGACCCATGATAAGATCTACCCATCTCGGAAAACCTCCAAAGGCGAGATTAATTGGACAGCCCAACACGAGTCACATCATTAAAACAACAGCCCAAGTTGTAAAGTTAAGTAGTAGAAGGAGTGTAATTGCTCTCCCAGCCAGAGGCTAGCTGAGCTGACAGCGTCCCCCCCTTTCCTACCCTCATCTACATACCCTTTCCGGGGGGAATGAGAATCCTTTTCCACTTGGGAGCTGATCCAGTTTCCCTGAGCTCCTGGGTGATGATAGAACTGGAACCCCACTGGAGGAGGTGCCCCATTCCCCTCCCTCAAGCTGTCTGAGCTGTAGAAGGGGAACTTGTGGTTTGTTCCCATGAGGATGCCCCTTGGGAAATTAGATCAATACGAGAGAGAGAGAGAGAGAGAGAGAGACAGAGACAGAGAGAGAGAGAGAGAGCAAGACCAAGTGGTTAAGAACGGGGGGGCTTTGGTATCCAAAGAGTCCTAGCCTACTGTGTGACTTTGGGCAAGTGCCTTCACGTCTCTCTGAGCCTCGTTTTTCTCCCCCTAAGATGGGAAGACTAATAGGACATGCTTCGAAGTGTGGTTGTGCTGATGAAATGAGATAGCGCTTGTAACATGCTTGACACGGTGCCTGGAACATAGTAAGCACTTAATAAATGGCATTTATAGCTGCTGTATGATTATCGGGAAGGAGGGGTCATGGCAAGGTTGAGGTAATACTGCCACTGCCATCCATTCACCTCTCCCCTCTGGCCCATCTGTCTCCTGAGAGTAGGGAGGAGGAATGGGGCCGGAGACTGGAGAACTCCACACATCCCTGGTCACCGCCATTTGCGAGCAGGACCCGGGCAAGGTCCTGAATGCACTGGGCGTGGAAAATCAGCTGAGACTGGGAAGTGAGACGGGGAGTCCAGGGCACATTCTCTCTCCTACAAGGGTCTAGTGCAGGAAACTGACTCGGGGCTTCCCTTCCCTCTCCCCATGTGCTATTTTAAGACATGCTCCCCATTCTCTCCCCTAACAAAATGAGATTCAATTAATTCAATTAAAGCAATTTTGGTAGCAGCTCCTGAACCTTTCAATGTGAGATAATTACAAGCAATTTGCTGCTGTGAAGAGAAAAAGGGCACCAGGGGTCTAGGGGGAAAGGAGGTAGCCCCCTCCCCACCAAACACACACATCTAGAGGGATTCCACACTGCAATCTTAACTGCCCATTGGCCAAATTACTTGCAGGTGGGAAGAGGGAGAACGTGGTGGTGGGAGGGGGCTGGGAAGACACTGAGTGACAGGCAGCCCCTCCCCCGCCCCAAATCCACAGTGCATGTTGGGGGTGGGGAGCTGGTTGTTCCCCGACAAAATGTCTGCATAGCCCTAGCAGCTGATTACTCAGCTCCAAACCTCAGTTGAGTTTGGATGCCTGAACTTGTCTCTGGGATTGTATCCAGAGTCAATGGAATGTTATCCGGGTAGCTGAGGCCTGTGTAGACGGGGCCTTGGAGATCAAGGACTAACCCCAGAACTTATAAGGGATGTGGGTAGAGAGGGGAAAGGCCAGAGAAGGCGTATACTGACTTCCTGCTATCAAGGAGGTGATGATACACCCACTCTCTCTCCTCTCCCCGCCCCCATCTGGTGCTTTCTAGTTCTGCCTGGCGTCTAATCTCAACTCTTTCCATTGTAGTGGTGGCAAATCTCTTCTCACCTTTCTGTCCTCAGGGCCACTGAAGCCTCTTCTTCAGAGAAGTATCCTGCAGGTGTTGCCTACTCCGAGTTCACCTGGGATAACCCTTTCCTTGCCAGGGCTCGTTTGGCCTGGGAGGAGGTAGAGGGGGCTGAGAGGGAATTAGAAGTAGAGGCTAGGAGGCAGGAGCTGAGACAGGGGTGTGGGGATGGGCTTCGGACCTCTGCAAAGCCCCCTTAAATCCTGCCCACAAAGTTTCTGCTTTTCAAGGGACTAAGGTCCCCCTTTACCTGGGAGCTGGGTACCAGGAGGTGAGTAATGTTTTAACAATTATGGTGGAAAAGAAATCACTGACCCCAAAGTATTTGTCTTTCTACCTCTCTTCTCTCCCATCTCTCTCCTTGCTTCTCTCATTCCAGGGAGGGGTGAAGAAGAGCGGCTCTTTCATCTCTGTCTCTCCCCATTCTACCTCTCCTCCCCCTCTCTGTCCCTTCTCTGAATAGCATGCATGACTGTCGGACCTGGGGGAGCCAAGGAGAAATTCTATCAGTGAGTCCCTGGGCAACTGCTGTCTCTTTCCTTTCAAGATGAAACTTAGGGAGTGAAAAGTGGCCCCTCTCCATGCCTCTCCTTCCCCCTTTCCTGGCCAGCCTAGATTGGTTAAAATGGGGGTACATTAAAGACCCTTTCACCCCAAACCTCAAAACACAAAGGTCCCAGACAAATGCACCAAGACAGGCAGATGCAGGGACCAGGCACAAGACATCATAAGTGCACATTTCCACAGAAGACACACACAACGTTCATGGCATACATGGAAGGCAGACACACACAATGGCATACATGCAGTGGGCAGAGCCAAACACAGACACATATGAGCACGTGTGCATGAAGCCTTCCCATGGTTGTACACGGACATATACAGAGAAATACACTCACAGGTTATATACTCAGAGAGAAGCCCAACACAGAGGAATGAATCAAGAAGGAGATGCTCAGGGGCTTAAACGTATGCAGAAACAGACTGAAATTTACACATGAACACAAACTAGCTCCCTGTGTGTGAATGTGTGCGGGGAGGGGAGAGGCTGGGTCTTCTCTCTCTCTCTGTCTCCCGCCCCCCTCCGTACCCCTGCTCATTTCTGCCCCCTTTCCTGGCTCTCCATCTCCTATATCCATTGTAAGCGGTTGAGAAGGGAGACTGAATGGCCACAGAACCACCCCCACGATTTTATTACGACACATTTTCTTTCTTCCCTGAAGCCTTACTTTCTTTTCCTGAGTTCTAGCAAGAGCTCCTATCTCAGTCCTTCTGGAACATCCCATGGCTCCCAGACATGGCCATCAATTCCAGCCCTGTCACAGGAACCCAAAAGCTGTCCCCTAAGATGTCTCCAGCGATCCTTCTACCTCCCTGTCCTGAGAGCAACTCCAGCACCGAGCAGGGAGGAGGGGGACCTGGAATGACAGGGTGGTGAGGGCAGCACTGCTCTGCTTCTGCTTGCTGTGTGACCTTAGGCAAGTTACAAACCCTCTCTGAAGCTCAGATAATTTCTCTTGCCAAATTGTGTGTGTGGGGGGGGTGGTGGTGGCGGGGTTGATGTGTGTTCACTACCACTTTCCACTCCTGTCTGGGGCTTTTCAAGGCAGAGCTTGTTTCCCATCAGATTGGAGGCTCCCTGAGTACAGGGCTTTGCTTCCCCCATCAAATTAGATGCATTCTGTAGCTTTTTCCAACCCCACAGCTTGATGACTCTCAGATACTCAGCCCCTTTGGCATCCTGGGGGACGTGTCTGGCCAGCCCAGGAAGAAGAAAGAAGTTAGCCTCAAGCTTCCTCCACACATCAAGTTTTCTGATTCAGCTCCTCACAGTGCCAGGCTTTCAGCCTCTCTGGTTCCCAAATGGAGAGATTACTTCATTTCCAGGGGAGGGTGCCACTCTCTGTGGAACATATATGAAATATATTTCTCTCAGCTTCATCTGAACCATCGATTTCAGATTTCAGTTGAATTTTGGATCAGATCGAAGGAAGACTCTTTGGCCAGCATGAGGAGTTCCACTCCAGCCCATGGTCCCCACTGTCTTACCATCCTCACTTCAAGCTGATGAATAATATACAGGCCAAATCATGAGGCCGGGAACGTGGTATCTGGATTATCTCACTTAGATCAGAGGCTCCCCAGGACTCCATCATCCCTTCCCTGCTCTGCTTAGGAATCCCCTTGGCCTAGAATCCCCCCCCATGATTGCCTTCTCCGTCATTTTTTTGCCTGACCCCTCAGGGCTTGTACTCCTCCCTCAGACTGGAAGTTGCTGGAGAGCAGGGTACTGGCCTCCACTCTCAGTCTGGGGACTTCCCCTATCAAAGGCTCCTTCCTCTGCCTGATCATTCCTCCCCAAACCGCAGTGCTCTCACTCTCTTTGGGGTGAAGGGCCTCAGTGCATGGGGCTGGGCAGAGGACTAAGAGTGGGTGGGCGCATGTGAACCTTGCCCAGATCCCACCCCTCCCACTGCCCACCGTGGCTGCTGCGGCAGAGCCGCTAGACCACTCCTCTCAGGCTGGACGCAGGAGCTGCTTTCTCCGTCTCTGCGTGCTGAGACCTGTTGCAAGCTCCTCCTCCCAGCCCCGGAGCCACCGGGAATTCTTTGCTCTAACAGATCCTGGGGGAAGCCAGACTGCGGGAGGCTCCTGACATGCCTCTGCTGGGCTCCTGTCACATTCCCCAAGCCCAGAGGGATCAGTTGGATCCACCTATGCAGGCTTCTTCCACCCCTTGTGACCTCCTCCTCAAGTCCTCCTACCTCCCTCTCCAAAGCTTGAATCCGCCCTGGGACTCATAGCTGGCTGTAGCTGCCTCCTGCCCCCAGCCGCTTGACAGCCCCATCTGAACAATAAGAATTATTCCCCCTGGCCTCTCGAAAATTAAATTTGTCTCTTCCTCTAGAGAGACTTCATGGAGTCTCTGGAATGCAGACACACAGATGAAAGGCCTTGGGCAAGTCACTTTACCTTTCTGGGCCTTTATTTCCTCACCTGTGCAGTGGGGATAATGATCAAAACATCTCAGAAGGTCACGGAGACAAGGAGAGTGCGCCCTTGTTAAGTTCTGAGATATAGCAAGTATGCCAGGAGGTATGGTGACTTATTCCTTCGCCCTGGCCATATCAATTTGCTGAAAGTGTCCCTCTTCCCCCATTCACCTAAATTCTCCTCTGACCCACCAGCTTACCATATAATGGTGAAGAGGACAGTTCCATCTCCAGGAACACAAAATAGTAAGGAGCTGGATGCTTGAGTTCAAGTCCAACTCTATGACCGTGGGCAAGTTTCCTAACCTCTCTGTACCTCACCTTACTCATCCAAAAAATGAAGAAAAAGAGCATGGGCTTCACAGAGTTGCCGTGAAGACTAAATAAATCAAACGCAAAAGGCACTATAATATAGTAAGAATTCAACAAAGATTAGTTATTATTATTATTTTTGATTGCCAAGCAAGAAAAACCTCTGTCTACAAGGGACCTTGCCCCTATTCCTTTGCTGGTCAATATTTGAGAGCGGAATGCCAGTCAGGCTGTCTTCCCTAGACACCCAGCAGTATGAATGATGGGTTGGACAGAAGCAGCTTTGTGAAGAGAAGAGGAAATTGTGTGGGAGGCTGGCCAAAGGGTGAAGACGTCTGACTGTCCTCCCAGGACAGCCCTCTGGGCACGCCAAGTGCGAAGGTGCCTGAAGAGGTGAGACCATCCAGAACCTGCCTGGGTCAGAGCTAATGCAGAGGCACACGGGGTCCCTGACTTCTTCATTCATGAAAGGTTGCCCCTCCTTTAACCCCAGAATCCCTCCCAGTAGGCTAAAAAGCAGAGAAAAAACCATTTCTTTTAACTGATATTTGATTGCATACCTAGAAAACTCAAGAGACTCTAGGGGAAAAAATCTTTCAGAATTAAGAAAAATTTGGTATAGTGGCTGAATACAAGATAAGTATAAGACATCAGTAGCTATTCCCTAGTCCACCAATAAACAAGGGAAAATATTCCTCTTATAATGAAAACACAAAATAATAAAATACTGTTAAATCTTAGATGTGGAGAGCAGTTCTTTAGCTCATTAGCAACCAGAAGATATTGAACTTGCCATCTTCCTTTCTACTGGTTCTAAGGCCCAGCACATGGCTCTGTCCCTGGTGGCCATCCTTCCATTATACCTGAAGCATGGCAGACCTAGCTTGGAATTAAGAAAGAACTTTCACAGCAGAAGGAGGAATTCCATATGAGACATTCCCTCACAAGGAGGAAGGGTCAACTTTGGGTCCATTGAGGGTGCCTGTAACTCCCTAGGCCAAATGAAGAGTTTCCTAACTGTATACCATCCTGACAGTATATATTTTTTGAGCTCCCATCATTGTGCCAAGCTTTGTATTTAGCCCTTTATATGTGTAATCTCATTTAATTTTCTCAGCAGCCCTGCAAGATAGATATGATTAGCTCTGTTTTAGAGATGAAAGAAAGTGAGGCTCAGAGAGGACAAGTGATTTGCCTTGGGTTACATAACGAGTAAGTGTCAAAGCCAGGGTCTGAGCTCAGGTGTATGCATACGTGTGCCTGGTGTTTGGACATGTGTGTCTTAGTCCATGGAATGACAACCCCAGTTTCTCTAAGGGTATAAAGCAGATCTGGGAACAAAGAGAAAGGTTGAACTTGGCCTCCTCCCTCCTCTCCATTTCAGCCTTGAACACCATGGGGTGGTGAGAGGCCCATGGATCAGGGATTCGGAAGTTTGGACTCTGTTTCAAATTCACTAGAAGACTTTAGGGGAAATTATTGAAAACTCTTTGAGCCTCAATTATCTCACCTGTGAAATTGGATGATCATGACACTGACCTTGCCAGGCAGTTGAGAAGTCTGAAGGAGAGTGCTTATGAAAGCTCCTGGCATCGAGTTTTGTGCACAGTAGGTGCTCAGTTAGCATCCTCCCTGCCCAGATCTTGGGAGGATCCGAGTCTGCGCTTGGAAGCAATTTTCTCCCGCTTCCCTTCCTTACCAGCTGGCCTCCTGCTCCCTCTGGCCTCTTGTTTTCTTCAGCTTCCCCCCACCCTCCCTTAGCCAAGGGCATGTCACCCCTTCCCGCACTGGTGATTCCTGAGCTCAGAGCAGGCCTTACTGCCTCCAGGGGTGGGCGCGGGACAGTGCCACACGCGTTGCATGACGTGGCCAGGCACTCTCAGTGCACAGGGAAGGGCATGCTGCTGCTGCTGCCACCACTGCTGTTTGCCAGGTGCAAGGTGAACTGCCCGGGGTGGGGGGATACCCGCTCCCCCGCCCCAGCTAATCTTGCAGGGTGTGGAGTCTCCCTTCCCTGCTTACTCAGCAGACATTTTCAATTCTGCTCCAATTTGCCCCAGAAGACAACCTAGGAATTTAGGCCTCGAAGCCCCGCCCCTGTCAGCCCCTTCCCCAGGTTTGACTCCTTCCAGGACGCCTATCCTGGCTGCCCTAGGCCCCTAAGCCCCTCCTTCTCTCAGACAGCCCACCTCAGGGTTCAACAGGCCAATTCAGTACCCCATCCCACTCCCTTTGCTGGGCCAGTTGAAGAACATCAGAGTTAGGGCCTTGGATTATTGGGTCCAACCTGCTTATTGTTCAGAGGACACTCTGGTTCTGCAGTCCAGAAGTCAGGGTTTGGGAGCCTACTCAGTAGTGCCTGTCCAGTGTGAGCTGGTGTGGGCAGAGGAACACTGCCCCTCATTTTCTGTGTGACTTTGGGCAAATCACAGTCTCTCTGGGGCTCCTTCGGGAAGATTAGATGAGATAATGCCAAGTGAGGGTAAAGTCACTGTCAGCTCCTACAGCCGCTCAGGAGCAGCCATGAGGTGCTGGGTCTTCCTTTTGTCCTTTCATTTAACCCCCAACAGCCGAGAGAGGGGAGCACTCATTTCCCCCTCAGCCTCACGGCCCCTCATTTGATGGGAGTGGGAGCTGATGCTGAGAAGTGTTGTGTGAAGGGCCCCAAGAGCTCTCTATCACTTCATTGATTCATTTAGGTATTTGATGTTCATTGAACATCCTGCTTCTCTAGCCTGTGCTAAGTGAGTGTGGGGTGGGAAGTTGTCCTGCGAATATGCCCAAGTCCCTGCCCTCGTACCTGGTGCCCCCAGTGCACATCCTCCCCAGCTCTTTCCCCAGGGGCCTTGGATAAAGACTTCCCCAGGCCCTTAGCCTTCCAGCTCCCTATGGTAAACAAAAAATACTTTCCTTGGTCCATGCCCAGTACTATGAGCTGGGGACCAGGCAGTGAAGAAGACCAAGCAGGCTCTGCCTCCACAATGCTGGGACAGGGGCCTGGAAAGAGTCACCCAGGTAGTAGTAGTGACCAGCACAGCAGAGTGACAAAGGAGAAAGATGTGGGTCGGGGGGCCTGGGGATCCAGGCTGGAGATCCCAAAGGGCCCCCTTAAAGAGCGGGAGGCTAGCCTTCTTGACTCCCTGGTTGCTGCTTTCTCACGAGCCCCCCATCCACTTCCTCTGCCTCAAGCCCCACCTGATCCCCCATCAACACTGTCCTCTCACCCCTCTCCCCCGGGGCTGCCTAGGAAACTCATCTCCAAGCACTTTTGACTCCTCAGTCTCCCTGTCTCAGGCTGCCGAGTGGTTGGTAAACAGCTTATTAAGGCGATTAATGTTGCAATTAAAGCTGGAAAAACAGAGGCCAAGGTGCTGGCTAAAGGCTCCCCCTTCTCCTCCCCTCTCTGTTCTCCCCTCCCCCCACTTCTCCTCCTCCTCCATCCCCTTTGGGTTTGGTTGATGCAACTCAGCCTTACTTAGCCAACCAGAGCCCTCACCTGGGAGCTGGGAGGCTGCACATCAGGGGTCCTGCCTCTGCTGCCCTGAACTCCCTTCCCAGTGGAGGTGTGGGGGCTCTTCTGGACTGGGGAGTAAGTGGTAGTGATAGTGTGTTGCAGAGGCAGATAGTGTATGGAGGTTGAATTGGGATGATGTCTCTAAGATCCTCTAGTGCCTGAAACCCCTTAAAAAGAGAAGCTTCAGAGACAGGTAGAGACCATCTTTTTATCCACTTCCACGAGTGAGAAGGGCAGGGGCTATCTCCTCCCAGAAGGGGACAAAGAGCTTCCTTTCTCCAAGCTCACGTTGTCTGGGCAACTGCCAGCACATCTGAGGGGCTTGCTGGCCTTTCTCTGAGCCCAGCATCCAGGGAAGGATTTAGGGACCCTCTGGATCTGTGCCTCCCCTCCAGCATCAGCTCTAGCCAACCGTGGGTGTCTACAAGGCTGCTGCTCTCAGGCTCTCCCCCAAGCCTCCTTCCTCTCTATTCTCTGAGTCCTGGAAGGGGAATTATTCTGTATGTGGGGTCTCCATGGAGTGTGCTCCTAGACCCCCAGCTCTGCCTGTCATGGCTTCCATACTTCTTTCAAGGCTGAATTCAAATGCCACCTCTTCCATGGAACGTTTCCAGCTTTCTTTCCCACCTACCCCCAACTGCCCCTGCCTTGTCCTCTGACAGCCTATCCTATCCTCCCTGCCTGTGTTGAGTTTGCCCAGCTGGAGACCTCTCTAGGGTGGGCCCTGCCTCTGGCCCTGGAGCGCCTGGCACAGGTCTGTGATCTCTTTCCCAGGCTTCGGTCATCTGTTATACCCGCTCCTAGAACTGCCTGGCATATAGCAGGTGCTCAATAAATATTGGTTGACTTACTCTTTTTTGGAGTCACCCTAGAGATGAGTGGATCAACCAACATGGCAAGTGCAGCCAGGGGCCTCGGTCTGAATCCAGGGTATAGGAGGGGGGAATGAGGCAGGAGGTGAGGTAGAGAGTAAGCCCCATCTCCCTCGTCACCATGTCAACAGCAACTTTCATTAACTGAGCAGTACTCACCATGTGCTGAGTATCTTGTTAAGCATTTTACTCACATTAACCTATTTAATCTCAATAACCCTGCTAGGTAGGTAGCATTATCCCTGTTACAGATGAGGAAACTGAGGCTTAGAAAGGTTAAGTGACTTGCCCAAGATCACACAGTGAAGTGGTGGAGACAGAATGTAGTCCAGGTCAGCTGACTTCAACGTGCACATTCCTGACCACGACATTAAGCTTTTCCTAGGACCTGCCCTGGGGAAGAAGCCCAGCTCCTCCCCCTCCACCTCTCCCAGGGAAGAACCCAGGGAGGAGGGCCAGGCGGGCCAAGGTGGGCGGAGTTGTGGTGGCTCCAGCTCTCTGACACTCTGCCCTGGGGGACCTTAGTAGACTTTAAAGCCCATTAAGAGAACCCATTTTCCAGATGGACCTGGGTTCAAATCTCAGCATTGCCACCTATTAGTTATATGACCTTGACGGAGACTGAACCTGAGTCTCAGTCTCTCCATCTGAAAAACAGGTACTATACCACCCACCTTCCAGGTTGCTGTGAGGATCACATGTGAAGTGCCTGGCAGAGAAGGAATTTAGCAAATGCCAACTGTTACTAAATTTTGGAGAAGAGTGACCCTTGTGGCAGACTGGGGGTCCCTAGCACCCACCTCTTCCCCAAAGGTTGTTACAAGGCGATGGGTATAGTCAAGAAGCACCCGGCAGAAGATGGGCTGAGTAGCCCCACCCTGGCACTGTGCCAGCTCCCCCACCCAAGCCCTTGTCTTCGCATACTCCCCCCACTCCAGGGTTGGTGAAGAGGGTGACCCGACTGGCCTGGAGGTGAGGAGAGGAGGAAGGGGAGGTCAGGGGTGGGGCTAACCCCGAGGGAGGTCACCCGGGCAGTTAATCCAGCCTGACTGAGCAGGGATGAGCAGGGTGGAATTAGGGAGCTTACAACATCCTTTCATCCCGAAGCAGCCCGCCCGCCAGCCTGCCCGCCCAGCCTCCCTCCTTCCTTCCTCTCTTTCTGCCCTTTTTTTCCCTCTCCCTCCCTTTGCTGGCAGCCCAGCCCTAATAAAATGCAGTGTCTCCAGCAAGTCTGCCCGGCTGCCGCCTCGCCGCTCCTGCCTGCACGCAGCCCTCAAACCAAACTGCTCAGTTCGGCCCCGCCTGGCAGCTGCCACTTAACCCTTGCCAGCCCGGCCGCCGGCTGGCGTCCGTGGGCTGAAGGCTCTCCTCCCTTCCGCCTCCCTTGGGCGTGGGGGGAGGGGAAGGCCTGCCTTCTGAGAGAGAGGGGTGAAGTGGGGGCTGAGGATCTCCACCATTCTGGAGCCCGACCTGAGAACCCCTCCGCAGTGCGTCTGTGACGGCTGTCTGACAAAGACCTTAGGTTAGACCAGCTCATTCCGCCTTCGCAGCCTTATCTGCTTTCTGCCTCACAACAGCCCCAGAGGCCAACAGGGTTGGGACTGTTGTCCCACTTGACAGAGGAAACTGAAGGCCTGACAGGCTGAGCTGGGTCACCTTGGCTGCTGGGTGGTGGCGCTGATTCTCCATCCAAGACTTTTTCCAATATAAGGAGTTGCCTCTGCCTTTCTCTGTGCGTGCGTCCATGCTCTGTGTGTGTGTGTCTGATGCTGAGGTGACTTGAGCAATGGATGTTTGTACATCTGTGTACTGGGGGGTCTCTATGTCTCGGAGTGCTGTGGCTTGGCCTTTGTACATATGTGTGATGTGAAGGTGTCTCAGGTATGTATTTGTGTCTATATATGTGCTTGCAGATGATACGTTTGCTTCGAGTGGAGAGTCCATGTATGTGTGATGATGAAGATGTCATTGTGTCTTGGCACGCGTGTGTTTGAGAGAGAGGTAGCTTCATAAGCGTGTGCATGCATTCATGTCGTGTCCCATCTGCACCAAGATGTGTCGCTTGCACACACCTCCATTCATTCTACCGCCGTCATCTCTGTCTACGAAGGTTTGGAGTTGGGCAGCAAAGACAGGAGGGTGGCAGCAGTGCCAGAAGGCACTGAGTCAGGGCCTGAGCTTCCCGAGAAGGAAACACAGAAGCCCTCGTCTGTTTGCTTTCATCGTCTAGCTCGGATCCCAATGGCCTGGTGTCCCTGCCAGCTGTAGGAGCAGTGGTGTTCCCCCTGCCTGAGGCCCCACCCTCACCCCAAGCTGAAAAGGACAGACAGGAAGGTGAGGGGCTAGGGAGTGCCTGGGCGTGGAGGCAGGGGGTGTACACGCATGTGCAAGCATGTCTGCGTGTGAGCCCAACATCAAAGAGCAGCCCTGAGGTGACCCAGCAGCAGCAGTGGCAGAGGGCAGCTGGCTGACAGGGAACGCCAAGCCACCAAGCAGAGTGGAGTCAGGGAGGCTACAGCTGGGAGCCTCCCACCTACACAGACCTGCCCGTGGTTGGGGGCAGCCATGGGGTCAGGAGCACCTGTCACCTGGGGCCAGGCCCAGCCCAGCCTTTGAACCCAGGGACTCAGCAGTAGGTCCCCAGGCTCTGACACCCCCAGGAGCCCCTGGAGGCTCAGAGCTCCCTCCCCACCAAACGCCTTCCCCAACTCCCAGACCCTCCCCCAAAAGCCCCATCTGCCTCCAGCCTCCAGTTCAAAGAGCTCAGTGGTTATTTTCTTCTTTTTTATTAACGTTGTATATAAAGATGGGTCCAGTAAGAAAGCAGAAATGAGAAGGCTGGTGGTGGGAGCTGGCTCCGTTCCTGCCCCCTGGGGTGGGACTCTTGGAGCTCCACCATGTCTCTCCTGGCTCCTGCACCTCCCACCATACTCCAGTCCAGCCAGAGCCCACATCCCTGTTTCTCTCAGCTCATGACGACGATGACGACGACGATGACGACGACGACGCACAGGCAGGTACATCCAGGAGGAAAGGACCACATAAATAGGAAACCACATAGGGAGGAGGCTGCTTCTCTCTGTTGCTCTTTAAAAAAATACAGACTATATATATAGCTACAGTTTTCTACCTCGCCTTTTCTTCGATGTTTGACCACATCACGGGTGGAGGAAAGGTAGCTCCGAGGGCGATGTCTGGGCCACGGAGGGACAGTGCCACCAGCCCTCCAGACAGCTACCCCGTCACCCCTAAAGGCACCAAGCTTCCCCTCTCTCCCCGTGCACCTCATTCAACATTCTCCATCTCAGCCCTCGCAATCTGTTTCCAAGGCCACCGGAAAGGGGGTGTTTTGGGGGTTTTCTTGCCTGGTATGTCTCCTTAGAGATCTGGAGTTTGGCGCCAAAACTGCCAACTTACTGGAGGAGAGGAAGAGGTGGGGTGGGGGCGGGGCGGGGCAGGGCAGAGGTGCCCGGGTGGGCGCAGGGGAGATTGGTCCTATCTGTTAACAATGCCCTTTGTTTTCCTATTTTTCAACAGCTTTTAAAACCAAAGTTGTGCAAGTCCTGTACATGGAAGAAGAAATGGGTCCTTAGAAAAGAGTTGTGAGACCCACCCATCCTCTCCCACCAGAGTAGGGGGAAAGGAGAGAGATGCCTCCTTGAGTTCTTCCCTCTAAAGCCACAAGTATTAAAAGGTGCCCCCCCCCTTGGGGGCTTTTCTTTGGTTTAACCCTCAAATCTTAAATGAAGGCCAGAAGTGCGGGGTGGGGCTGACTGAGGTCCCCACCCTGAGTCCCAGTCACGATGTCCAACGTCTTTTTGGCAGAGGAGATGCTCAGAAAGAGGGGAGCCACGGGCAGCTTAGGAGGAACCAGGCCTGGCAGGTCCCGGCATCCATGGTGCCTGGTGCCCAGTCCAGGCCTGACCAGCAAACGCTCCACAGTCCCCCAGATGTCCAGTCTGGGAAACGAGAACTAAGTTTTAGAGGCTGGAAGGTGATGAGCCATTTAAAACCAATCCAGGCTCCTGGAGCAGAAGAGGAACGCTGTTCCAGGTGGAGTGCCCCAGCATCTGGGGGGTACCTCAGTGTCTAGGCAAGGGGAGAGAGCTTCAGGGGACATCCTTGGTCCATGCAAATTTCATCTGGAGCTCTTGGGTCCTTGGAAGAAGGGGTGAAGGAAGGGGAAAGAGAATCCCCTTTCCCCTCTGCTCCTCGATGATTCCTGAGTGTCATCTAGGACGGAGGCACCTTCTGCCTGGTCCCGGGGTCCTTCGTAGGAGGTTCACACCTGGTGGGTACTCAGTACACAGCCCCAGGGTTGGGCGGGGGCCCAGGGGAGGCATGGTGCAGGGTGGCCGGCTGAGGCGGCTGCTGCTGTAAGTGGGGTCCACTCAGGTTTTGTGCATGGTACCAGGAGTTGGTGGGGTCGTCCAGGTAGCTGGGGGAGGCACTGTATGGGAGTGGTGGGGGCAGCTGACTGCGGGCAGGGGCCGGAGTGGAGTGAGAGGAGGTGTCCCAGAGGGCAGGTGATGGTGGCGAGTTGCAGGCCATGGAATCACTGTTGTTGGGGCTGTGCTCTAGGGGCACCTCCCCGTTCTTGTAGAGCTTCTTGAATTTGGAGCGGCGGTTCTGGAACCAGATTTTCACCTGCGCCCAAGAAGAAAGGGGGAGCTAGTTAGCCTCTCGGAATGCTTAGTAGAAACCCCATGGGCAATTCAGTCTAGAGAGGGCAAGGCCAGCCCAAATGTCACAGGACAGGACCCAGGTAAAACCCCCCAGTATCCTGACTCCCAGGCCAGCATCTTTTGTCTATCTGGGGTAGAACAGTGGCAAGGAACTTTTGACTGCTTGACTCCAAATTCCATTCTGCCACTTACTAAGTGTGTGTGACCTTGGGCAAGTTACTTGTCTGGTTCTTGCCTTCCTCATCTGAAAGAGTGATGGTCGCAGAACTATGACCTACCTCATGAGGTCATTATGACACTTGGATAAGTTAAGACAGCTAAAGAAGTTAGAGCAGCCTGGTACATAGTAAGCACTCGATAAAAGGCAGCGCAGGTGGCAATGGGCAGTTTGTGGCCTTCCGTTCACATTAGAAACCCAGAGGCACACAGATACACAAAGACAAACACACACCCACACAAGCATCTCCATGTGCAGGAACGTACCCACTCACCACTTCACATACGGACACCAGACTGTAAACACACACACATAGATACTACACCCAGGCAAACACCCACAAACGTGAGCACCCACATTCACACACAGGCTTGGAGTAGCCCCTCTACGGCTGGCTAATGGGGACTCAGGAGCAGGTGAATCTTGATTCCCAAATTTCCCCTGGGGTATCTCCCCCTCCCCCTGCTGCTCCCCACCCCATGACTGGTACAAACAATGAATCAGCTCCTCACTGGGTGACCCAGATTCCCAGCGGACCAGGCCCCAC
>NW_024351732.1:870947-874434 GCF_902729225.1 Pteropus medius
TATGTGCCCCTCCATCTATAAACACAATGACCCTTGAAAGGTCAGACTCCTTATATGAGCATTCTCACGTGTACACAGACTCATTAGCATATGTGCAAATAATATACATGCATATGCATGTGTATGTACACCTCTACACACACATGCCTTGCCTGGAGGATTGACACACTGTGGACTCCTACCAAGTGAGTGACTGGCACTGTCGTAGGACAGTGGGAACTGTGGACTCGGGAGTAGAGGGAAGAGGACAACTACCCTGGTGACAGACACACACAGTTGCACGAGGTCACAAATATGCACGCCTGTATACGTGCTAATACAGAAAATTCCGACATAAGTTCAGATTTGGGGGCGGGGGGGCCTCTACCCACACACAAGGGTTTCAAAGGCCTGCAGGGAATTTGAAAGGCCGTTCAGGCTCCGCGGTGCCTGGGGGATCCGGGGGAGGGAGCCTGAGTCCCTCGCAGGCCCATGGAGGCCCCGTGACCCACGACGCCCCAAACCGACCTGTGTCTGCGTGAGGCCCAGCTGTGCAGCCAGCTCAGCACGTTCGGGCAACGCCAGGTACTGGGCCTTCTGGAAGCGGCGCTGCAGGGCGGCCAGCTGGTAGCTGGAGTAGATGGTGCGCGGTTTTCGGACTTTCTTGGGCTTCCCGTTCACCATGCGCACCTCGGCTTCCGGCTCCTCCTTCACCGACACTGTGGGCAACGCACCGGGAGGGGGCGGCTCAGCCTTGGCCTGCGACCCCGGGGTCCTTAGGGGCCCCGCGGGACGCTCCACCCTCCGACCCACTGATTCCCCCGGGATTTCTCGGCCGCACGCTTCGCCGCCCGCGCTCCGGGCCTGAGCGGCGGCCACGGAGCCGACCCGCGGCCGCCCACGACGCGGCGCTCCCAGCTCCGCGCGCGGCCCCGCAGCGCAGCGCGGTCCCTGGCGCCAGCAACACCCGGGCCAGGGTGGTCGAGACTTCGCTCACGACGCCGTCCCGGCTCGCCTCCCGCCTCGAAGCTCCTCGCCACCCGCCCGCTGGCCGTCGCCTTCTCCCCCCACCTTGCTGTCCGTCGTTTCTTTCGCTCTTTCCCGTCCCTTCTTCCTTCCTTCCCCTTTTTTAAAAACCTTTTTTATTTTAGAATAGTTTCAGATTTTTCGGAAAAGTTGCAAACAGTACAGACTCCTTCCTTCCTTCCTTCTTTTCTTTCCGTCCTGTCCCGTTCCTTTCTTACGCTCTTTCTCTCACTTTGTCTCCACATTTCTCTTTTGCTCTATCTCCACCTTTCTCTTTTTCAGCTCCTCCACTTCTCCCGCGCTGCTTTCTTATTTTTTCCGTAATTCTAGGGTGTCTCTCTCTCCACGTTCCCCTTACTATTCCTCCTCTCGCCAGCCCGGATTCAGAGGGTCCCTGGAGCTGCCAGTCCCCGATGTCTACCCCCAAACCGTCTGCGCAATAGAGGACCGCTTGCTGAGGTTCCCGGCGGAAGCACCTCGATTAGGAGGCTCCCCGACAACCCACAGCCCGGTCCTTCCCTCCGTAGCTCTCCCGAATCCTCACCCGAGACCACGGCGCACAGCGAGCAACGCGCCCCAGACGCGCGGTCTTCTGTTCCGTATGGGGTCCTGTAGCCCACCTTCTAACTCCAAACAGCACACGTCTGACCCTCGACGCTTCGCTGGATTTCTGCGTCAATTCCCTGCCTTTCTGTCCCTGGGGGAAACTTCCAGTATCTCCGACCCTCCCGCAACCCCATGGTCCTCACCTGGGTCCGGGGCGGGCAGCGGCTGTTCCCGGTACGCTCCGTACTGCCGGTAGGAGGTTCCATAGGTATATTCCGACTTGGGCGAGTAAGCGCCGGTGCCTGCAAGCCCGTTGAGATTGAACTGGTGGTGGTAGGTGTAGGGGTTCACGGTCTGGCCGTAGGGCTGGCCCGAGTAGTAGTCGTGCTGCGGAGCGCTGTAGTAGCCCAGGTCAGTGACAGAAGATTCGGGCAGGGTGGGCGAGTCCTTGGAGCCCGCATGGCAGCTAAGCGAGCTGGAAATATCGGTGAGGATGCTGCTGAGCTTGCGATCGAAGGAGCCACTCATCCTGGCAGGCGCCGCGCCACCCCGGGGCTGGCCTCGGCCGCCGAGCGCGGAACCTGGCAGTAGCGTGAGGGAGGCGGAGGAGCCAAAGAGGGGGTGTGTGTCCGCAAGGCGAGAGGAGGGTCTGGCAGCGTCTCGGGGGAGGGGAGGCCGAAGGGCGCTTAGACCCGCGCGGCGTTCGCGCGGTCGCTGTGCGGCTCCCGTCGCGTCCCAAGCTACAGTCAAATGCTGCCAGCTCCGCCCGGCCAGCCGGTTATAGACTCAATAGAGGAGTCGCGGAGGGAGGCTCCAGCGCTCTGATTGGCTGCAAGTCTTGCCTTCGAGGCAAAACATGCTCCTGCGCTCTTCTCTCTCCTCCATTCTTTGTTGTTACCAAAACACACACACACACAGACACACACACACACACAGACAGACAGACACACACACACACACAGACACACACACACACACACACACACACACACACACACACACACCCTTGCTTGCTCCCTACTTCCTTGGTCCTCTCCCCTGTTGAATGGGGGAAGCCCTCAGTGTCTGGAGATCAGGGAGGGGTGTCTCTCCTAAAGCCCCGGGATCTGTCAGTCTGTCTGTCTTCGTGGCTGAGGGTGAGAGGTGGGAAGCTCAGGTGCAATGGGAAGGGAGAATTTGCCAGTGTGGGTGTTTGTAGAGGTGGTCCAAGGTAGTGTGTGTGTGTGTGTGTGTGTGTGTGTGTGTGTGTGCGTGCGCGCGCGCGCGCTGTGCAAATGACAGGAAGACAAATGTGCCTGAAGTGAGAAGGATTCAGGTCCATGAAAATGTTTTAATTTCCTTTAAAATAAGAAGAAAGGAAAAAAATTTTAAGTTGAAAATGTTTGAATACATGATATCAACATATTGTTTTTACAGCAAGGCAGTCATGAAATGTAATTTAAAAAAAAACTGTTTGTGGAGGAAGAGATCCATCAGGCAAATATACCTTGGGCTTAGGAAAGTCATAATTCAGCCCAGGGAGGATCCCATTGGAGAGGGCCTGGGGGGCAGGTATGTGTGGATTTAGGGGCTTCTGGGGAGGGCGGGGTCGTACAGCCTGCCTGTAGTGATATTAGAGTTATTTCTGAAACTATGTGTGTGCAGTTGCAGAGGCCGCGCAGGAGCCTGAGACCTG
Organism: Pteropus medius; assembly: GCF_902729225.1. Classification (NCBI taxonomy): domain Eukaryota; kingdom Metazoa; phylum Chordata; class Mammalia; order Chiroptera; family Pteropodidae; genus Pteropus; species Pteropus medius. The sequence continues at coordinate 874,174 of NW_024351732.1, forward strand.
GGGTCTGCCTGAAGTTGAGTGGGGCGCAGGCTGGCTCTCTATGTTTCAGTAAGTATGGGGGCAGATACTGTGCATTTGGGATAGTACTGGGGATATGTGGGCATTTTTAGAGATCACGTGTATGGGACGAGTGTACTTGGGGTGTGTGATGTGAGGACTTCGTGTGTTCCATAGTATACTAAGGTGTATGTGAGTGCAGGAATGTGTGTATGAGAAAGTGTAGCAGTGTGTGTGGGGGCGGGTAAGCAGTCTGAGTGGGGG
>NW_024351732.1:874445-983889 GCF_902729225.1 Pteropus medius
AGAATAGTTTCAGATTTTTCGGAAAAGTCGCAAACAGTACAGACTCCTTCCTTCCTTCCTTCTTTTCTTTCCGTCCTGTCCCGTTCCTTTCTTACGCTCTTTCTCTCACTTTGTCTCCACATTTCTCTTTTGCTCTATCTCCACCTTTCTCTTTTTCAGCTCCTCCACTTCTCCCGCGCTGCTTTCTTATTTTTTCCGTAATTCTAGGGTGTCTCTCTCTCCACGTTCCCCTTACTATTCCTCCTCTCGCCAGCCCGGATTCAGAGGGTCCCTGGAGCTGCCAGTCCCCGATGTCTACCCCCAAACCGTCTGCGCAATAGAGGACCGCTTGCTGAGGTTCCCGGCGGAAGCACCTCGATTAGGAGGCTCCCCGACAACCCACAGCCCGGTCCTTCCCTCCGTAGCTCTCCCGAATCCTCACCCGAGACCACGGCGCACAGCGAGCAACGCGCCCCAGACGCGCGGTCTTCTGTTCCGTATGGGGTCCTGTAGCCCACCTTCTAACTCCAAACAGCACACGTCTGACCCTCGACGCTTCGCTGGATTTCTGCGTCAATTCCCTGCCTTTCTGTCCCTGGGGGAAACTTCCAGTATCTCCGACCCTCCCGCAACCCCATGGTCCTCACCTGGGTCCGGGGCGGGCAGCGGCTGTTCCCGGTACGCTCCGTACTGCCGGTAGGAGGTTCCATAGGTATATTCCGACTTGGGCGAGTAAGCGCCGGTGCCTGCAAGCCCGTTGAGATTGAACTGGTGGTGGTAGGTGTAGGGGTTCACGGTCTGGCCGTAGGGCTGGCCCGAGTAGTAGTCGTGCTGCGGAGCGCTGTAGTAGCCCAGGTCAGTGACAGAAGATTCGGGCAGGGTGGGCGAGTCCTTGGAGCCCGCATGGCAGCTAAGCGAGCTGGAAATATCGGTGAGGATGCTGCTGAGCTTGCGATCGAAGGAGCCACTCATCCTGGCAGGCGCCGCGCCACCCCGGGGCTGGCCTCGGCCGCCGAGCGCGGAACCTGGCAGTAGCGTGAGGGAGGCGGAGGAGCCAAAGAGGGGGTGTGTGTCCGCAAGGCGAGAGGAGGGTCTGGCAGCGTCTCGGGGGAGGGGAGGCCGAAGGGCGCTTAGACCCGCGCGGCGTTCGCGCGGTCGCTGTGCGGCTCCCGTCGCGTCCCAAGCTACAGTCAAATGCTGCCAGCTCCGCCCGGCCAGCCGGTTATAGACTCAATAGAGGAGTCGCGGAGGGAGGCTCCAGCGCTCTGATTGGCTGCAAGTCTTGCCTTCGAGGCAAAACATGCTCCTGCGCTCTTCTCTCTCCTCCATTCTTTGTTGTTACCAAAACACACACACACACACCAGACACCTTACACACACACACACACACACACAGACACACACACACACCACACACACACACACACTGCACACACACCTTAGCACCAACTCCTACTTCTGTGGATCTCCTGTCCCCCCTGCCCCAGATAAACCCTCCAGTGTCTCTGAATATGAATCAGTGATGCTCAAAACCCCCAGGATCATGTCATCAGTCTCTGTCTTCGTGGCTACAGGGTGAGGAGTGGGCTCAGTTACAATGGGAAGGAGAGGCCCTGCCCGTGGGTGTTTGTAGGGAAGTGGTCCAAAGTGATGTGTGTGTGTGTGTGTGTGTGTGTGCGTGCGCGCGCGCGCGCTGTGCAAATGACAGGAAGACAAATGTGCCTGAAGTGAGAAGGATTCAGGTCCATGAAAATGTTTTAATTTCCTTTAAAATAAGAAGAAAGGAAAAAAATTTTAAGTTGAAAATGTTTGAATACATGATATCAACATATTGTTTTTACAGCAAGGCAGTCATGAAATGTAATTTAAAAAAAAACTGTTTGTGGAGGAAGAGATCCATCAGGCAAATATACCTTGGGCTTAGGAAAGTCATAATTCAGCCCAGGGAGGATCCCATTGGAGAGGGCCTGGGGGGCAGGTATGTGTGGATTTAGGGGCTTCTGGGGAGGGCGGGGTCGTACAGCCTGCCTGTAGTGATATTAGAGTTATTTCTGAAACTATGTGTGTGCAGTTGCAGAGGCCGCGCAGGAGCCTGAGACCTGGGGTCTGCCTGAAGTTGAGTGGGGCGCAGGCTGGCTCTCTATGTTTCAGTAAGTATGGGGGCAGATACTGTGCATTTGGGATAGTACTGGGGATATGTGGGCATTTTTAGAGATCACGTGTATGGGACGAGTGTACTTGGGGTGTGTGATGTGAGGACTTCGTGTGTTCCATAGTATACTAAGGTGTATGTGAGTGCAGGAATGTGTGTATGAGAAAGTGTAGCAGTGTGTGTGTGTGTGGGGGGCGGAGTAGCTTGAAGTCTGAGTGGGGGACCCTGGACAGCACGTCTACGTGTGAATGTGTGATTGTATGCAAAGGTGTATAAAAATCAGCCCCTTCCCAATCCCCATTAACTGGGAACCCCATCCCCCAAAAAAGGTCCTGAGGAAGAGGCTCCTCTCCCTGGGGACCTCCAGCTCCTAGTCTTGTTTGGTCCACAAGACCACTACTCTAGGTCATCCAAGTGTTTCCCAATGCCTAGCTCATTTCTCCATTTCACTCTTAATTCTTCTCTCATCTTTCTTTGTAGGGAGGAGGGGCTCCTTCAAATCTCAGTTCCTAGCCACATGCAACCTTCACACGGGGCTACTCCTTCAATTCTGGCCCCTTTCCCTTCCCGGCCTGGCTAAGGCATCCCAAGACAGATAGTGCCAGCGCGCCACCTCGTGGTCACGTCTCGGCTCTGCAACTTTCCCAAGTTTCTTCGAGCCTCGAGAAGGGGTTTCCCTAGTAGACGCTGTCCGGCAGAAAAGTGTGCAGGGGGCTCTGTGCGCCTTTTCAAAGTCAGTCCCCCGGGCCAGGCTGCCAGGAGTTCCAAGCGCTTTGAGAGCTGCAATCGGCGGAGGCTGAGGTCCACAGTCCGTGTGGGCCAAGGGGCAGGAGTGCCCGCCAGGTCTGAGAGGCTCCAGAGAGACCTGGGCGTGGGAAAGGTGGGGGCGGGGGACAGGCGAGGGGAGCGCTATCTGTCTGTCTATCTCCGCGTCCCCCCAGCGCCTATTGCCCGCCGCTCGGAGCCCGTGGCGGGGCGAGTTGCCACCCGCTCTGGATGCCCTCTGTTCTGTTGCCAAGAGGGCGCCAAGAGAGCCTGCGGCATGGGGCGGGGGGCAGGTAGGGCACTGGGAGGGCCGGCTTCCTTTCTAGGATGGGGGGAGGGGCGAGAAGGCCTGCAGGACCTGCTTTGGAGCCCCAGCTCCCCACAGAGAAGGGACAGCATCGGACAAGCCCTTTTGCCATCATTCATTAATTCGTTCATGCATTCATTCATTTCTCAACTTATACCAAAAAGGGCCAGATGATTCAGAGATGGCAGAAAGTCTGCTTTCGTCATGGGGTCCTCATAGAAGCCTCACTCCTTCTCCCCCGTTCATTCCCACCCCTACCTGTGGCTCCTGAGTAAAATGGATGACCACTGGACTAGGAGTCCAGGAATCATGAAAGAGTGTGGTGGTGGTGGGTTACCTTAGAATAATCTCTATGCTCCATTCTGCTCTGAAAGTGTGTGAGTTCTCGAAATGGACTAAAACTTCAGCATTAGAAACTTAAATGAGCAATGAAACAATTGTTTGCTAATGTGAGGTTAACATCTGGTCTATTGCACGGTGTGTTCCAAGACACCAGTGACTGTATCTCTCTAGTTCACTGCTACCTTCCAGATACCGAGGGCAGATCTTGGCACACAGCCTCAGTGCTAATAGATGTTTGTTGAATGAATTTGTGAGACTCCCAAATACTGCAGAGGGGCTGAACCATCTTGGCTGAATAGGCTTACAGGGTTAGGAAAAGAGGAGGCATGGAGCAGGCACTGCCATCCAACTGCCCCACTCTAGGGTACAAGCAGGAGCAGCTTCCAGCATGAGGCCATGATGGCCTGAAAGGGGCCCGTCAGGCCAGCAGGACTGGAGCCACCAGCCACTGGATGGGCACCTGCCGACTCAGGATGCCGAGGTTGCTGGAGGATGCAGTTGGACCAGTGCCACCCATTGCACCTTGTCTGGGCCAACAAGATGAGCAGGTGTCAGCCTGACCAGAGTTCCTGCCCCTGGTAGAGGGGCGATGCAGGGTAGTCTGTCAAAGGCCTCCAGGAGGCTAGCGGGAGGGCAGTGCTGGTCAATGCCCAGGTCAGAGTTTGTTACCTGCCCTCTGCCTGGCATGAGAAAAGGTACCCCATTGAAACAAGTTGTTACCTGAAGCCCAAGTTTCATGCCGCTTGGGCACAGCCACAGCATCTGGGCTCACAGAGTGCCAGGTCTGTGGGGAGGAACTCAGGAAGGAGGATGGAACCCAGAGTGAGCAGACCAGCCCACTTCTCTCTGTTGCCTGGGGAGCTGGCACCATCTGGCGGTCAATGTGAGGAGGCCAGAGTCCATTTCCACTGGGAAGACCTGGGGAACCGGCCACATGTAGGGGCCCTATCTTCACACCTAGAAGAAATATTATCTTTATTTCTTTTAGGAGCCCTACAGCACTAACTATTGACTTTTTATCATCACCTTGCCTTACTCTGCAGCTGCCTCTTCTCCCTCCTTCCACCCATCCTTGTCCAGCTAGTAGCTCCTTCTCTTTGGTTTCTCGTTTGTAAATCAACAAGTGGATCATTAAGTGTCCTCTGAGATCCGTTCAAGCTCTGATGTCTTATGATTCTAAATTCTAGAACTCTTGTCTCTCAAGGGGATTCTCCTTTACCTTCTTGCCAACTTCCTTGGAGGTATACCCCAGGCCTTCAGCACTTCTTTTTGGGATCCTTCATTCATCCAACAAATCTTTTCTGAGACTGTACTATGCTAGGTGCTGTGGATGGAGTGATGAACAGGACAGATGCAATGTCCTCCTCCATGGAATCCAGGTCCAGTAGGAGAAGTGGATACATAAGCAGCCAATTTCACTACCATGGGATACGTACTGGGATAAGGGTAGCACGTGCCTACCTTGACAGCCTAAGAAGGCCCCAAACTCTTCATAGAGGCAGGAGGATATCTGAGACCCGAAGGATGTGTGGGACTTGGCCAGGAAAAGCAGGGATGAGGAGAAGGAGACGGTTCCCAGCCACAGAAAAAGCCTGTGCAGAGGCTCATGAGACTGATTGGGGCATAGCATCAGGGGAGCGGGGCCCAGAGGTAAAGCTGGAGTGGACCTGGGACCCACGAGCAGGAGAATGGGTTTCATCTAGAGGGTGCAGGGAACCGCTGAAAGATTTTAACTAGAGAAGAGACATGACTGGATTTTTCATTCTAGAAGGGTCCCTCTGGATGCTGTGTGGGGATGAATCAGAGGAGATGAGATTGGAGGCTGGGGGGCTACTGCAGAAGGCCAGGCAAGAGGGGGATTGGGTTAAGGAAGATGCAGTGTGGGTAGAGAGAAGTGGGTAGATTTAGGGCGAGTAGGAAGTCTAGCAATAGCACTTGGATGCTCGTAATAAGGAGAGAGGAAGAGTGGGAAATAGCCCCTAACTTCTGACTTAGGCAACTGAGTGGAAAGTTGGGACCATCTCTGGGAAAACAGAACACCAGGGAGAGGGGGAGCCTGATGGGGAAGAGGATGTGTCCTGTTTTTTTTTTTTAACTTTTTATTGGAATCTAACATACATACAGATCAGTGCAGAAATCATAATCGATGAATTTGCATACACACACAGCTGTGTAACTAACATCAGGGTAAGTACCAGTTGGAGAAACTACCAGCACTAAAGCCCCCTCGTGCTTCTTTCGGTTACTATTCCCCAAGGGTAAACATTATCTTAACCTCTAGCACCATAGGTCAGTGTTGCATAGTTTTGACTTTCATACAAATTGAAGTGTACGGTATACACTCTTTCATATCTGGCTTCTTTTGCTCGGCGTTATGTTTGTGAGATTTATCCATAGTATTGGAAAAATTTGTAGATCATTCATTTTCAGTACCGTGTGAGGTATTCTATCATATGAACATATCACTATTTATTTGATCTAATGTTTGGCTAGTTTCTAGTCTGGGGCCATCATGAATAGTGCTTCTTGTGCATGTCTTTTGGTGCACATACGTACACATTGCTGTTGGGTACCTAAGAGTGGAATAGTAGGCCACGGGGTGTGTGCGTGTTCAGCTTTAGAACGTACTGCCAAATAGTTCTCCAAAGGGGTTGTGCTAAGAGCTTGATTTTGACAGTGTTGAGTCTGAGTGTCTGAGACATCTAGGAGGCACTGTCCAGCAGGCAGTTGCTTACAAGGACCTGAAAAATCAGTAAAGAAGCTGGGATGGGAAATGTGACTTTGGGGTCATTGACATCTTGTGGTTTGTGAAGCCACAGATGTGAGTGAGATGGTCCAGGAAGGGAGGGGGAGAATAGAGGACACCTGAGAGAGAGAATGAGTGGCCAGAGAGGTGTGAGGCGATGCAGAGAGAGGTGTCCCTGTGCGGGGAGGGGGAACTGGGAGTGTTTCAAGGAGGTGGGAGTGGTCAGCAAGGTCAAATCCTGTTGTGGACATGTGATCTGGCCAAAATGAGGACTGAGATGTGCCCACTGGATGACATCTCCAGGAGACATTTGGTGATATCAGGAAGACAGGTTTGGTGGAGGAGAAGCTGGAGGGCTATTTACAGCTGGCTGAAGGGTGAGTGGGAGAGGAGGAGATGGAGAGAACAAGTGTAGGCAACTCTGTCTTGAAGTTTGGCTGTGAAAGGCAAGAGGGAGCAGAGAGGGCGGTAGCGGGAGGGTATTTGGCGTATCGAGAGGTGTGTGTGTGTGAATGTATTTTAAATGGGAGCGAGCCTGTTTCTATGTCAATTATAGCAGCCAGGAGAGAGGGGCGAATCAAGAGCGCCTTCCCTGAGTTGGGGGGAGGATCTGGAAGCCTGCCCAAGGGGTTAGCCTCGGAACAGATTCTCTCTTCCGTTGAGTCTGAGTCAAGAGCGAAGATGAAGTGAAAAGAGCTGGCTTTGACCGAGCACTCACTATGTGCCAGGCACAGCTCAAAATGTTCTACACATAGGAGTTCATTTGTTCCCGCCGCCACCCTATGGGGTGGGCACTCTCATTTCTGCCTTTTGACATAGGGGGAAACTGAGGCATAGAGAGCATAAGTACGTGGTGGATTTGAGATTTGAGCCCAGACAGTCTGACTCTTAACCTCTATGGAGCGAGCTGGTCTGCTTCCAGGTTTGGGTCAGAAGATAATTTGACCCAGCACCTATGCTAGACACATAGGTGTTTGCTATGCCATTCTCTGTACTTTTCTGGATGTTCGAAACATTTCAGAAATTGTTCAAGGTATTTTGGGGTTCCAATATGGGTGCATATGCAAAGTAGGTGTGAGGTTAATAGCTGAGGAGAGGGGAGATGGCGGGACCAGAGGTTTAAGGTGAATGGGAAAAGGTGAGCAAGGCTGAAGTGTAGCTGCAGCCACGGGGACTGGGAAGAGAACTGACTAGAAGACATGGAAGAATTTCTGGGGGGTGTCACACCTCTCTGTGGTGGGAGACCCTGAAGTTGTCGTGACCCCAGGAGGCATGGTGGGGGCCATCCGGGTGGTGGACTGCACTCCGGCAGGGCTCAGGGTCATCTATGGGCAGAAGGGTTTGCTTGGCAGACATTAGCAAAGGCTGCTCGTGTGGCTTTTAGGGGAGTCTAAGTTAGGCAGGGAAAGAAAGGAGGCGTGGAGCGATCAGTGAAGGAGTGGAGAAGAGGTCCAGGCTGGAGGACCCACGAGGAAAGAGGCAGGCAGCACGGAGATAATGGAGGGGGCACTCTTGGTGCCAGACAGCTAGAGGCTAGAATTTATTCAAAGTGCAGGAAAACAAAGAAAAATGGAAAATGAAGCCAGAGCGGGGAAAGCCACCTTATTTATAGGAGAAAAAAATATAAGAACTAATTGGACTTCTCAGAAACCATACAAGCAAGAACAAAGCTGAGTGAAATCTTTAGTGCTGAAAGAAAAAAAAAACCCATAGAATTTTGTATCCAGCGAAATTATCTTTTAAAAGTGGACATAAGTAAATAAAGACTATCTCAGGCAAACAAAAACTGAGGGAATTGTTGCCAGTAGACCTGTTTTGGAAGAATGTTTTAAAAAGGTCTTCAAAGAGAAGGAAAATTATATAGGTAAAAAACTCAGTTCTATACAAAGGAAGAAATTCAGAGAAGGAATTAATAAAGGTAAAATAAAATGTTTTTTCTTATTCATTGGTGTCATAGAAAACTGCTGATATAATAATAACAACGATTATTGGGTGATTATTGCTTATGGATAATTGAAATGAATTACAGCAAAGTTATAAGGAACAGGAGGGAGGAATAGGAAATATTCTGTTACGAGGTACCTGTACTAGCCGTAAAGCAGAATAGTGTTATTTGAAAATGGTTTCAGATTAGTTTAAGTGTATGTCACAAACTCTAGGGCAACCACTAAAAACATTTTTTTAGAAGAAGTATGCTTGGCATGCTAAGAGAGAAGAGAAAATGGCACTATATAAGATGTTCAACTAAAGTCAGAGAAGAAGAGGGGAAGATAAAAAGAAAAAGAAACAGAACAAATGCAATAAATAGAAAACAGCCACAAATATGTTGACTCTGTCAATTGTTAGCTCCATGGTTGCTTCATTGGAAGGGCTGATTCTTGGAGTATTCAACTCTACCATTTGCCATATCATTCCTAACTTGTTTTTGTAGCTCACTCTCTCCATATATATTTTTAAGTAAAAAAATCAAGATGGAGAGAAATGTATATAGTATGTTGCCAGTCATCTAAACAAAGGGGGAAGGGAGTATATTTGCTCATAAACAGTGAAAGGATAAACCATAAAATCAAAAAGCACCCACTATACATCTATCCCTAATGCATATAGATATAAATATCTTTATCAAAATATTAGCAAATAGAATTCAAAATTATATTAAAAATTTATACACCACGACTAGGTGGGATTTATTTCAGAGATATAAGGCAGATTCAATATTTGAAAATCAATCAGTATAATCCACCATATTAATAGATAAAGAAGAAAAATCACATGATCACAGCAATTGGTGCAAAAAAAAACATTTGACAAAATTCAACACCTATTCATGATGAAAATCCTCAGCAAACTAGGAGTAGAGAAATTTCCTCAACTTGATAAGGAACATCTACAAATAATCTAGCTAATATCATTCTTAATGGTGAAAGCCTAAATGCCTTATTCCTTAGATCAGGAACGAAACAAGGATATAGACTCCATTACTGCTACTTAACATAATGCTGGAAATTCTAGCTAGCTCAGTAAGGAAAAGAAAAGGAAGAAATAAAGCTGTTCCTATTTGCAGATGATGTATATTCTACAAAGAAAATACCAAGTAATTCACAAAAAAAAACCCTCCTAGAACTAGTAAGTGAGTTCAGCAAGGTCACAGGCTATAAGATCGACATAGAAAACCAAGAAGCAACCTAAGTGTCCATCGATAGATGAATGGATAAAGATGTGGCACATAGACACAATGGAATATTACCCAGCCATAAAAAAGAATCAAATCTTGTCATTTGCAACAACATGGATGGAACTAGAGGGCATTATGCTAATGAATAAGTCAGAGAAAGACTAATATCATATGATTTCATTTATGTGTGAACTCTAAAAAACAAAAGAAACAAACAAAAACAAACTCATAGATATAGAGAACATTAATGGTTACCAGATGGGAGAGGACTTGTGTAGATGGGTGAAAAACGGGAAGGGATTAAGAAGTTCAAATTGCCAGTTATAAAAACTGTCATGGGAATATAAAGTGCAGAGTAAGGAATATAGTCAATAATATTGTAATAACTATGTATGGTGTCACTAGACTTATTGGGGTGATCATTTCATAAGTTAAATAAATCACTATGTTATACACCTAAAGATAATATAATATTATCTGTCAACTGTAATTGAAAACTTATGAAAGTTTAAAAAATCAGTTGTACTTGTATATACTAGCAATGAACACATGAAAACTGAAATTAAAAACGATACCATTTACAACTGCTAACAAAAAAGGAAAGAAAAAGTTAACGGCCATGCCACCCTGAACAAACCTGATCCCATCTGATCTCGGAAGCTAAGCAGGGTCGGGCCTGGTTAGTACTTGGATGGGAGACCACCTAGGAATACCAGGTGCTATAGATGTAAAAAAATAAATAAATAAAAATAAAAAAGGGATTGTAAGCTGACAAGGTCCTTGCAATCTGTGAGGTCAACCAAGGGTTGCCTCTCCTGAAAAAAAAGAAAAAGAAAAGAGAAATGTGGAGGTATAAATCCAAGCAAACACATATAGGACCGCTGGTGCTGTCAACCTTGACATGTGGTTGACATTAATGGATCACTGTGATTGCATCACTCTGAGTGACAGCACTTAAGTGTGCAACTTCAGTGATTGTAATTTGAGCTTTAAAAGTCCACTTTTCTCTTAGCCTGTGGATGGAGACAGTGCTAGTCTAATTTTTAATGTGAATATTATGAGCACATTTTCTAAAAGTTTAGATAATGAAAATGAGAATGGTTGTAATATAATACAGTACCAATGATATCACCAGGGAAAAAGGGCAAAATGACTGTGTTATTTTAATGACAGATGGAAGGACATATACCACTGGATTGGGGAGATAAATAACCAAAACAGAGGACTGTACAATACATAGAAAAGAACTTGGGGTTGGGTACAATGAAATGGAGCTCTGAAGCATATTTGGAGAATTGCATATATGAAATCTCACAAATTCAGGATGAGACAGGCAAGTAATTCTAAATAATCAAAAGTTTTTCATCACCCCAAAAGACACCAATCCTTAGTCAGCAACCCTCAGTGTTTGCTGAATTAACTCAGGCATACCACACAAATGAGCACACATTATTATATTGTTCCCTTGATTGCTCTATGAAACTGAGTGAAGTTATATTTTTTGATTCACAGGTTGTAAAATGTCCTGTGGGAGAAAAAACGGGGAAGTTTTGATAACACATGTCTTGGCCTCTGACAGTGGAGAGCTGATTTTGTCATATCTTACCAACAATCATGCTTTTTGCATGCTATTTCAAGTCTGAATAATGGCAACAAAAAGATGTTCCCCCTAGCTCCTAGGCACTTTGATTTGGAAAATGGAGTTTCGAATGGTACTCTTTATTTCTATGAAGATTTTAATGAATCCACCGAAAACAGAAAACAAAAGGTTATTGATGTCTTATTCAAATACAAACCAATCTTGCTCATCTATGATGCATATTCAGCAGACAAGACAAATGCAAATTTTAGCAAATTCCACTTAGACTATAAACTTTTTACCAAAAAATAGAAATGGTCTTATCTGCTAAACGACCTGTACATCCTGTGCACAATGCTGCTAAAAGGAATATGGTTCACTTAGGCTTTCATAATGAATGTTTTTAGTCACTTTTCAGTTACCTCAAACTGCGCTGAAGCTTTTAATGAGATTATTGACTTTCTATAAAGGGAAGGAGATCCTCCTTAGCCATGTGCCTACAAGATGACTAGCAGTGTTGCTGGCCACGACAAAGATATAAAATGTCAACCTGCTATAAAATCATATTTTTAAAGAGTGAGATAAAAAGAATTCCCCTCTCTAATTTGGAAGTACATTAAAGATGAGACTGGAGAAAGTGATATAATAAAACAGAAATTTATATACTGTTTCTCTAAAACTCTTTGATGATCTTTGGAGAGGCCATAAGGAGCCTCGAAAAGGATGAAATGACTGCATCTGAATTGTTCCATGTCATGTGTAAGTTGTGACAAAAACTCACACAACTCCCCCTCAAAAAAACAACCAATCCAAAAAACAAAAACAAAAACAAAACAAAACAAAAACCAAACCAGACTTATATTTTGGAAATAAGATTGGTTCAGAACGCAAAAAAAAAAAAAAGTCACCAGAAAAGGATAGCCAAATTAAACAAAACTTTCTTAATTTCTTTACTAAAACTGTACTTTATTTAAAATCTATATTAGTCTGTGTTCTCTAGAGGAACAGAACCAGTAGGAGAGATATAGATATATAGATAGATAGATAAATAGATGGATGGGTGGGCGGATGGATGAATGGATGGATGGATGGATGGATGGACGGACGGACGGATGGATGGATGACAGAGATACATATCAATCTACATATATACATAGATAGATTTATTTATTTATTATAAGGAATTGGCTCACATGGTTATGGAGGATTAGAAGTCCCAACATCTGTAGACAGCAAGCTAAAGACCAGAAAATCCCAGCCTGATATTTCAGATCTTCAACAGATTGGATGAGGCCCACCCACATGGGGGAGAGCAATCTGCTTTTCTCAGTCTACTGATTCAAATGTTAATCACATTCAGAAACACCCTCATGGACACACCCAGAATTGTGTTTAACCAAATATCTGGGAACCCTATAACCCAATCCAGCTGACACATAAAATTAATCATCACAGAATCCAACTTCGATCTCACCAGTCCAAATTACCTTCTGTGCTTCAAAATCATTTTCCCTGAGAAAGAAGTTAAACTTCTGATGACATTTGAGTATTTAAAAATGATAGATGTTTTAGGCATGGACCATCTATGTGATGAATTTCTAGATGCAAAGGACCTGATTGATAAGCAGCTAGTCTGTATATACAAAATGGTTGGACATTTTTGAAGAGCTGTAAACTAATTTCCACAAGTTGAAAGACCTGCTGTTGCCAGTAAGTAAACTCCTAAGTATTCTATGCTCAAATGTTTTTATTGAGAGGCTTTTTAGTTCAATGTCAGCACACTGGACTGACACAAGTAATCAGTATAATGTGGGCTTGATAAGAACAGAGCTGTAGGTCAAAGTGAATTTTCTGTTTGACGGTCTTCAGTTTCACCACTGCATAAAAGGCTAGAAGCTGTCCTAAATAAAGGCCGCAGGCAGTTCAGAAAGTATTATTGGAATAGAAAACAGAGAGAGTCAAATTATCCTACCATGTCATGGGACAGAAAGAAATAGGTCATTGCTCTTTTTAAAAATTAAATATAAATAATATCTGTTTAATTTGTCCTACTGTATTTACGTTCTCCTTTTAAATAGATTTACATTTATGTATTTTAAGAATATGAAATAATATAGCTCACAGAATGTAAATGTCCAATAAAGAGTTTTAAAGAGTTAAAATATGTTGAATCGCTATGTAGTACTTCTGAGGACATGACGTGGGGGAGCGGTGGCGGCTGCCGCTTTAGGGCAGGGCTTGGGGGGGTCGCAGTTGAGTCCTGCCAACCCCCACCCCCAAGAGCACAGTGGACCGGGTCTTTCTCTCCTCGCACTGCCTCAGCCAGAGAGAGTTATGCTACCAAGAAAGAGCCAGAGAGAAGGTGGCAAGAATTAAGGAACAAAGCCTGGAATGAGGTAGGAGTCAGGGACAGAGGGAACAAAAGGAAAGGAATTAAGAGGAAAACAAGAGAGAAAGAGAAAGTATGGACAGAGAGAAAGAGAATCATTAAAGAAAAGTGAGGAATGAAGCAAGAAGAAATCCCAGCTCTGGAACAGAGAAGCCTGCCTGGGAATCAGACACCCCCACCTTGGGAGCCGGGTCTGGGTCCCCCCGTAAATCTCTTCCTGTTGGTACCACAAACACTGAGGGACACACCCATTCCCACCCGAATCCTCCATCCTGCTGCCGAAAGTCCAGGCCTTCGTTTTAAAAGGTATATGTCAGTAAAATGGACAATGGTGTTCAAGAGAAGCTACGAGAATATAACTCTGCAGAAATTTCTCCTCTTTTATTGTTTAATCTCTGTGTAAACACAATAGGGCACCACTAAGCCTCAAAACCAGGTCTATTGTGCTGACAAAAGTTAAAATAAATTGAGAGGTTTAATTAAAAGAAAAGAAAAAGAAAAGCTATCAAGCTACAAAAAGACGTGGAGGGAGACATTGGCGGAGAAAAATAGCGTAGATGATAGAGGCTTTGTTTATCCCTCTTGTGACCAAATCAAAGCTGTGACAGAAACACGGAGCAAACAGCAAGAAAAGTCGCCTGGAATCTAGATGAACAGAAGCACTACAACTGGGGAGAGAAATAATTAATCAAGGTAGGATGCAGCAAACATGCGAAGCTGCCCAGTCCCTCGTGGCTGAGTGGAACAGAGGCTATGGCAGTGGCAGATGCCTCTTAAAAGGGCTGTGCCCGCCAGCGGACTTTCACGGAGATGGTCCTGCTCGCTCTGAGCACCAGCACCGAGTCGACTGTGTAAGGGCACCAGGGACTAATAGTTGGAGTGAGGGCCAGAGGTGAGGCTCTCTCTCAGGCAGAAGTGCTGGCTGGTCCTCTGTCGAACCCTCCCCCATTCCCAGTGTGTGGACGCAGCGCCTCCATAACTGAGACGTCATCAAACTGAATAACAGAGGTTGCTTTGCCCAGAATATTCCCTGAAACTCCGCCTCTTCCAATTCGCAGCCCCACTCAAGCCACATCCAGTTGTGTCCTTGGTGAGTCCAGTGCTCTTTGCTGAGCAGTGCCAAGATTCACACCAGTGACAGCTGGCCTCGGTTTTTGGTATGGTTTCTTAAGGGAGCTATAACCACAGCATCTGTGGATTGCTTGCTGAATCTTAACAGGTGGCCCCAGAGGGACACAGGCAGGGGCTAAACTTGGCCTGCAGCAGAACCTCTCTCAGGACTGTGTCACTGGACACCTACTACACAAAGCCACGCTAATAAGGCCAGGAGATTTAGAAGCTTTACTTAGTACATAGAAACAGACAAAGAAAGGGAGCCAAAATAGGAAGATAAAGAAGCATGAGAGAACAGAACAGAGATCCAGAAATAATAGAGTCAAGAAATCTAACAGATGCAGAGTTCAAAATGCTGGTTATAAAGTTGCTCAATGAAATTAAAAGATGTGTAGATGAATTCAGTGAGAATTTTAACAAGAGATAAAAAAACATAAAAATGGAAATGGAAATTATAAAAGAGAACTAGTCATAAATGAAGAACACATCTGAGATGGAGAGTATATTAGAGGGAATAAAGAGAGTGGATAAAGAAGAGGATCAAACCACTGATATAGAGGACGGGAAAGCCAAGGACACTCAATCAGAACAGCAAGAAAAAAGAAGCGAAGACTATAATAATAATTTAAGGAGCCTATGAGACACAATTAAATGTAAAAATATCCGTGTCCTGGGGGTACCTGAAGGAAAAAAACTTGAAGAGCTATTTGAAGAAATAATGGTGGAAAACTTCTCTAACTTCCACAACCCCAGGAAGCTCAGAGAGTCTCAAAAAAGATGAACCCAAAGAGGCCCACATCAAGACACATCATAATTAAAATGCCAAAGGTTAAATACAAAGAGAGAATATTAAAAGCAGCAAGAGAAAAGCAATTGGTTACCTACAAGGGAGCACCCATAAGACTGGCAGCTGATTTCTCAAAAGGAGCTATGCAGGACAGAAGGGCTTGGCACAAAATAGTCAATGTGATGAAAACCCAGGATCTACAACCAAGAATACTTTATCCAGCAAAGCTATCATTTAGTCAAAGGACAGATAAAGAGCTTCCCAGACAAAAATAAGCTAAAGGAGTTTATCAACATTAAGCCAATATTACAGGAAACATTGGAGGAACTTCTTTAAGAAGGAAAAACATGTATCAAAAACAAATAAATAATGATAATAATTACATTCCTATTAACAAGTACCTTAAATGGAAAAGAATTAAATGCTCCAATCAAAAGATAGAGTGGCTGAATGGACAAGAAAACAAGACCCCTACATATGCTGCCTACAAGAGACTCACTTCAGATTAAAAGACACACACAGACTAAAAGGAAGGGAATGAAAAAAGATATTGCCTTGATGGACCTAGAGGGTATTGCACTAAATGGAATAAGTCAGATAGAGAAAGATAAATATCACATGATTTCACATTCATATGGAGTCTAAAGAACAAAATAAACAACAACGAAAATAAACTCATAGATACAGAGAATATTTTGAGGGCCACTAGATGGGAGGGGTGTTGAAGGGATGGCAAAAAAGGACAAAAAGATTAAGAAATACAAATGGAGGTCTATGGCCATGCCACCCTGGACAAGCTCGATTTCGTATGATCTCGGAAGCTAAGCAGGGTCGGGCCTGGTTAGTACTTGGATGGGAGACCACCTAGGAAGACCAGGTGCTGTAGGCTTTAAAAAAAAAAAAAAGGAATACAAATGGATAGATACAAAATAGACACGGAGTGTGAGTTATATAGATCTCTAATCACGATGCTGTACAACTGAAACTAATGTATTATTGTATGCCAACTATAACTGAAAAAACTCATTGAATCGTACAATGTAAATATGAGCAACTAATTGTCTATTATATTTCAATAAAACCAGAAGAAAAAAAGAGTTAAAAGAAATTTATAAAATATCAGAAGACAAAAAGAGATGTTATAAAAATATTGTATTTTCCCTCACATATATTACTTATTTAATTGGCCTTACTATCCATCAGTAGTAATTGCCTCTTTTAACTAATCTTATTGTTTTGTTTAAATAGCAATATTTATGGGCCAGAAAAGTAAATAATAGAGAATAACATAAAATTTCAAATAAGTACTTATTTTCATATTTTTATGTTAAAGTTATAAAACATATATGTTATATAGGATATTATTTGTGCAAGCATAAGTGTGCATGCGTGTGTGTGTGTGTGTGTGTGTGTGTGTGTGTGTGTGTCTGGTGTGGCCGTGTCCCAGATTGGCCCTCTAAAAAGTTGGTCACAATGAGTAAGAGGCTTTGCTGCCTAATGAAAGACAGGGCACCCTCCCCCCTGGAGCTCACCTCACAGAGTTCAAATGATGTCAGCAGGTCCACCGTGTTGCTCAGCTTTCTGTGATTCCCTCTCCCAGCTTGTGCTTACATGATCCTCACCCAGCAGTTCCAGCTAGGAAAGCACTTCCCCAGACTCAGTGCTGGGAGTGAGTCTCTGCAGATGCCCTTAACTACTTGCTGCGTCCAAAGGGAATGGCCAAGCCTGGGTCCTGTGCTCGCCTCAGAGTGGGAGGGAGGCTGGAGGGAGCCCGGTCTCTCAAAGGAGCCAGGTCTCTCAAACACAAATTGAAAGAGTGGAGAAGTGGCTCCCTAAAGGGAAACCGAGGTGCTCTTACCAGAAGAGAGAATAGATGCTGTGCAGGCAGAAGCATCCTCAGCTGTCCATTACCCTGTGGGCAGGGAGCCAAAGTGCTTTCCGCTAAATTGTTTTGGGCCACATCCCTAGAGCCAAACAAACATGCATCCACTTTATCACTTACCATATTATATCGAGATGATCTATTGATGTGTCTCTCTTACGGGTTGGACAGAAAGTTTCTGAAGGACAGGGATTGTGTCTGATTCCTGCTCCACCCTCAGTGCCTGACTCAGCCAGGATATCTCAGGATGCCCGGGATCTCGCTCTTGCTTTCAGCTCACATTTCCTTGCACAAGTTCTTCCACTCTTATGCCTTTACATCTATAGCTCCAGCACAAACCTCCCGCTGAGTCCAGAGCTGGGAAGGCTGCTATCTTCTGGACACTCTAACTTGGATGTCCCACAGGGGGCTCGCACTCCACCTGTTGGAAGTCGAACTTGCCATCTTCATCCCTAAACGTTCTCCTTCACTGCTTCTCTTCTCAGCAACGGCACCATCGGTCACTCAATTTACTCTCCTCTCATTTGCCCATATCGGTCATTCCCCAAGTGTTATTGATCCCACCTCCCAAATACCTCTCAATCCTTCTGGCCTCCCCATCTCACTGCCCTATGCTGCCCAAGCCTCAGCATCCCTCTACTGACATGCAGCAGATGTCCTGCTCCAGGCTTCCCTCAGCCTGTCCCTCCTCTGTAGCTGGACCCCAGCTTGAAGCCCTTTGCTGCTTCCCATCAGTTTCGCCTTCACTTTCAAGCTCACGCCAGCAACACTTAGGCCCTGAAAGCTCCTGGCCCTGCTGCTCTGCCCAGCCCTGCAAGAGCCTTGCATTCCCTAGGGGCCTGCCTTGAGCACACCCCGCTCAGTGTCTGTCCTTCTTTAGGTGCGAACTCCTTCCTGTCCTTGGAGCAAGCTCAATTCCAAGCAGCCCTCCGTGATACACAGTCTATCTGCCAGCTGAAAGCCTTGCCTGTGAGCATCTATAGCTCTCTGTGCTTTTCTCATTCCTACCTTCCATCCCCTTGTATTCATTCATTCCTTTTTTCCATGGTGCATTTGATGGTGTGTCCACTATTGTATTTTACAGCAATTTGACTTCCTGTAGTAAAGCTTAGACAGGTGGTCTCTACTTACTCGTCTTTCTCTCTAGGCTGTGAGTGCCCAGAGGCAGGGATGACATCCTTTTCTCAGTGACTCTAGCCAGAGTTTATCACAGGGTTGGCACATAGTAGGTGCTCATCAATTGTTCAATGTGTGAATTCGTGGACCAGTTACAGCAGAGGTTGGTGAACTTTGTAAAGGGACAGATAGAAAATATTTTTGCCGTTGCAGGCCATCTGGTCTCTGTTACAACAGGAAAGCAGCTGTAGACAATACATAAATAAAATTGTATTTACAAAATCAGGGGCAGGCTAGATTTAGCTTGTGGACTGTAGCTTGCCAACTTGTGAACTACAGAATGAACTTCCTCCTAGCGCTTGGGTCCAGTTCCATGCCCCGCCCCTGTTCATCTCCAGTGAAAAACCTTCTGCTTTTTGTTCTAACCAGTTTCCCTTCTCAGCCCTGCCCCCCATGGCCCTTCCCTCCATCCCCAGTCTTACCCTCCCGCCCCTTCCCTGGATGCTCCACACTCTCCTGTGCCTCATCTTCTCTTTCAGGCTCACAGCTACCTGTGGATCTCAATCCAGCCTCCTCCAGCCCAGCCACCACCCTCCCTCACTCCCGCATTGGCGCAGAGACCAGCCCTTCCGACAAAGGAACAAAAAGCAGATACTTGTTATGAATAGCACTTCCTTAGCTGATAAGAAACATTTAGTTTGCAAAACATGTTTACCCACATTATTCCGCTCTTGTCAGCCCCTGCCTCTCTTGTTTGTGGCTAGGTTCTCTGAGGACTTTCCCCCAGGGGCTCGCCCTCCTGGTCCCTACCCTGGCAGATGCACAGGATGTCAACCAGCAGTGCTGGTCCCCAAGAAGGTGGGCACTTGGAAGGGGTTCGTTGCCTCCTTAGAAAACCAGGGAAAGGCAGACATAGAAAGGCATGGGAGATTTCGTTTCTTGGTTGGAAGTGGGGAGGAGAGAAGACAAATAGCTAAGGACCGCCTGTGCCCAGCCCCTGGCCTGAGTTTGAGTTCCTGTGGTTAGGCAGGTGGCAGAATCATTTATGTGAGAGACTTGAGCCTCTGAGCCCAGATGCAGCTCCTGTGGGGCCCACATGTCTAAACTGAGCACTGCCCTGGCACCCCAAGGACTGGCAGTTTGGGAAGCACTGAGCGACAGCACCTGGAAAACACACTGGTGTTCTCCCAGGGCCCTATCAAGGGCCCTTCGAGTGGCTTTGTGGGCAAAGGTCCTCAGCTAGGAGGCTGGCGCAGGGGAAGAGAGTGACATGAGATTAGCCGAGCACCTGCTGCTATGGGAAAGGTTTGTGGTCACTCATGGGCTTCCTTCGAGGGCTCCAGAGATCCTTCCTGTTCTGAATAAAAATTGGGTTTTGTGACTAAGGAGGAAAGGGCAGGCAGCAAATGATTTCACCATACCTGGAACACTTCTTTAGGTGCAAATTCCTTCCTGTCCTTGGAGACCAAGGGACAGAAAGAAGGGGACATTTGAGAAGTCACCATTTGTTTTGCAGCTGGCCTGGAGGGTGAAGATAGGACAAAGAGGTAGATTGGGTAGAGGCAGCTATAAAAACTGGGCCTAAGGGAGGAAGAAAGAAAGGCTATAAACATCAGTCAGGCATGGAGAGGCAGAGCCACAGGATGCCAGAGCCAGAGGTGCCCCTGATTATATAGATGGGGAAAATGAGGCCCAGAGAGAGATCGCAACCTTCCCGAAGTCACATAGTGATGTCTCCAGTCTCCAGGCCAGGCATTTCCCTGTATTAAAGCTGCTGAGCTCACTGCAGCCCTTAATGACCAGCCCTTAATGACCAGTAGGGCTTTCCAGGCCCCTCAGAGCCACTTGGAATCTGCTCTCATTCCTCTGAGGAGAAAGAGGTCAGGTTTCTTCAGATGCACGGAGAAGCAGGTGCAAATGACCCATCCTGGAACAAACCAAGTAATATAATGTATTTTGAAGTGGGGAAGAGCCAGGCAGATAGACAGATAGAATTCCTGGCCCTTCCTCAGGCTGACTTTCCTCTCTGAGTGAGGGGAGGGGAACCCTCTCATTCTCTGTCTGCCTTGAGGACAAGAACAAATAGGAGGAAAACATAAAGGTGAGACCGCAAGTAGGATTTTCCAAGGAGCAAAGATGAGGGAGGAATCTCTGTTCTTGGAGGTTTTAAAAAATGAGAGAAATCTGCCTGTTTGTGCTGGAAAATAAGTTGGTATGGCCTGGAGGCAGGAAGAGGACCAAGGTGGCCCCTGGATCAGTCTTTATAGCTACAATCCCAAGAGATTGGCCATGGGGAGAAGGGCCATGCTGGACCCTGACCATGGACTGCAGTTATCTTAATTGCCACCAGGTGGCAGGCCTTCCCATTTTTAAATGGATGGGAACTGGCTGCTGGGAAATCAGATTGGCTGATGAATTTGTTTACTCATCCATCATTTATTCATTCATGGTTTTTATTCCCCAGGCACTTTGAACTCCTTCTATGCACCAGCAGGCCTTGTGCTGGGTGTGAGGAGGAAACAAGAGTAGCCAATATAAGGTCTCTGTTCTAGGCCCCTAGCACAACTCCTCTCCACTCAGCAGCTGGTCATATGCCCAGGCCGGGGTCCCTAACAGTACCCCCATGTGTGTGGGGCTGGACTGCTGCCTGGGTCTGTTCCCACTGCAGTCACGTGGAATGGTGCCCCTTGCCCTTTCTTCTGCAGTGAGAGCCAATGGGCAGTGGGCCCTGAGCGAGGTTTGGATTACCTCCCATTACCTTCCAGGACGCCCACAGCAGGTCTCAGGTGTAGCCACACAGCAGTCCCTGGGGCTGAGGTTTTCTCCATCTCTGTTCCTTCTCCAGACAGGCCCAACCTCAAACCGCCAGTCTCCGCTCCCCCCTCCCCCCCACACCTTCCTCTCTTCCTCCCTCACCTCTGCTCTGTTCTGGCAGCCTGTCTCAGAAATGTCTATCCAGAGAGCAGAAAGTGGGTGTCTGGAGCAGACTCAGGTCCCCGGTCCCAGGTCCCAGGGGCCCTGGGGCTGCGGTACCTTTTCTGCCCTCCTCAAATTTCCTCCCACCCCAACCCCATCTCCTCTGGGCCCCAGTGCCAGTGTTCGCTGCCAGAGCATGTCTCCCGTGTGCTGGAAGCATCCATGTCTTAGCTCTTTACTCCATCTCCACCTGAGGTATAGCCTTAGGAGAGAGGAGACCCCACCTTGTGTATCATCAAAGCCCCAGGACCTGGCACAGTGCCTGGCACATAGTAGGTCTCAACAAATGTGGGCTGAAACATTCAGTGAAGATGGCCCCATGGAGCCACAGGAAGGCAGGGCAGGCAGGGGTAAACCTGGATGCTAAGAACACACCTGAGAGTGTCCACGTGCCCAAGTAACTGCGCTGAATTGAATCGGAGGACCCCGTGGGCCCACCTCAGTGAGGACCGCAGGAGCCTCAGTCTGTTTCTTATGCATTGCATTGGGGTTCAGGACCCAGCAGGGGTGGGGCAGCACCCGCTGGGGTCGCTCTTTGTACTGGGCCCCCAGATGGCTTCCTTGGCCAGCAGCCACGGAGCCCTGTCCCTCTGGAAGGGTGCCAGCCACTGCTCTGCCTTGTTTCCCTCTCCCCTCTTTTGCCCCAGCTTCCCTGGCAACTGGGAACGTCCTCTCTCAACCCAGGCCTCATGCCTTCTGACTCACGGTGCAGCTCAGCTGGAAAGCATCTGGCCATGCCCATGGCCTTGGCAGCTGGCCCATTTGCCCTGCGTGAGGGGCTCCCTCCCCTCGGACCTTCTACATAGTCTTCCATTAGGATATGTCTGTTGAAAACTTCCTCATCCCCAAGAAAATCCCCTCTGATAGATGAGGGTGGCAAAGCACCCCACCCCCAGTGCTCCATGCCAGGTGGAGTGGGAGACCCAGTCTTATCAGCTCATCACATTCCGAACATTCCCCATGGGTGGGGGAGGGGGTAGCCAGCAGAGGAGACTGCTGCTTGACTGGATAACTTGCATCTCAGTTTGCTCCTTTCTCTCGACCCTGGCCAGGACCTCGGACCACAGGCTCAGATTCCCTCCATGGGCCTCCCAGGCCCTTGCACCTTGGACTCATGTCTAACTTCTTACTCTTTTCTTTTCTGGCCTGTTCTGTTCTTCCTTTCCCTCCATTTTCTCCTCTCTCTCTTAGCTCTCTCCTCTCTGTCATCCCTAGAGTTAGTTGTAGGAAGTGGGGAGACCAGGCCAGGGTTCTCTGCTGGGACTTTGTCTCTATTCTAAGCATCCAAGAACTCTGGATTTGGTCTGGCCCCAGCTCGGCACCACCTCCCTGTGTGTCTTGGGTCCAGCACTTGCCTTCTCTGGCCATGGCTCCTCCCACCCTTTGGAGCCCTGGGGTCCTGGGGTCCAAGTCCTTGACCTCTAAGGCCCTTACAGGCTGATGGTCTGGGACCCACCTGGAAAAAGTTTCTCAAAGCCTTTTTCTAAATGGCACAGGACTAGAAGTGAGGGTCAGCTTGTTCACCTGCCTCCCACGTCCACCAGCTCTGAGCCCCTTTCCTCTCTTGCTGAGGGAGGGGCTGCCTGCCCATCCAATTTACATAGCATCTTTGGGTATTGGGGCCAGTACTTGGGCAAAGTTGTCTTGTTCCTGAAACACTTACACACATCCCTTTGTCCTCTGACCACCTCTCAAATCTTGACCACAGAGCAGTGGCTGCAGAGTGGCTAGGATCCAGGAAACTCGAGTTCTAATTCTGATTCTGCCACTAACATGCTGTGTGACTTGAAGCTAGCTACTACCCTGCTCTGAGCCTCAGCTTCCCTGAGGAATGTGGAAATGTCCTGATGGCCTCATATTCCAGAGCCAAAGGGAAACACCCAGTGATCCCTTAGACTACACTGAAGTTTTGACCAGGTTTTGATGGAGGACTGGAGGGGACTCATCATGGAGATGTTCCCCTTTTGCAGACAAGTCTGTTTTGTTTTTTGAGTGGGGAGCAGGCCACACCCAGGGTCTCCCTGCCCCTCAGTGGTCCCCAGATCATTCTCTTATCAGAAAAGTGTGTCCAAAAAAGTAGTATGTTGTGGAGTATCTACATGCACACACACACACACACACACAGAGCCAATGTCAAGCTTAATGGTGAAATACTGAAAGCTTTTCTACTGAGATCAGGAACCAGACAAGGATCTCACTGTCACTTCTTTCCATCACTACACTGAAGTACCAGACAGGGCAATAAGACAAGAAAAAAAGTTAAAGAAGTATAAAGAAAGAAATACAACTGCCAATCTTCAGATGACATAATGTTGCACAGAAAAAAAAAAACAAAAAAGTCCAAATATACAAACTATTAGAATAAATAAATGAATTTAGCAAGGTCACTAGATACAAGATCAGTATAAGAAATCAAATGTTCTTCACTGTATTACCAGTGCACAATTAGGAAAAGAAATTAGAAAGACGACACCATTTATATACCATAAAAGTATTAAACACATACCTAGAAATAAATCTAACCAAAAAAGTGCAAGATCACTCAATAACACAGAAAACTACAAAACACTGAGAGAGACTTTAAAATACCTAAATTAATGGAGGAATATAGCATGTTCATGGATTGGAAGACTCAATATTATAAAGATATTAATCCTCCTGCCGGTGTAAGAAAAGTCCAAACCTGTAGAGAATTTTTATGAGTTTATTTAAGCCAAACTGATGACAATTGTGGGGAAGTAAAATCTCAACAAATTGAGAAAATGCTCCAGAGAATGGCAGTTTTATTGCTCATTTTATACATGAGAAGCAAAGGAGGAGCTGTAAAGAAGGTTACATGAAATCCATTGGTGGTAGATTAAGCGGGTAGGAAAAAGCAAAGTGCGGAAATCTTTAGGAATGGATAAAAAGTAAAATAGAGAAACACACACTTTGTTTATATTGGTGGGTACAGGATAGTTAATAATTAACATTTATAGCACATAGAGATGGTATTCAGGGAACAAGATAGCAATGAGAGAGAGGTTCTGTGGTCTCCTGCTCTGGTGCAGTGGGTGTGCCCTGAGGGGTCCGGAAAAAGGAGAGTACTCTAATGTTTCAAGGGTATGTTATCCTAGATGCAAAAGACAATAGGCTTACTTAAGGTAAAGACTGACTTTTGTTGAGGAAGCTACATGCCCAGGCTCTAACTACATGCCATGATCCATTTTTAGTTCAGACCATCGTATGTGGTTCCTTTTGGTCTCTGAGTTTGTGAGGTCCACCATGCAGGCTTCCCCTGAGCTTATTGGTTTAGAATGTGGCCCCTTTTTTGGTCCACACTCTCCAAATCAATGTATAGATTCGATGCAATCCCAATCAAAATCCTAGCAGGAATGTGTGTGTGTGTGTGTGTGTGTGTGTGTGTGTGTGTACTGACAAGTTGACAAATTCTAAGTTTTGACAAATTTACAAATTTGTTAAAATCCGTAATAACAATTGACTAGCCAAGACTCCCTTGAAGAAGAACAAGGCTGGAGTGGAGGACTTCTAGCATCAGGTATTAAGACAGGATGGTATTAGTGCAAGGATAGAGCAGTAGAACAAAATAGAGATCCTCGAAACAGATCCACACAAATATGGCCACTTGCTTTTTGACACAGATGATACTGCCATGTTTTACTGGGAAAAGAATGTTTTTTTTTTCAATAAATGGTGCTGGGTCAATTGGATATTTATCTAGAAAAAAGGTATCTTGACACCTACTTCACACCGTACGAAAAATAAATTCCAGGTTAATTTAGACCTAAATATAAATGCTAAAATAACTAGAAGAAAACATAGCATATCTTCATGACTTTGGGGTAGGCAAAGATTTTTTAAACAGGATACAAAAAGTACTAACCATAAAGAAAAAAACTCGATGAATTATTCTCCATTAACATTAAGAACTTCTGTTTATCAGAAGTCGCCATTAAAAAAGTAAAAGGCAAGCTACAGAGCTGGAGAAGATATTTGCAATACAAAGGGCATATGTCCAAAATATATAAAGAGCTCTTACAGATCAATAGGAACAAATGGACAACCCGATAGAAAATGGATGAGAGACTGGAAGAGGCACTTCACAAATAAGGCTTTCCAAATGACCTGCAAACAGATGGGAATGTGCGTGATATCATCAGTCACGAAGGAAATGCAAAACCCACAATGAGCTAAAATGAAAAAGAGTGACACTACTAAATATTAGTAGGGACGTGAAGCAAGTAGCACTCTTGTACCCAGATGGTGGAAGTGTACGTTGGCACAACTTACGTTTATGGCACCATCAGCTAAAGCTGAACATATTCGGTCCCTGTGGCCCAGAGATTTCACATCTGGGCATGTAGCCAACAGAAAAGCAGAAATTGTGCTCCAAAGACATGCACAAGAACGTTCGCCACGGAATTATTGTCAGCAGCCCCAAACTGAAAAACAAAACAAAACAAAAAACAAACAAACAAAAACAACAGACGTCCCATCAGAATAGATAAATAAATGGTGGTATATTCACATAATGGTATATTCATGTCGTGATATAGTTTACAGCAATGAGAAGCAACAGACTATAAGAAACAACACAAATGAATCTCAGAGGCTTAACGATGAGTAAAAAAAAGCCACACATGAAAGAATACATATTGCATGATTCCACTGATAAAAAGTCCAAAGGTAAGCGAAACTGTTCTGGGGTGATAGAAGTCAGGATGGCGCTTACCTCTGGCGAAAGTGGAGATTAGGGGGAGGCACAAACGGTTTGGGGGATGCCGGAAATAGTCTATTTCTTAATCTTGTGACACTTCGGTAAAACATTCACATTACCGTAAAATAAAATCATGGTCTAGAGAGACTCATTAACTTGCCCAGAGCCACACAGCTCTCAAGCAGGCAGTTAAAAGTCCTAGGTTCTTATTCTTGCTTTGTTCCTTACTTTGTAAGGCCCTGAGTGAGTCATTTTGTTTTGGGGGGCTCAATGTCTCCATCTATGTGGAGTGGGAAGAAAATCACATTTGCTACTGTAAGAGCTGGCAGCAGAATTCCTCTGAGGGAGAGAGCTCTGCCTGGGAAGATACTTTGCTGGACTCTCTCTGGACATGAAATGAAGATAAGTGTGTGGCTCCAGCTAACAGCCTGGGAACACTCTGGGTTTCAGGAGAGAGCTCCTGAAGAGAGATGTGCAGCAGGGAGGGCGGCGTGCAGAAGAGACACAGGGAGAGAGGGTCTGAGAACCATCAAGATGACAAGATGGCGGGCAACCTGGGCGAGGTGCAAACCCGGAGAGAGAAGCTGTGGTGTTTGAAGACCAGTGTTATCTGATATTCAGCGATGAGTGGAAAAGTGGGCTTCCTTGCTCCTCCATCACCCTCACCCCTGAGAAATGATCCCCCAGCCTCACTACCTTGGATGAGTAGTATTTAGGGAGGAATTAAAGGGAGAGAGGTTTGCATTCCACACCTGGGCTGACAAAGCACAGAGCCAACAGCCCACAGGTGAGCAGCAGAGAAGTCAAGTCAGCCAAAGCTGGAAATCAGAGGGAGAAGAGAGCACCCACGACCCTTGGGGTTGGGGCTCAAGCTTAAAACCCCAGTATGGTTTAAGAGGGCATGGGTGAGCCTGAAAGTTTGGAGAACTCAAGCTCCTGGGTGAGTGACCCTTGGGTTCCATGTAAAGTGAGCAGGGAAGATTAGACATGCCGTGGGGCCTTTCCCACTCAGTGACCTTCCACCAAGCTCCTTCCTGCACTGGAGCAGGGCTGCAGAAGGTCAGCCCCTCTCAGCCAGACACTACACGGACATGGTGGCCAAAGGTCAAGATAGCTGGAGGAGGCCATGTAAATTCACCTCACTGACATCCAGAAGGTAGAAGGAGAGACCACCTTCCCATCCCACCCCACACCCAGCCTTGTCCTTGGGCGGAAGGACTCTGATCCCCAAAGAAACCACAGGTTAAATGCAAGCCACGGGCCCTAAGGGGAGAGTTAGCTCTGAGGGCCTGGGAATAAGCCACCTGCTGTCTTGAAAATCAGGGGGCAGCTCTTGGGAGCTGAGAGTGAAGGCCAAGGGAGAAGGATGTTTACCTGCAACATCTCATTTTGATCTCACAAGTTGGAATTCCCAACCATCTGCAGTCTTTACTGCTACTCTGTGGGTCCAGTGTGTACAAAAGGGGCCTCACCTCTCACAGAGCTGTCCGCAGCATGACCCCAGCCCATCAGCAGGAAAACTGTAGGAGGCAGTGCTTTTCTCGCTCTATTGCACAGATGAGGCTCTGAGAGTCCCCATCACATACCCCAGGTGCACAGCCAGGAAGCCATGGCGGGGGAGGCGAGGGTCATGGAGAAGAGGCAGTGCCCTGGGTACTGAGTTGGCAGGAGTGTACGGTAGTTAAAGAAACTTCAGATTGGTGTAGGGGTGAGAGGCCAGCAGGGGTGGATATAGTTGCCAAGAGAAATAGGACTCTCCTCATCAACGCCCATCTGAAAACGCCACCTCCTCCAGCAAGCCTTCCCAGATGCCTTTATCAGAGAGGCTGTCCCCATCTTCATCGCCATCCCTCCAGCCTCCCAGAACACAGACCACACCAGACCCTACTCTGAGTGGGAGGCTTGCTCTGCTTGTCTCCCCACTTAATAGTGACTGACGTCTGAGCAGCAGGAGTGGGGGCTCCTCTGGGTCTCCCCCAAGGTGCCCAATGTGGGCTTTGTGCAGGGTAGGTGCTCACCAGCACTTTGTGGGTCAACCAGAGAGAGGTCAGTTTTACCTGAAAGACTTCCGGAGGGAGGGAGCCCCCTGGAGCTCAGGAGAGGCAGGAGGACTTTCCAGAGGTTGGGGGAGAAGAAAGGGAAGAAGCGGGGGCTTCGTGCTGGGGAGACGTGCTCAGCTCTTCTGTGATAGCCACATATCCCACCACACACCTTGCTTCTAAGGTGGACTTGCCCTTGTTACCCTGGCTGGGAACCCCCACAAGGTGTGGAAGGACCAGCCCACTCATCTGACTACTGCCGGCCAGGGAAGCCCAGCTCTGGGGGAAAAGAGGCCATGACTGGGCAGAGAGCCCATCCTTTACCAGAGCCCTTGACACTCCCGCACCCCACCACACAAACTCTGGGGGCCTGGAATCTCTCAGGCTGACAGCCGCTCCCCCCGCTGGCCATCTGCAGAATAGAGGTGGCAGGGCAGCTTCCCCTCTGGCCTCATCGTGGTGGAGTAGGAGAAGAGGCTTAGGGAGAAAGGGGAGCATAAGTTCACCTGGTCAGGAGAGGCTTGGCTGAAGTTCAAGTTTAGCTACTTAAACCACACCAAGAGGGAGAGATGCGGTTTGCTCCTATGTTGCCGCCCCAAACCTTCCAGGGTTTGGGTCGGGGCTGGAAGGGACAGAGAAGGCCGAGGGCCTGGGATCTCAATACTCCAGGAGGACCACAACCACTTCTTCTGGTCCAGTCCCCCTCCTCCCACCAAATCTCTTCTAGATTGGCGGCACCTGGATTCCTTCCTGTCCCAGCCTGTTTAGAGACGAGAGATGAGAAGAGGGACAGAGGGACAGAGAGAGACGGGACAAGGGGTCAGAAATGGAGTGATGGAGGCAGAGAACAGGGCAAGGGAAAGGCTCCAGAAGGGCCTTGGAGTGAGGCAGTCTGCGCATTGTTCTGGCCCAGAGGGAGGGAGCTGCACAGGGCTGGCTCCTACACACTGCCCAGATGGTGTTTTAACTTTCTGGGGGCCCGCCCCAGCCTCTCTGTGCCCGCAGGTAGTTCTGGGTGTGTATCTAAGGGTTGCTGTGCTTGCCATGTGACAGTGAGCTCTGGGAGGTGGCTGCTTATCTAACAACAGGCCGAGGGCAACATGCCCACCCCTGTCAAGCTTCTTGATTATTTTTTCCTGTGGGCTCTGCCTCCGGGGATGCTTCCCGCCCAGGATGTAAGGCAGGCAGCAGCTTGTCTGGCCCAACCTGGCCCTGGGGGAGCCCCCACTCTTAGGAGGCTGGATGAGCTGAACCCGGGAGACAGGAGTGACTGCTTCCACCTCCATCCTGGGAGCCTGGGAGTCTGGGAGGCCCCCTTCCTGTCCCCAGTTTTCTAACCATTCCTCTGAGAGCAGGCTTGAGCCTTTGGGAGGCAGCCAGATTCCTGCCAGGCGGGTGGGCTGTGGGAGGGATCATCAGGCAGCCGCTACTGTTCTGTATCTCCCATCCCCCACACAGGGCGAGCCAGGCTCCTGCCTCCTCTCACTATCCCCCCATTCCCCCCCCCCCCCCCCCCCCCGCCAAGCACATCCAGGGCCTGCTTGCTTGCGACTGAGACAAGAGTAATGGACACAGCCAGGGCCTGACCCGAGTGCCTTGGTTCCAGGCCCAGCGCTATCACGCTGTCTGTAAATATTTGGGGACCGAATGGTGCCCACCCCTTCACACACAGCGGACTCTTTCCTGCAGCCTGGAGAAGGCCATAGTGTCCATCCTTCTGCCTCCGAGCTGGGATCAGCGTTGAAGATCTCAGGGTCCAGCCTGCTAGGCCCTCGACCAGATCTGGCCACAGACAGGAACACCATTTCTTCATTATCCAGGGCAGCACCACTTCAGCCATCTCCTTGCCTCCAGGATGGTCAGCATGAACTGTAGCCCCAGAACCCTGAGCCTTGTCTCTTGGGTATAGAATCCCTTGCTGAGGGATGTTCTTCCTGAAATCTAGCTTCTACCCTTCTAGTTGGTATTGGAATGGAAATGAACCCCTTCTGGCCTTTAGAAAGTTAACTGTGTCCCTCGTTCTGCTCTCCTGTGCCCCCCTTGGAGTGCTGTCCATCTGCTGTCACCCTGGCTGGAAAAGCCAGTCTTGAGTGGATGCTTCCAAAATCCTTGAAGGTCCCCTTCCCTGCCCCACCAGGAGCCTGGAGGGGATACACGGTCCTCAACCTTTCCATTTTCCTATAGCCTCAGATTGAAACAAGATCTTTTGAAGGAAGTCAGGATAGCTCTCACACCAGGAAGCTAAGGATCTGAGGGAATTACCAGCTACCTGCTGCAGGGGCATGACTGAAGTAGTCTCCAGGAGCTCCCTGCCCTCACTTTGAGGGCCTCCCTCCTAGGGCCTCAAGCTGGAGGCAAGACTGGGTAAAAAGCAGTCAGGCCTGCTTTTCCAACCCTGCTTCTTGGTCTACAAGTGGATATCTAACCTCATCTCACGAGACTCCCTGAGCCCACTGTCTTGTGTAGTATTGGGCCAGTTACTGCAATCCTCTGGTGCTCAGTTTCCTCATCTGTAAAGTGGAGATAATAATAGTACCTACTTCACAGGGTTGTTTTAAAATCAGATGAGATGATGCATGTAAGGCACTTAGCACAAAATAGAGAATAAGTACTCAGTAAATGTTAACTAGTATGACTAAGACTTTTAAGACTTAAAGGCCAAGTTCCCCAGGCTCTCTCAGTCCTGAGCGCTGGGTGTGCTTCTCATGGCCTGGGGGAAGGAAGGCTATGCAGGAAAATAACGTACTTTGGGACCAGACAGACCCTTGCTCCAACCTACATGGCTCTGGTCAGGCCAACTTGCCCCCACCCACTGTCATCCTCCCCACTGGGTTCTCACGGGCCCCCAGATATGGTGCCTTCCTCCCCGCTCCAGCCTGGCAGGATGGTGCCCATCCCACTTCTAGGAAGAGGGACATAAACATAGCTGGAATGGATGAAAACCCCCAACATCCTCTCCGGAAGCACCAGGATGGTCAGGGCTCCCGTCTGGGTCATGGAGGGTCAGGGAGACGAGGGAGTGGGGAAGCAGCCATCCAGGAGCTATGGAGAGAGGGGTCAGGGTAGTCCCTCCAAAGGCTGTGTCCAAACCCCTGCCACCCCTGCCTACACACCTAGAGGGTATGAAGTGATCTCATTGTGCTTTTGATTTGTATTTCTCTAATGACTAATGATGTTGATCATCTTTCGAAGTGCCTTATTGGCCATTTGTATATCCTTTGGAGAAATGTCTATTTAACTGTTTTTTAACCACTTTGCCTGCACCAAGCCACTAGGCTGTCCTCCCCGCTTTCATTCCCCCCACCAGTCTGTCTTCCCTCTAAGTGCAGCTCCAGCCAGGCCCTTCCTCTGCTTAACTTCAGTGGCTTCCATGGCTTGCAGGCAAACTTGCCAAATTACGTTCTGTGGAAAGTGTTTCGTAAGTTAAGAGAAGTTTCTGTGAAGATGGTTCCATGGTCACGCTATGGTCAAAGATTTGGGACATGCCGCATGGTCTAACCCACTCTAGGAGTTTGCCAGTGCAAGCTGGCCCAGAGAAGTTCCAGAGCAAACAATTCCCTTAACCTGGCATTTCCCAAATGAATTCAATGATAAATTCATTAGCAGGAGGCTCTTGTATTTTCTTTTTCACAGCTTTATTGAGATACAGTTCACATATCTCACAACGCACTCATTTAAAGTGCACCATTCAATGGTTTTTAGTATATTCAGGGTTATGAGACCATCACTATCATCGATATTGAAACCTTTTAATCATCCCCAAAAGAAACCCCATATCCTTTAGCTATTGCTCTTAACCTGCGCCCCTTTGTTTTTCTCTCTCAACCCCAGGCAACTACCAATCTACTTTCTGTCTATATTTGCCTGTCCTGGATATGTCATATAAATGAATCATGCTATATGCAGCCTTTTGTGAATGGCTTCCTTCACTCAGCAAAATGTTTTCACGGTTCATCCATATTGTAGTGTACTTCGTTCCTTTTTACGGTCAAATAAGAGTCCGTCGTATGGATCAACTATATTTTGTTCATTCATTCATCCACTGGTGGACATTTGAGTTGGTTTTACTTTGGGGCTATTATGAATAATCCTGCGAGGAATATTCATGTACGGGTTTCTGTGTAGACATGTTTTCATTCCTTTGGGGATGTACCTGGGAGTGGAATTGCTGGGTCAAAAGGTAGCTCTATGTTTAACTTTTTGAGAAAGTTTCAGACTGTCGTTTGAAGCAATCGCATCATTTTACATTCCCACCAGCAGTGAATGATGGCTCCGATTTCTCCACATCTTCACCAGTACTTATCTGACTTTTTGGTTCTAGCCATCCTTGTGGATGTGAAGTGGTATCTTACTGTGGTTTTGATGTCCATTTCCCAAACAATTAGTGATGTTGAGCATTTTTCATGTGCTCGTTGACCATCTGGTTGTCTTCTTTGGAGAAATGTCTCTCCAGATCCTTTGCCCATTTCTAAACTGGGTTATTTGTCTGTTTACTATTGAGTTGTAAGTTTGTATCTATATATTCCAAATACGAGTCCCTTGTCAGATATATGATCTGTAAGTATTTTATCCCTTTCTATAGGTTATCTTTGAGCTTTTTTGGGGTGTCCTTTGAAGCACAAAAGTTTTAAATTTTGACGAATTTCTGTGTCTTAATTCATTCGGACTGCTATAAAAATTATAGCTTATAAACAACAGAAACTTATGTCTCATGGTTCTGGAGGCTGAAAGTCTAAGATCCGGGTGCCAACATGGTTGGGTGAGAGCCATTTTTTGGGCCTCAGACTTTTGAGCATCATTCACTGCCTCATATGACAAAGGGGCTAAGGAGTTCTGTGGGGCCTCTTTTATAAGAACACTAATCCCAATTATGAGGGCTTTGCTCTCAAAACCTAATAACCTCCCAAAGCCTCCACCTCTTAAAACCATTACCTTGTGGATTAGGATTTCAATATTAGGATTTCAATATATGAATTTGGGGGGGACGTAAACATTCAGACCATAACATTCAGTTTATCTATTTTTTCTTTTGTTGCTTATGCTATTGTGTTGTATCAAAGAATCCATTGCCAAATCCAAGAGCACAAAGATTTAGCCTCATGTTTTCTTCTAAGAATTTCATAGGTTTAGCCCTTATATTTAGATTCATTTGGAGTTAATTTCTGTGCATCATCTGAGGTAGGGATCCTACTTCGTTCTTTCGCATGTAGATATTCGGTCCTCCCCCTCCCCTCCCCTCGTATGTTTATAAAACATCCAGTAGCATCTCATGGAACTCTGGTGCTCCAGGGAACACCAATCGGAAATGCCAACCAACAAGATTAGGCCCAAGATTCTCAGCTTGGCCAAAGCCTCTCAACATCTGTCCCCAACTTGCCTTCTCTCAATTTATCGAGACTGGCCTCTTGCCGTGCCTTAGATTTGCACCTTGCACTGTTCTGACACTTTCCCCCATTCCTACAAAACACACACCACCCATTTTTGCCTGTTTAAATCCACTCATCCTCTAAGGAATAATAATAGCTTTCTAGGTACCAAACATTTTCCTAAGCACTTTATTTGTATTATCTCATTTAATTCTTATGCTAACCCATGAGGTACACACTCTTGTTGCCCTTATTTTACAGACGAGGAAGTCGAAGTTCAGCATGGTGAAGTAACTTGCCCAAGCTTACACAGTTAACAAGTGGTGGAGGGAGCATTTGAACCCAGGTCACCTGACACCAGAGAACCTGCTCTTAACAAATCACTACCCTCCCCTCAACCTTTGCTTTTCACCGCCATTCTGCCCACCCCTTCACTGGTACCAAAATATATTTACTGAGCTCTACCATGTATTTCGCTGAAATAACAAGTCAGCAAGTGAGTAAAAGAACAAATAAAACTGCATTGCTGGAGCTGGAAGGGGCCCAAGTGGTAGCGTTCGTTCCAGGATAACAGCTCCATCTGACAGGCGGGGAGGCTCTGTGACTCATCCAGGGTCACTAGGTGGGGCAGAGACCGTGTCAGGACCAGGTCTCTTTAGCTCCTGCCTGGCAGTTTTGACACCACACCTGCTGTGCCTCCGTTCGACACATGTTCGTTAAGTGCCTTCTCTGTGCCGGGCCCCCAATCTGAGCTCTGTCTGAGGCGAACACAAGAGACCCCGAGAACCCTGTCTCTCTCCTCAGGGACAGGGGGCTTAGG
Source organism: Pteropus medius (assembly GCF_902729225.1). NCBI lineage: Eukaryota > Metazoa > Chordata > Mammalia > Chiroptera > Pteropodidae > Pteropus > Pteropus medius. The sequence continues at coordinate 908,696 of NW_024351732.1, forward strand.
CCCGGCAGGGTCCTCCTGGGCTTCAAGACCCTCCTGGTTCCTTCCCCATGCAGGGCCTTTCCTGGGCTCCAGCCCAGCTGTCTATGTTCCCTTGGAGGGAGCCCTAGGAATGGGAGGCGGCCAGCAGCTGGCCAGGGGCACAGGGCGGGCCAGGAGGAAGGGCCTTGGGTAGGGTTCATTTCCTGGCACCCTTGTTTGCCACGTGCCCCTGTCTTCTGGTGGCTGTTTCCGCCCCACCCACAGCCTCCCTGGCTGAGTGGGCAGCTGGCCTGGGACTGGAATTCTCCCACCATCCTCTGTTTTGGCTGTCTTTCCACTGGGCCCTTCCCTGGGAACCCAACGGACCTGATGAGAATCCAGCTCTTCCCTCCCCCCAACCCTACCTGCGTGACCTCGGGCATGTCACTTTGCCAGTCTATGCCTTTGCTACCCCTTCTGGAAAAGGGGATAATGGGACTGACTTCACAGGCTTGTCATGAAAAATAAAGGACATAAAAAGCCTAGCACAATGAGACTCTCAGTAAAAACTGGTATCTCTTTTCTCAGCCTAGCTCTCTCTCATTTTCCTCCTCCAGGAAGTCTTCCAAGATGCTCACTTTCTCTTGTCTCCCCCTCTCTGTGTTGGGTCCTAGTCTGAGCCCTGAGAGTGGCCTGTGAGGGGGGTGCTTTGATGGGGTTACCCAGGTGCTGATACCCCTACTAGCTCTTGGGTGTCCATTTCCCTGACGTAGACACACACACTCATGTCCCACAGTGAATGGGACCAGAGGGGACCCTCAGGGAGCGACATCAGTTTTTCAATGGACCAGATTCAATCTGATGCACACAGCATTGACCTCTACTCCAAGCAGAGCATTATAGTAGGAGCTACTGGTAGGATGAGAGAGGGGATCTGAGCTTGCTTTTCTTGGCGAACAGGGCTGTCGAGGGAGAGATAGTCACTGCTACCTCACCCCATTCCAATAAAAAACAAAAAAAACAAAACAAAAAAAACATTTATTGAGCTATTGCTAGGTGGCAGGCACTGTACAACTTCTTGTTTACTTTCCACAATGACTCTAGGATTAGAGTACAATTTCTAACTCAATATTACAGATAGAGAAATTAAGGCACAGAGAGCTTAAGCAACTTTGCTAGAGCTAATAAATGACATCTGGCCAAGTGTGACAAATGCTCTATCAGGGAGAAACAGGGTTATGCTGGAGCAGAGAGCATCTGTCGAGACTCAGGGAGCCCGGGAAGATGGTGGTCAGTTGGCCTTTAAAGAAGGAGAGCTGTCAATGGGCAGGAGAAAGCTGGAGCATTGCTTGCAGGCAAAGGCCTCAAGAAAGAGGTATTTGGGGGATGAAGGCCTGCCCAGCCGGCTGGGTTGTGTGGGGAGGGTGGAGTGTGGAAGGCAAAGGCCAAAGGTGAGTAAGCAGTCATAGAGGACTGCCCCAAGCCCCAGGCTGAGGAGCTGGGTTTTGGGCTTTCTTCTGCAAGGCATCCAAGGTTAGGTTTTGGGCGGGGTCTGATCAGAGGGGAGTAGAAGGGCCTCCTGGGGCCAGGTGATGATTATATAAAAGAAGAGAAGAGAAAGGCACAGTGTGTGGCTTAGTGCCTGGTCCCCCCTTATGCTCAGTTAACTATCCAACAGTTCCCAGAGTTGGGCATAATCATTACTACTTTACAAAAAAAGAAACTGAGGCTCAGAGCTGACCAGAAGTGAGTCAGAGGCTAATGCAATATTGGGATCGGGGACCCCATTGCCTTGAGTAAGGGACTCCACTGTCTGGGGTGGGCGACCCCACTCTCTGGGTTGGGGTCAGGGCCTAAGCCATGTTTGTTCTCTGGCAGCACGAGTGGGTGTACAGTGCTCTGAGGTCTTCTCAGGGCATCTGTGACTGCAGAGGAGAGGGTAGGCATGGGGTGAATAAAGTGAGACCCCTGGGGTTGTGCCCGGGGTCACCAAGAAAGCTGGGACAACAATGATGCGGGAAGGAAGGAAGGAAGGAAGAAGGAAGGAAGGAAGGAGGAGGAGGGAGGAGGAGGGAGGAGGGAGGGAAGGAGGAGGAGGGAGGGAGTGGGAGGGAGGGAGGGAGGAGGAAGCTGGCTGAAGGGAAGGAAGGAAGGAAGGAAGGAAGGAAGGAAGGAAGGAAGGAAGGAAGGAAGGGACAGAGCTGAGGGACTGAAGCCCAGGCGCAGGCGGTGAGAGGCCTGTGGGAGCTGGGGTCCCAGAAGGCTATCATAGGTGAGTTTGCTGTGGGCACAGCCTGATTGTATGGAGCCAGGCTTGCATGGCCTGGTAGACATCAAAGCCAAGGCTGATGCTCCTTTCTGCTGTGAGTTTGGGGTGCACCATCTTAGGGTCTTTCCTGGGTTCTGACCTCCATAGGTCTATCTCTACCCCTGTCCTGGGGCTTCAGTCTGTTGTTACTAGCCAGACCTGTACCTCCACCATGGAGGCCCTAGAGGTCCCCAGACTCTCTGGCTGTCCTTGCTGCTGACCTCTTCATGTCCCCTGCATCCTGTAGCCACCAGCTCCTGCCCTTACCCATCACCCAAATATTTCTCAAGTCCATCTACATATCTACAGCACAGCAGACTTCACGCCTTCTTATTTCCAGCCCTGGATCAGCCCCAAATGGGTCTCGTTGACTACCAACCAGAGGAAGCTTTTGACTCCACAAAGGCTGTCAGTTTACTCCTAGGCATGAATCCATCAGCTCCCTTCAGTTCCAAAGCCAGCAAGCTGAGGCTCAAACTCCTGGTCCTAGTGCTTTTCTGAGCATGTCCTTTACCTCTAGCTGTTCTGTGATTGCTCATTGCATCTCACTGCCCTCTTGCACTCTCAATGTATCTGGCTGTCCTCCCCTACCCTCCGCCCCTGAGTTCCCTTCTCATCAGTGGAGGTGGGCTGCACCCTCACTCTGCCTCACTACTGTGCCTGTCCTGGGCTATCCAGAGCAGTTCTGCCACTGAGGGAGTGAGCGGCCTGACATCCCCCAAGCCCCATCTGACTCCTTCTGTCAGAGGAGCCCCTGATGTCTGGGACAAGGTTGGGAAGGGGACCCCCAAAGGGAAAAGGCCAAGACCCAGGGGGATTGTTTTGCAAGAAAGTGAAATTTCCTTCTTTGTCACATCCATTGTGCTAATAGTTAACTGGTGAGGGCAATGCCAGGGGCCTGCCTGGAAGCCCTGCCCGCTCCACCCATGCCCGCTAAATCATTCTTTGTGTCCGACTCCCTTCCCTCATCACCCATTCACTCCCTTCCCCCACCTTCACATTGCCTGAGTCATTTATACCCTAGGGCCCTAGTTTCTGTGGGTGATGTCGTAATATCCATGTGCTACTCTGCCAGGTAGGGCTGCCTGCATTTTAATGGGAAACTTCCAGAGAGGGGGCCTTAAGCTTTGGAGGGTTGCCCAACAGTGAGAATTTCTGTGATCCCAGAAAAAAGGGGAGGGCTGTTATGAAGAGGGGGATCTTCTGCTGCCGCCCAGATCAAACTCCAGAAGGGCACCCTGCCTTGCCAATCATCAGACTCAGGGTCCTGAGTGTGGGGCTTGTGCCTCCCCTGTCTGCCCTGTAATCTACTCCCTCTGCCCCTGGCTACTCAGGGGTGAGATCCACATCGAGGGGCTGGGGGTGCCAGGATGAGGAGCGAGGGCTGGGAGGAAGTTACAACCTGTGTTACTCAGGGCCTTGGCCTGTCCGGAGCAGGCAGGGAGGAGGAAGTGAGTCAGTGGGCACAGCGATTCATGCCTCAGAATCCTGACTTTCCTTTTCAACCCACTGAGCCAAGACGTTTGTCCCAACAGGATCCTGTGGTGGGGGAGGGGACTGGAGCAAGAGCCTATTTACCAGACAGAGCTGTCCTCTCACTCACATCTGCTGGGCTCCCTTTTTTAAGGACATAAAGAGTATGCGGCCTACTGAATTCAGATGGACACACAGTGGTCGAAGACCCACTGTGCATGAGAGACTGTCATGGGTGCTAGAAATACAGGTGTAAACACCACTGAGTACAACTACCATCTAGAGAGTGACTTCTGGGTCCCAGTTTTGATCTTTTTCAACTTATCTATTAGTCTAGTCTTTTTATGTCCACTTTACAGTGAGGAAACTGAAGCTGAGAGAGCTGAAGAGTCTTGTCCAAGGTCACAACCCTGCTAGTCTATAATCACACTACAAGTTCACACTGTAGGTCGGTGCAAAGCCTGGGAGATCAAGAGCGACTACATGCATGGGCGGGGAAGGTGTTACACGAGGGGCAGGGGTAAGGAGGAAAGGGAAAACTCACGAAGGATTTGGAAGAACGAGCGGATATTTTCCAAGTGGATGAGGGGGTAAAGGGCATTCCGGGCAGCGGGACCAGCATGTGCAAAGATCGAGTGGCATGGACTGGCTGCAGCACGTCTGTGGAATCCCGCTGGAGACGAGGCACTGAGGCAAAAGCTGTCACAGGGGAGTAGGCTGTGGAGACGAGGGAGAGATGCCGAGCCCGTTCTGGACTCTTGGAATCTGAGGAGCCTGTGGATGGCCAGCCAGGTGGCTGGCAAGAGTTGAACATCATGGCTGGCACTTGGGCGGGTGTCATCAGCAAGTAGGAGAATGCTAATGCACAAAGGGGTGGTCTGAGAGACCGTGACCAGAAGCCCAGGGTGGGCTGAGGAGGACGGTCAGGGAGGAGGGCCAGGAGACTGCAGAAGGATTTAAATACAAAAGGCAGTCAACGGGTCACTGGTGCCGGCCTAGAGAGGCCAGGGGCAAAGATTCAAAGACAACTATTGGGTTTGCCCATCAGAGGAAGCTGGTGCCAGAGAGAAGTTTTCAGTGAGATGAAAGAGGCTGAAGCCAGGTTGAGGACCTGGAAAGGGCCATGATAACCCAAGGGCAGGATCCCTCCTCCAGGGAGAGAGACAGGTGACTGTACTCAGATGTTGTGACTTCTAAGCTGTGGTGTCCTGGAAGAATAGAAGGTAATGATTGGGGTGGGTGGGTAGGGGGCACCTGGTGGAGGGCCTCACGCTTTGCACCTTGGGTATCTCAGTATTTTCAGCTGTAAAGTACACAGTAGGCTGAGTACGCAGTAGGCGCTCAATAAATATTAGCTCCCTTTCCACATTTAAATTTACGTAAAACATTCAGAGACATGAAATCACATAGGCAAACTCATATAAATGCATAAGAGACCACGTGCACAGACACATGTTCCAATCTACATACGCGTAGGAGTGTTCCACTAACAACTGCATGTGGTCCTCCACCCTCAGCAGAGTCTCTAGGGAGTTAGTAGGAGTGAGGGGAAGTAGATGAAGCCCCCACCTACCCAGATTTCCCAGCTGAGCACAGAACCCTGCCAGTAAGAAGGTATCTTCCCCGGAAATGGCAATGTCTCTGAGGGCTAGTGACTCAGCTCAGCTGGGGCTACCACATGGACTCCCATAGCCTCCCAACCTTGAAGGGACCACCTTGGCATTAAAGAATGCTGGAGGGCCCATCAGAGTCCTAATCCCCCAGCCCAGAGGGCAAGCGAGTGCAGCAAGGCCAGGCCATGGAAGATAGTGACAGAACCATGAAGAGGGCTGGAGGAACTAGAAAGATGGGGTGTGTGGGAGGGTGTTAGCTGGCAGGGGAGATTTCTGATGTTTGGGGTCTGCTCACCAGGATCCTGTGGGCGTCACTGCCTATTTATTCTCAGAACCCCCCTACTCTTTCCCTCTCCCACCTCAAGTATGTTCCACCACACCTGCATCTGAAGTCAAGTCATATTGGTACCCTGGGGCCTTCTCACTCCCTCTGCCCCTCACCCCTTGCCCAAATTATTACAGCAGCCCCTTCCTGCTGTCTCAGTCTCTCTTGGCAATGCTAACTTCATGCTGTAGCCAAATTGTTCTTTCTAACACCCCCCATTGCCCCACAAACACCAGCCCTAAAATACAATGTAACATGGGTTTAGCCTGTTTAAATTTGAGAGCTTTCAGCATGTGAGGCCAGGAAGAATCCATGGACTCTGGAAGATGCTCTGGTTCATCTTTGACACCCCTGGGGGTTCTCAGCTCTGTGCTGATACATAGCAGGTTGTCCATGAATGTTTGAGGCTGACAGATTCTGAGCCAGGGAAGTTGCTGGGACTGGCCACTTGCCCCGCCCACCCCTGTCCCTGTATCTAGGTCACTGGAGAAAGGAAATCTGATAAACCCATTCAAGTTTCATAGCTCCTCCCACCCTCCTCAGTTACTTGCATTTTCAATTCAAGTCAGAGATAGAGGCCTGAGTCTTAGTTCAATAGCAGAGATTTAGTCCACTTAGTTCAACAAATATTAGGAGCTTTGGAACACAAAGAATACCCGTAGAGGAATAATGAGGAATATTCTCCAGCCCTTTCCTTTCACAGATGGGGAAATCAAGACCTGGAAGAAAAAAGTAACTTGACTGGAGGAGGAAAGGAACTTGCCCAAGGTAAGAGAACAGAAGGTAGCCTGCATTCAACCCCCATGGCACCCCGATTCCACTCCATCGCTATCTCCCCACTAACTGCCTGTGTGCATCATGTCCACACGCTGGCTTTCCTGTGAGAAATGACCGAGCAAGTGGTGTGGTCTTGGCTCTTGGAGTACAAGATGGGTCGAGTCGGGGAGGCAGGCAGAGGAAGGCTGGTGCATACATATCAAGCACTGAATAAATAGAAGTTGCCTTTATAGAACTTTGACTTAGTCATTGTCGCAACTGGGAAAACTTCACCCCAAACCAGGCTCCGACTCTTCTGCTTTCTTCTCTCCTGAGTCTCCCTCTTGCTAGTCCTTTTCTTCTCCCTTGTCCAGATACTCCTCCTCCAGGAAGCCTCCCTGACCCTGCAGCAAAACCCACGGTTGCATATTGTCATAATCACCACAGAGGCAGGTGGACTCTATCCAAGTTTTGGTTCAACGTCAAAACTGATGACGCCACACACATGTCAAAAAGGAATGAAAAGTTTTATTATTTACATAATTGAGGTCTCTGGGGGAGGAGGGCAGGCCTCTTAACCAGGTCCGAAATAGCTTGAGAGCCAGGAAAGGAGATTGGCCCAGGATTTTTACTGGGTTAGGGAGTAAGGTCAGGGTAAGCATTTGTGCAGGAAGAGTTTGCATGGTTCAAATCTCCCATGGACGCCAAAGGAGGGAGCACAACACCCATGCTTTCTCATCAGCTTGTCCAGGTGAGGGGCACAAGAGGAAGGGGTAGAGGTGATGGCTTAGAAGCTGCCAGCAGTCAAACTCCAAAAACGTGACTCAGACTCCTCATTACAAATGTTATTCACATGCCCTTGTTTCTCTCCGTGTGTCTACATTTCTAAATGGGTCACTTCTCCATGGGGAAGAATTGATATGATGAAGTCGACTGAGAGATGAGATGGAGCTGTGGATGATGTCACTGAAACTAGAACATTTCGGACATTTGGCATGAACTTGGAATTTCTCTTTCTGCATCTCTCCAGCCCAGAGGCCCTTCCAGTCTCCAGCACTCCCTCTACCGTTCCATCTCCCCCAGATCTGTCTGACACTCCCCCACATTCCTTAGCTTGGGCCCTCCCTCTACCAGGCGTCCCTGCTCCTGCTCCTGCTCCCACATTCCCTCTGGACACTCCCCTGGAATGGAAAAACCATCCCTCATCCCTTTCCTGCTCTCAGCCCCAGGATCGGACATGCTGGTAATTCCTGTTGGGGATGGCCAAAGAGATAACGCCTGGCATGGAGCCCTTCTGTGTCATCACGGGGTTCTTAAAGCTATTTCAGGAGGGACCCCTGCCCACACTGAGTGTCCACTTTGGCCCCTGAGCTCTTGGCTCTGTCTGCCTCCCTACGTCTTGGAACAAGGTGGAGGAGACAGCAGCAAGCCAGAAAAAGATCAAGATAACAGTTCAACTTTCAGCCCAGTTAGCTTCCTGTTCCTTGACCCCCAGATGTCTCCTAACCCCTGGAGGCTCTGGGCCACAGCTGTGGACAGACCACGGAGAGAGGCTGGGTGGCTCTGGGAGTCACAGCTTGGGAACAAATGCTATCCTAAGGGTTAGACAGGGATGAGTGTCCTCTCCCCAAACACCACAGAGAACGCTGTTATCGCAGCTGTTTCTGTTTAGGCACATCTGGCTGCCTGACCAACATCTGCCTGGAGTCTGTCTCTTAAAGACACAGCTGTGGTCACTGGCTTCCAGTCCTAACTCTACCTCCCATGAGCTGCGTGATCTTGGACATCCAGGTTGCCTGGTAAGTCAGATGAGGTTGATAATCCTGACTTCACAGGGAGGCCGGGAAGATGAAATGAGAGTCTGCATGTGAAATGATTCATCAGCTGTAAAGTTTGGCCTGAGTCCTTCCCCGGCTCTGATTCTAATTTTGTACTCCTAATTCTTTATTCTTTTCCTTAAAGAGGGCTCCAAATTGTACAAGCTTCAGGCCCCACCAAACCTAGATCTGCCCTCGGTATTGCATGAATGTTATTAGTTTAAGTGGTTAAGAAGGACTCTCGAGTCAGACAACACAGGATTAAAATCCAAGCTGTGTGGCCTTGATCAAGTCGCTTAACCTCCTTGAGCTTCAGTTGTCTCATCTTAAAATAGAGATGACACCCAAAGATTGTTGCGAGAATGTAATTTAATAATATTTGTAAAGCACTTAGGGTAGTTCCTGCTGCATAAGCACTTACTACATGGTAGTATTCTTATTATAAACTCTTAGACATAGAGGCTCTAAAGTGAACTTCAAGGGAGTGCGTGCTGAGGGCTGAACTCCTGGACCAAAATAAGAAACTTCTTTTCGCCTAGTGAAAAGAATTGTCAGGGGAAATGGGTCTCTGTATCGCAATAAGAGAAATCTGAATTAGACTCAAGAAAGTACATAGTGACTTTTTAAAAAAATAAATAAATTTATTTATTTATTTTCATAGTGACCTTTTGAAGTTCCCTTTCAGTTGATTCTTCTGCGGATAACCGGACCTTCAGGCTCCGCCCACCTACCTCCAACTGGCACCACCCACTTACACACCTGTGGGGGCTGGCGTCCCTGCCCAGTCTCCAAACACTAGGTCTGAGCCTGAGTGGGAGGAGGAGAACTTTAGGATTCTGCGAGGCTGGCTCTTAGAAGCAGTGGATGAGAAATTGTGTAGTCTGGGCCCAGTTCCCTGGCCACGCAGGACACTCTTAAGAGAAGGGACTCATTTCCACATCGACGGCCTTACAAGGGAGATCAGAAGGCACAGCCTTTTGGGGAAAGCCTTTTGTTGTCTTGTTGTTAATTATAATTATGGCTGCTTGGTTATTTACTACTGCTAAATATTTGGCTTTGCTGAGGGACCATTCTCAGCTGGGATCGGGGGCGGGTGGGCAGGAGAAAAAAATCTCGATGAGGACAATGAAGGGGCCGATTCCGAGGAAAAAGGCCCAGAGACCGCCAGCCGCCTCTCAGGAACTCATAGTGTGGTGGGGGCGAGGTGGGCTTTTAAGTCAGAGGCGCGCGGTGGTCGGTTCCCAGATGTGCCAACGCCGGGTCTCTCCAGTTCGGCCGGCGGCGGTGGCCACGCCTGGAACGACCTTTCCAGCATCAGTAGCAGCCGCAGCAAACCCGCCGGACAAATCCCACCCCGGGCCCCATGAGTCCAATCCGTCTTGCTTGAGAGGCGACGCTGCTCGGGAAGCAAAGGGCGGGGAGGGGAAATCCAAGCCTTTGGGGGCTCCCGACAGGTGTTTGGGGGAGAGGGCGGAGCCGTAATAGAGAGGATGAGGGAGGGGCGGTGCTGCCCCTTTAAGAGGCGGTGGCCGAACCGGGACCTTTTCTCTTTCCCCGGAAGGAGAGCGAAGCCGCGGCTGGGCGAGCAAGGTGGGGAGGTGCGGAGCTGGGCTTTGGGAGGCGGGGCGCGCGCGGGGGGGTACCCCTCCCTTCGGTCCTCCTTGCGGTGGACGGGTCTGCCTGCCCAGATCCGCCGCCCAGCGGGGATCCAAGGCATCTGTGCGGCCCGGGGGGCTCGGCCGGGACAAGCTAGGGGCACGGTGCCCGGGGCGGGTGGGCGGTGACCCGACGCAGGGCAAGCGGAAGAATAGATTCGCGGACCTCCGAGGGGAACCTGAGAGCGCAGACCTTGAGCGGACGTGAAACCGGCGCGGTCCGGGGGCCGGGAACTGCTCAGCGCTGCAGGGCTCCACGGCGCTGCCCGCCCGAGCGTTTCCAGTGGCGCGGGGAGCAGGTGAACAGGTCCTCGCTCACAGCTCCACGCCCTCACGCGCTCTCGCCCCGGCCTCCGCTCCCGCTTGCAGCCATGGGCCCGGGTCTCCGCCTCGCCACCCGCGTCCCACGCCAGATGCTTTGCGCGCTGGCCTTGATGGTGGCCGCTGGCGGCCGCATTGCCTCTGCTTTCAACCTGGACACCCAATTCCTGGTGGTGAAGGAGGCCAGGAACCCGGGCAGCCTCTTCGGCTACTCGGTCGCCCTCCATCGGCAGACGGAGCGGCGGCGGCGCTACCTGTAAGTGAGGCTGGCGGGGGTGGGTTGGGAGAGAGAGCGTGTGTGTGCAGAGTGCGGATCCGAAGCTGAGTCCGAGTCCTGGCCCGCGGGCTTCCGGGCCTGATTGCCGCTAGCTCCTTCGCCTGCTGAGTCTTGGCGGGAAGTGGAGGGATTGGGCGTGGGATGAGGGGCAGTAATCATTGGCAAGTGTTGACCCAGCCAGAGGCTGTCTAGACGCAGCCGCTCGTCCCCTTTAAACCTCTCTGGGTAGCAGAAGTGGGGTTCTCGTTCCTGAGCCTCCTTCCATTCTGAGAAATAAGTACCTAGAGTACCGCATGCCTCTTCTCTCCAGGGCTGGGAGCTTGGGGAAACTGCAAGTGGATAAACACCTAGTGGATCCCCCTTCCCTGTTTTCTAGGAAGAACCTAAGGGCACATGTATTTAAGCCTGCTCCCTTTATACCTCGCATTTAGTCTGCGGCCACGCTGCCAGCCACACCCTCTGCAGAGCCAGACTGGAGGGCTTCTCAACCCGCTTGGCAGTTGGGGTGAGGCGATGGTGGTGGGGCGAGTCTTGGCGTTTGGAGCTGTCCAGGAGCTCTCTCTGACCCCTTGAGGGTGGGGGAGTAGAAGAGAGAGGAAGGTCTTTCCCAATTCCTGCTTAGTCTCCTTCCCCCGCACCTCCTGCACCAACCCAGCAGTGACACCCTCTCACCAGACATCTTTCCTGCATTCCACAAATTCATGTTGAATCTTCAACCCTGAGTGTGTTTGTTTGGTTTGAAGAGGGAAATGGTGTTTTTCTCTTTCTTCTGTTCTCCTTCCCCGACAGCTGCAAGGAGAAGGAGGGGAAGAGCTAGGCATAGGGAAGAGAGGGGAAGGAGATTGCATCCAGCTGCTCCTGCCTACCCCACCCCCACCATACACACCCATGTCCAGAGGGGCATGTCCAGGTTTCAGATGTTTCTCTGCCATGGACTCAGTATTCTGAGGTCAGCATTTGGGAAAGAGGACACCTAGGGAAGGTGAGGCTGCCCCAGGAGGGAAGGAGTTTAAGACAGGTCAGGCAGGCCCCGTCACTTTAGGCTGGATGACCAGCCAGACCTCTGCTCCTACCTGGTGTCTGACCCGGTTGAGCAAGAGGACCTTGTCAGAAAAAGGGTGTGTTGAAACCTCTCCAAGCTCTGGCTGGGGCCTGCAGAAACTTGAGGAAGCTTGGAATGTCCAAAGTCCAAACTCTGCCCCGGCCTTGGCTCTAGCCCTGCTGGCCCAGCCCCTGTCCAGTCTACCTACCTGAACTTGGCCTCGATTCTATCTACCTTCTGCCGAGGCTAGGGCCACCACACCCTTCCCAGCTTGGCTCCAGCAGCTGTGGTCTGGCCTTGGCCAACCCTCCATCTTTTGGAGACCCTAAGTGACCATCAGCACAAGTTTCTATATTGATGCTCTTTCTGCCCCCACCCAAAAAAAGATTTTCAGATTTTTCCATGCGGAAGCTGCATGATATAAGGCAACATAATGTAGAGAAGATTTAAAAAGCAAGAGGAAATAATGGAAAGCTGGAGTCAATAAAGGATCCTGCACCACCACCACCACCTTAGCTATGTGACCTTGAGCAAGAAATTTCCCTTCTCTGGGCCAGTTTTCCCTAAAGAGGGGCTGGACCTGAATCTATATTCTCCTTCTCCGTTGCCCTATAAGAGGCAACTTGGCATTGTGGAGAGAGAAGAAGCTCCAAGTTTCTGTTGCCAACTTCCTATCTTGAATCCGTCACTAATATCTGAGCCTTAATTTCCTCACCTGTCAGGGGAAGGAGAATGGGGTGATAGTGGGGCTTTAATAAGTTAATGTGTGTAAAATAGTCTGCATATGCCAACACAGAGCTGACGGCTCTTGTGCTAAAGCCGGAACCTGGATGCACCCTCACCTTCCCATGGCCTTCAACCAAGATGGCTGAGCAGAGGGCTCTACTTTTCTTCCTGAGCAGGTTGAGATGGCATTAGGCCTGCCAAGAGCCCAGAAAGTTCTAAAACTAATGAACCTTAGAAAGGCAAGTTGTTCTAGATAGAGTTCGGAGTAATTCTCTTGGGTATCTTCAGTCCTTCCCAGGGTTAGTTCTAGATCTTGGCTCATCTCCTCACCCCCACCATCTCACTGAATTCTGCTCCTTGTCCCTTTGGGAGAGCCAACTGGCCCAGCTGGGCTTAGCTGCAGCCAGCTGTGTAGCCAGATGTGAACAGCTGCCCAAGTACACAGCTCAGGGGAACGAGCAACTCAAGTTGCAGTCTTCAAAGTCCCTTTGGAAAAAGGGGAGGGTTCATGGTCCTGAAAAGCTCTGCCTGGGGTTCATAGGTTTTCTGGAGGTGCAGGGACCCTTGAAAGTATATATAAAATCATGTGTGTTTACACAGTGTTCTGGGGGCAGGAGGAGGGGAGAGTATAGCTTTCATCAGATTCTCAAAGAAGGCCTTATTTCAGAAATGGTTAAAAACCCAGGTGTGTACCCTCTTTTCTCCCTATCACCTCCATCTCTGGACTGGGGTTCCCTGCCTACAACATCAGAGGCTTACCCCAACCCAGGCCCCAGTTTCTCAGTCTCTGGGTGTGGGAGGTGAGGAGCAGGGCAGAGGACCAGTGGGGAAGCCGAGGGACTATTCTTAGGACTATTCCTAGGACTATTCACTGACCCCCTGCCCCCAGCACCTGCTCTTTATTCCTTCCTGGGAATCCACGTGTCCTTGTCTGGCCTGACCTTGTGGGCTATGGGGGAGATACCTCTGGGGCCCTCCTTTCCCTTTTGTCTTTGCCTGGCAATGAAGGTTTCTGGGAAGCCTGGGGCTGGGGTGGCTGCAGCTCCTGGAAGATGAGGTCATACCTGAGGGAGGCAGGAACTAGGATTACCTGCTGTGCTCTCCTAAAACATGTTTCCCTGGGCAGAGCAGCCACCTGGCAGCCTCCGAGGCTCGTTCCAGAGGAAATGGGAAGAGCAGCTGCGGCTGCAGGCAGAAGGCCTGCGTGCGTCGTGTCCTTTTCCTCTCTCCAATGACGAGTTCAGGCCAAGGAGCTTTAAATTAGGTGGGAGTCAGGGGAAGCCTGATCTTTCAGAAAAGTAAGTGAAAGGGGCTTGGTCAGAGCTAAACAAAGGAGGAAGAGGATGTCCGTCGCAGCAGGAGAAATCGAGATTAGATGACATGAAGAATGCCCTAACGGATCAAATATGAAGAAAACACTAAGGAGCACGGGAGAGGGGAAGAAGTGAGAAAAACAGCCTTGTTCTTTTTTATCAAAGTCTTAGGCCAAGGCTTCTTTTCCCCGTCCCCTCTCATTCTATTGCTTCTTCCAGCTTGTTGCTCTGGTTCTAGGGCTGAGTCACCAGAGGAGAGAGGGGGCTGGATGGGCAGCAGGGGAAGTAGGGGGAGGACAGAGAGGGCTGCAGTTTCAGCTACCATAGGAACAGCCTCTGGGGAGTTGGCTAATTCGGGCAGCGGAGCTGGCACAGAACTGAGATCTAGGCATCTGAGAGCTGACCCCACCCCAGCCCTGGCTCAGAGCTGGAGCATCCCCCTACCCAACCTGCCTGAGGTGGAAGGGTGCCCTGAGGAATGACATGTGGGCCAGCTGGCCTGTGTGCTAGACCCTCTGGCTCACTCCATGTCAACTGAAATCTTCCCACTGGAGCCACCCCAACACCCCCTTGAGGTGAGGAGTCTGGGAAGTTGACTTTTATAGACTGTTTCTCTGAGCATCACCCCACCCTAGTGCCCCCAGGGGAAACTTCTTTACTTTGGGGTAAGCCAGCCTGGAACCCTGCTATCCCTGGGTCCCATTCCCTGGCCTCTTCAGATTCTACTGCTTTCTATTTGACTGTGCCATTAGCTTTGAACTGCCTGGAGAAAAGTGATGGGGCAGGAGTGAGGAAGCGCTTTTCTAGAACTCGGAGCTCAGGGGGCTCCCCAGAGGCCAGGAGGGGCTGTCTGGTTGGAGCCAAAGGAGAGGATATAGAGACAGCTGTTTGAAAGCCCTTAAGAGGTCATTTTGCCCCACCCTCCTACCTTCCACAGGGGCTCCCTGCCCACCTACCCCAGCCCAGCCAGACTCCAGGAGAGGTTTGATCTGATCTCCTTTCTTTCTTGCTCCAAGAGCTAGGCAAAGCCTCACACCTAACCCCCTCCCTTCTCATTGCTGCTGGTAGGGTGGGCTCAGTAGTAGTCTAGAAGGGGTCAGTTTTTAGACTCTGATCTGGACCAGACCCAACAGCAGGCTGCAGAGTGCTCATTTGCATGTTAATTTGCATTGTCTTTGCATATCAGTGAGGTCTCTCCCACCCCCTGGATTCTCCCATACCTGGCTGTGGCTGAAGGCAGCTGGACCAGACCCTCTGCTTACCCGCCTTCCCCCATCCACTCTCAGTCCTCTGGCTGTAGACCCATTGGATCCTGGGCTGGCAGCCAGAGGGCCTTAAAGGGCCTCTGAGCAGTCCAAGTTAGAACTAAAAATACTCCAGGGGGGTGAGGGTGGGGGCTCCCAATGGAATCTCTGGGGAGGGAGGGGCCTGGGATTAGGGCACTGGTCCTGCCCCACCCCAGTCAGTAGGCACAAGATTGCTGCTGGGTGAGGGCCGGGAGGGTATAGATGATAAGGAAATTTATTTCAATCCAACTGTCATTCATACCCAGCTCCGCCTGCTTGGTTCCCCAGGAAACTTAGAGGAGGGGTCCCTCGACTGACTCCCTCAGACATCTTGGGCAGGGCAGAATCAGAGGCAGCAACACTACTGTTGCATGGCTCCCCCTGGGAGGCAACCTCTGGGCTCCCCAGGGACCCCTTCCCCACTGAGGGAGGCCTGGACCCACCCCTTCAAGGTCATTGTAGCTAACCTGCAGCCTCCACCTCCAGCCAGATCTGAGCTCTCACCCTAGACTGACTCTCTGCCAGGGCCCCACCCCCACCTTAGTGATAACCTGGTTTCCTTAGGCCTTAGAAGTGCTACCATGTCCCGTCCTCTGCTCCCTCTAAAAAATTGGACTAGTCTGTTAGTTGCCCTCTCCTCCAGATTCCCTAACCTGGTGGGACTGAAATTGCTGGGTGCCTGGGAGGAGGTGTGGGGGTGTGCTAGGGCCAGTCCTGGTGCCACAGGAATCAGACGACAGTGCTCACGTTGGCCATGGCTTCGTTGTCAGAAAGAAAGAACCCATTGCTCCCAAACAACCCTAGAGATTGGCGGGACAGCTGCTGTCCCCATTTTACAGATGAGGCACTCAGGGCTCAGAGAGGGAAATGAAATTTCACCTCGAGGCAGAACAAACCCTAGAACCAGGCCCTTAGGCTCCCAGGCTGAGATATTTCTTTCCCACAGGCTGTGGCTTCCCTCTCTCACCTATCAGGCATGCCAGGGGTGATGGCCAGGGGTAGTCAGGCAACAGACTCACCAGGCACCCTCTCCAGGCCAGACAGAGGGTGACTAACCAGCCCGGCTGCCACACTGGCCCCCTGCCAGCCCTCCTGCCTAGAACTGCTCTGCTTAACAAGGCTGCACCCCTTTTCCCAAGAACACTTCCCCAGGGTGAGGGCTAAGCTGAGATGTGAGGTGCGAGCAGGGATTTCACCCCCTTCCCAGTACCCCCAGGCAGTGCATTCCTGACAGCCAGTGGGCGGAGGCACCCAGGCCCCAACATGCCCAGGGCCTGGCCTGCCCACTCCCTGCAACCCTCACTAACAGGAGGTGTAGGCGGGGCGTAGCTCGGCACTTTCAGACTCTGGCAGGAGGCCCAGAGCCCAGCTTCTGAGCTGGGAGCCTCAGGGTGATAGTGTTGCTGGGCCCAGATGGAGGGGTTCCTAGGAGGTACCTGCCATCCAGGAGGCTGAGTCCATCAGGATGGAGGAGGTGGTCCTGGCAGAATGCCCAGAACTGCAGAGGGATGATGCCGAGAGAGCAGGAATGGTAGAACAGGATTCTCAAACTAGGGTGCACAATATTTGGGGTGCATGTTAAATATGCATGTTCCAGGGCTCCAACCCCCAGATTTGATTCAGATGGTCTATGATACAATGGGGAATTTGCCTTTTTAACACATATCCCAGGGATTACTGATGCAGGCGGTCCAAAGACTGGTTTTTGAGATATTATTTTAAGGCTGATCCCCTGCCTTCCTGTCCTCTAGTCACTTCCTTGGTATGAGATGGGTTACCAGGGCCCAAGCACCCTTGTAGGAACTTGTAGTCAGTGTCCATAAAGATGGACAGGCTGGGGACAAGGTAGTAGTCCTCACCCATCCCCACTCTCATACCCACCTTCCAAGAACACTGCCCTAGGGTCACATTGTCCAAAATGGCAGGTACCCAGTCCCACCAATCACCCATGTGCCTGTGTTAAGGTGGCAGTGGGAGATAAACATCAGTAAGAGCCCAAGCCTCCTAGACCTAAGTCCTCAGATAGCCTAGAGAGGAAGGACCCGGGTTTCCAACATCCGACGCCATCCCACTCCTTGTATGTTCTCCCCCAGGACCCCCTGTAAGTTAGACCCTGCTCCAGAATTCCTCCAGTTCTGCTCTCTTCAGGTTTACCTTCATCTCAGAGGCCAACTCATTCCTTTCAAAACCCAGATCTGCCCATGTCACTCCCTTACTTAAGATCCGTCCATGACTTCCCCAAGACCCTTCGTACCCTGCCTTCTTGCCCCTCCCCATGTTCCCAGATTCCAGCTGTATCAGGGCCCTGCAAATCCCTGAGTCACCCTGCTTGCTCATGCTTCCTGGCCCTTGAACATACCGTACTTGTGCCTGAAGTACCCTTACTCCCCTTCTTTACTTGGTGAACAGTGGTCATCGTCCTGAGACTCAGACCAGGTCCTCTCTTCTGTGGGCTTCCCTGACTGCCACTCATGCAGAATCTGGGCTGGTTTGATCCCTGCTTTCCTTTCATGAGGCACTGACTGCAGGTACCTGCTTCCTTGCCTGCCTTCCCCTTCACTGGGCACTCCCGAAGGGCATGGGCTGGAATCTATTTGTCTCTGACCCCAGAGCCTGGCTCACATAGCCCGGCACAGAGCAGATGCTTAGTAAAGGCAAGTTGTTTGAAGTGGGCTTTGGAGAGTCTGAGCCCAGGCCCCCCCTACCTCCTTGCCCCTCAGGCTCCTGGCTGGTGCCCCCCGGGACCTTGCTGTGCCTGATGGCTATACCAACCGGACCGGTGCTGTGTACCTGTGCCCACTCACTGCCAACAAGGACGACTGTGAGCGGATGGACATCAGAGAGAAAAGTGAGGGGAAGGGGCTGGGGATCGATGCTGGGTCAGGAGCCTGGTGGAGAGGGTAGCACAGAAAGAAATGGTCTGGAGGAGATAGAAGTTTCCCTTCTTGTCCATCTAAGAGGGAGTCCTAGAGGAGAGTGGGACCCTGTGGGATTTGTGGACCTCAGACTGTGACGGGCTGGGGAGAGGGAATAGGGAGGGCTGCACTGCTGGAATGGAGTACCCAAGAGGGACCAACCCCTGCCCTCTGGAGGCTCCAGGCAGTAGGAGGATGAGGTGCCCTGGTTCATGTTCCCTCCCATGCTCACAGGTGACCCTGACCATCACATAATTGAGGACATGTGGCTGGGGGTGACTGTGGCCAGCCAGGGCCCTGCAGGCAGAGTCCTGGTAAGTGGGCGCTTACTGTCAGCACCCCCCTCCTCCAGCCCTCTCCTTCATCTCCCAGGAGCTGTGAAGGAAAGTGTTTGGTACATGAGCTGGGGTCTTGCAGATGTCCATTTCTGTGGCTGTCTGTGTCCCTTGCGTATCCTTCGATCCTTCATTTGCGGGGGTGGGGTGGGGGGGAGTGTCCAGCATAGCCTGGGTCCTGTCTGGATCGCCCACTTCCTCCCTACTCACCCTCACCCTCATTCTTGCAGTGCTCACCCTTCATGGGAACAAGCTGAGGGAACTTCAAGGAGGAAAGGGCAGACAGGGCCTCAGGGCCCTGCAACGTGGTCTTGATCCTTACTGGGAGGCTGGCTGGTGGAAGAAGCATAGCCCTGCTGACCCCAGCTCACCCGGATTGGGTTTGGGGCCACTCCCTGCTGACAGTCGTCACCTCCTGCCCACATTGCTCAGTGCCAGCCCCTAGGGTGTCAATTTCTGAGTCCCAGATAGACAAATATTTTTCATTTTTAAATTGATATAAAATTTACATATATCAAAATGTACAGATTTTAAGTGTCAGTGAGTTTTGACCAATTACATACCCGTGTATGTAATTCATTAAAGAAATAGCATATTTTCATCACTCCAGAAAGTGTGCCCCTTCCAATCGTCACCCCATAGCCAGCACTGCTATGATTTGTCACTTTTGAACACTGTTTTAAGCTCCGAGTTTGCATCAGTTCACTGAAAACACCTTTTGTAGACCCCTGTTATGGATGGTGTGGGTATTAGAACCTGGGTCCTTCAGCATCATCTGCTCACCCATCCATTCATTCAATAAGTTTTTAGTGAGCACCTACTGTATGCCGGTTCTAGGAACTTAGTGGTGATTCAGGTCAGGCTTGGCCCTGTGTGAGTGATGCTCACAACTGAAAGGAACACAGAAAGCAAGCCCACAAGACCTAGGCTTGGATTTTGCCTGGCCCCTGGCTGTTTTAACAAATACCCTATTCTGATTGATTTGCCCAGTAACTACTGAGCACCTCCAGTGTGCCAGGAGAAGCTCCGAGAGAGACAGTGCAAGCAGCCTAGTGCTTAACAGCTCAGACTTCAGAGTCGGACAGCCTTGGTTTGAACATTCTCTGCCTCTCTAGAAGTGAGATCTTAAGCAGAAACCGTTTCCTTGTGCCTCAGTTTCCCTATCTAAAATGGGAAAAGTAAATGTCCCTACTCCATAGGGTTGTTAAGGAGCTTAAAAGAGTTAATATGTGAAGAGCTTAAAATTGTGACTGGCCTTTAGTAAGTACTCATTAAGTGTTAGCTGCTGCTATTATTTCGTTGTTAAATTATTTTAATGGTGGTCTTTTGGTTAAGAGGGCAAGGTTATCTGGGGACAGCAGAGAAGCAGGTTCCTTAATCTCCTTGATATCTAGCTCCTCCTGGACCCTAGAGCCTGAACCCCACATTCCCTCACCCTTTCCCCTTTCATTTTGCCAAGATCTCTGAACCACTCTCAAATCAGTACCTTCTGGCCTTCCAAAAAGTGTTTCAAACCTTCAGAGCAGATTTCTGAGCTCTAGACAGGAGCTGCAGGTCGAGGCATCACTGTGGGAAGAAAAGCCAAGAGGCTCCTTTCGGCTCCTCCCCCACAAAGCCAGAGGAGCACAGGGCCAAGGAGATGGCTGGCCCTGGGTCCCTGCTGCAGACTCAGGCTGTGTGCTGGGGTGGGGTCCCCAGGTCTGTGCCCACCGCTACACCCAGGTGCTGTGGTCGGGGCTGGAGGACCAGCGGCGCATGGTGGGCAAGTGCTATGTGCGGGGCAATGACCTAGAGCTGGACCGCACTGATGACTGGCAGACCTACCACAACGAGATGTGCAACAGCAACACTGACTACCTGGAGACGGGCATGTGTCAGCTGGGCACCAGTGGCGGCTTTACCAAGAACACTGTGTACTTCGGTGCTCCCGGTGCCTACAATTGGAAAGGTGGGGACCATGGGGGAAAAGGAGGAACAGAGACCACCTAGTCAGTCACTGGACAGCCAGCTGAGACCCTCCACACTATAGGATAGAAGAGACAGGACTCCTTGGCCAATATTAGCAACCGCCACAACCTCTACTATTTTAAAGCACTGTGTGCTAGAGGCTTTACACATATTATCTTAATTAATCTTAAAATACTCTAGGAGGCAGGTATTATTATACTCATTTTACAGAAAACTGAACCTCAGAGAAGTGAAGTAAATTGCCCAAGCCAACAGCAAGTTTGAAACCTGAATTAGAACGCAGGTCCATTTGACTCCAGTTTAACCATTTAAAAACTTATTTAAAAAGTGAATAACTACTAAATGGTACAGTAGGTTTTGGTAAAATAAAGAGTAAAAGTGCCCCTCCATTCCCTCGTCCCATTTCCCAGCTTATACTACCAAGAATCTTGTGGATCATCCAGACTTATCTTTAACACACACACAAACAGAATCAAACTAAACACGCTGCTCTGCTACCTTCTCTTTTCATTTTTCAATAAACAGGGTGGTTTTTTGTTTGTTTGTTTTTGTTTTTGTTTTTTTTTCATGTCAATACATATAGGGCAATCTTTTGGGGGCTGCAGAGTAAAACCTTTTATCAAGACCCATGCTTGTAACTACCATGCCACCCCCTGATGGTCCACACCCCTTCCATCTTTGCCTCTCCACCACACAGGTTGTAGCAACAGGGACTCTTTACCCCTTACTGTACCTGATTGTTGCAGAATCAACAGGCAGAGGGAGCCCAGAATCTTGTCCTCTTGGCCAACAGGTGGCCTGGGGCATAGACACACCTCTGGGTTCACCTGAGGCCGAGGCCTCTGCTCACCCCTATAGTCCTGCCTCTCACCCCCTAGTCCTTTAGAACCTTGGCGGGGTTGCAGGTGCTCTCCAGCAACAGAAGCCAGGTAGGCAGGCTGAGTTTGGGGGCAGGACCAGGAGGAGATAATGGCATGGAGTCTGCCCTCAATGTCTAGAATTGGAGAAATGTCATCCAGTATCCAGGGGCCTGGATGACCAGATTCCAGCCATGTCTCTATAACTAGCTCCCCATCACTGAGACTTGCTTTTCTCATCTGCAAAATAAGAGTCATTATCTTGTATCACAGAATAGTTAAAGAGGAAGTGATTTGCAAGTGACGAAGTAATCACAAATATTTTTAAAAGGTTATTATCCTTCTCTGGGGAGGGTGCCTGGACTGATGGAGGAAAGGGATGGTGACTTATACTTCCCCTCCCCAAATCCTTGTGAAGGAAACAGTTACATGATTCAGCGGAAGGACTGGGATTTATCTGAATACAGTTACAAGGGCCCAGAGGACCAAGGAAACCTCTATATTGGTGAGTCCAGTTGTGGTTGCCCAATGGGTGGAAGAGGAAGAGGGGGTCTCAGGCCCTGGAAGGCTAGCCCTCTCACCTTCAGATGGAAGAGTGAGGCCGGGGTGCAGGTGTGACTAGTGGCCTTTCGTTCAACTAGTATTTATTGAACACCACCTGTATGTACCCAAGATGCAAAGCCCTTACCCTCACAGAGCTCACAGTCCAGTATGCAGGCAGGACTGGGCACTGGGCATTCAATGTTCACTTTCCTGCCCAGCTTCAAATAGAGGAATAGAAGATAATGGGTTTAGATAGAAGGAGACCATGTTTACTGGGGCCTTGATTGACCACCTTCCTTCCTTCCCAGGGTACACAGTGCAGGTGGGCAGTGCCATCCTGCACCCCACGGATATCACCATTGTGACAGGTGCCCCACGGCACCAACATATGGGCGCTGTCTTCTTGCTGAGCCAGGAGGTAGGCGGAGACCTGCGGAGGAGGCAGGTGCTGGAGGGCACACAGGTGGGCGCCTATTTTGGCGGTGCCATTGCCCTGGCAGACCTGAACAATGATGGGTGAGAATCCAGGGACATTCTCTGGGGCCAGGGAGAATGGTGAGGGGGACGGGCTTGCCAAGGCAGGGAACTGGAGGCTTGTAATTTTTCATTCGTTTGCATGTTGTTTGCAGGGATTTGCAAGTCAATTTTGCCTGTTGATTTGCAATTAGACTTGATGGGATTTGGGGTATCTGCACGTCAGTTGCTTGACACCTGCATCTCTTTGTCTATGCCGGTCATTTGTATGGCTCTAGTGGACGTGGGCTGTTTCGGTGTGATCTGTGCCTATATGGCTTCTCTGCATGTGTTTTCTATTAGATAGGTTATATTGGCATTGCATGTCTTTCCCACGACCTATGACCAGAGATGCCTTTGTACAGCTGTGTGCCCTGGCACAATTGTGCCTACTAAACAAGAGTTATGCTGCATATCTGGGGCTGACCTCACACTCCCATTTCCCCCTCCTTTCCTGTGCAGGTGGCAGGATCTCCTGGTGGGTGCCCCCTACTACTTTGAGCGGAAAAAGGAGGTAGGGGGTGCCATCTATGTCTTCATGAACCAGGCAGGCACCTCCTTCCCTGCCCACCCCTCCCTCCTTCTTCACGGTCCTAGTCACTCTGCCTTTGGCTTCTCCGTGGCCAGCATTGGTGACATCAACCAGGATGGATTCCAGGGTATGAGCCAGCACTCCCACCCCAGCACCCCCACTGACTGAGTGCCAGCTGCATACCAGGTTTGACAGGGCCAGAGGAGGAGATGGGATGGGGCCCAGGCCTGAGGAGCTCGCGGCAGTACTAGAGGATGCACAGAGGGAAACAGCAGAGGCGAGGAGTGGACATGCCACTGGGCATCGAAGGCTGTGCTGAGTGTGCACAATGGAGGGGAGCAGAAAGGGTGCATCATGAGTGTGGGGTTCTCGCCGGACATGCCCAAATCTAATAGGTGTGAGGTGTTCACATCAGAGATGAGGCTGGAGAGGTAGTATGGGGGTGGGGTAGAAGTTTTGAAAGCCAGGCAGAGGAACTGGGGCTTTATGTTTGGATGATGGTAGAGGGGTATCCAGAGGAGGTTTTGGGTCAGAGATGTAATGTGATAAGCTTGGTACCTTGGTATCTTGAAAGATCATTCTGGATGGATGGTGGCGGTGGCAGGGGGGAAATCAAGGCTGGGGTATTAAGATCAAGAATGTAATGTATCAGATGAGAGAATTTAAGACCTAGGATAAGGTGGGAGCCCCAGATATAGAGGATGTCACCAGAACTCTGTAGCACTTAGGGACCAACCAGACCTGGATGTCAGGAAGAGTGACAGATCAAGAGGCTGAGCCTGCTTGCCATGGGAGCACCTGGCTTATATGGAAGTCACTTCTCTGGCATCCTCAGTTTCCCAGAACATAGCTGAAACCCAAAAAGAAGGCAAAGGAACCTCTAAAGAGGCAAAACAGGTGCCAGAAAGTTCAGTTAATAGAGCCCAAGCACTTACTGATACGGAAGGCATCCAGTTTCCACTCAAGACCTACTTATTCTTCCTTTACGTACTTTTCTAGCAAGCTTGGCATTCTGGTTACTTAACACCTTATCAGATCTAAGGCAGCAAACTAGGAGGTCAGTGAAGTTTAAGAAGCTAAACCATTTTGAATTTATTTGTGAAAATAATAGTGAGAATTTTAAAAATCTGGACATTTTAACAAGTAAAGTTCACTATAGTGTTGTGATTAAAATCCAAGCCTGCCATGTTAGACAGACATGAGCTCCAATATCCTTTTCTCTACTCACTAGCTGTGTGACTTTGGGTTTTCTGAGGCTGTTTCCTCATCACAAAGTGGGGACAGTAGTACCTACTGCCGGCACTCTCGTGAGGATTAAACGAGTGCTTGATAACTATCTGACAAAGTAAACAATGGGGAACATCTGCTTTTGTGACCCTACTGGTAAATGACATGAAAAATACAGGTGTCTGGAGGGGAGGTTGTAGGGGAGATGGAAAGCACTGTAATAAGGGAAAATAAACATCAGCCAGCGGTCAGGAATCTGGAGTGTAGGCCTCCCTGAGACATTTACTTGCTTTGTGACTTTAGGCAAGTCACTTCCCTCCTTGGACCTATTTTCCGACATATAAAAGGAGGCAACTGGGTGCCCAGTGGTCCCAGTTTTAATCTTGAGCTGCAGAGCTCCGTTCCCTGATGGTCTGAACACTACCTGGCCAGGTGGAGTCAAGGCCGTGCTGGGCTCTGTGGCTGGAGCACAGGGTTGGGGATAGGTGGGGCCCCCAGTCCCCGAAGTGACCCCATTCTGCCTCTCTTCCCCAGACATTGCTGTGGGAGCTCCATTTGAAGGCTTGGGAACAGTGTACATCTATCACAGCAGCTCCAGGGGGCTTCTCCAACAGCCCCAGCAGGTATGGATGGATAAGGACTCAGGGAGCCTACCCTCCTTTCGCTTACCCACCCCCTCTCTATTCCCCCTGGGCCTCATTCCCCAGAGCCTATCCCAGAGTTTGCCCACATCTCTCCCCCTACTCTCAGATAATCCACGGAGAGAAGTTGAGACTACCTGGCTTGGCCACCTTTGGCTACTCCCTGAGTGGGCGGATGGATGTGGATGAGAACTCCTACCCAGACCTGCTAGTGGGGAGCCTTTCAGACCGCATCGTGCTTCTGAGGTGAGCCAAGGCGACAGTGGATAGGGGCCATTCTCTCCTTCAACCCTGTCTGCATGGAGCCCTAGCTCTGTCCACTGTCAACGCTGGGTCCACACAAGCCTGAGTCTTGGCCTGGCCTGGCTTGGGGCAGCAGGAGGTGCTGATATCTATGTATTTTTTATGCAGGGCGCGGCCTGTTATCAACATCCTCTATAAGACCTTGGTGGCCAGGCCTTCTGTGCTGGACCCCACACTCTGCACAGACACCTCTTGGTGAGACTCTCAGCTCCTGCTCTGCCCACCCACTCCTTCTTATGTATAGGCAGGCCAGAAGGGGCCCTGACTCCCAAACCCCTTCCCTGGCATCTCCTGATACACCACCATTAGTTGATTCTTGGGGTAAGCATTGCCCTCCCTAACCAACCTCATTGAAAAGCAAAATTCGTTGCAGAAGGGTATGGATGAATTGGGAGGCGGGGGTAGAGGCAATGAGGCATGGTGGTCTGGACCACCTGCTTCAAATCCTAGCTATGCCCACTGCAGTGGTAGGGGTGGGCTCTGTGGAGTGAGATCCTGGAGGAGGAAGGATGAGGGAGACAGGTGGACAGATGTTGGGAAGAAGAGAGAGCCACCTTGAGCAAATTATTAATCTGAGTCTCAGATTCCTTGCCTATAAAACAAAGCTAATAATAACCAATTCACAGGGTCGTGATAATTAAATGAGCTAATGTACAAAAATCCCTTAGCATGGTGCCCTGTGTACCCTAAGTGCTCAAAAAATGTTAGTCACTATGATGTGACCGTGGTGGTGATGACCCCCCATGTCTTTGTGTGGATATTGGATCAGAAGGCAAAGGCAGACAGAGGAGGGAAGCATGGGGGTAGGTGGTAGAAAGGGGTCTGGACAGGGGATCCTGCACAAGACCGGTTGGGCCACAACTGACAAATGACTTCAGGCAACTCCTCTGCTCTCAGGGCCTCAGTTTCCCCATTGGTGACCTCTTTCCCTGTTTTCTATGGCTCTGTTGGGAGTGGGGAGGAAAGAACCCAGGGACACCCATGATCAGCGATGTGGACTCCCCAGTTTTGCCCCTGCCTTTCCCCTGAAGGATCCTGTTGCCCTTTGCCCAGTAAAGGTGAGAGCTAGGGCCTGGATCTGGGTCCCGCAGTGACCAGGCCCTCCTCTACGTCCCCTGCCCTCCAACAGTGTGCAGGTGGAGCTGTGCTTTGCTTATAACCAGAGTGCTGGGAACCCCAACTACAGGCAAAATATCAGTGAGTGCTGGGGTGCAGGGTGAGGGGGGGCATGCTCACCTGGTTACTTGCTGACCACCTCATCCTCCTCCTGCAGCCCTGGCCTATACACTGGAGGCTGACCGGGACCGCCGCCCACCCCGACTTCGCTTTGCACAGAGCCAGTCAGCTGTCTTTCATGGCTTCTTCTCCATGCCCGAGATGCGCTGCCAGACGTTGGAGCTGCTCCTGATGGTGAGGGAGGGGCCAGGGGAAGGCCATGGGCTCCACATCCCTGGAGGAGGTAGCCAGCAGGTCAAGGGTGGGGGACTGGGGTCTCCCCAGGGAATGAGTTGGGGGAGGTGTGCCTGGAAGGCCATAGGTTTTCAGGAGGTACAGTGCACAGCACCCAGCACTTGGCAGAGGAGAGACAGAGACCCGCAGAGTGGGGATGGGGCTAAAGGGCTCTTCACCTTTGAGAAGAATATGGGGTGCGAGACTCTTTGTTCAGCTAAGCTCTTGGAAAAGGGGTCCATGAGTTGGGAACAAGCTCAGCTCCTCTCTGGGACATCGGGGAGGAAAGGGAGAGCTCGACCTGGGAACCTAGGCATGAAGGGAGGTTCATACCACCCCAGAGGAATCTCTGGGCAGGAGGAGCCCCATCATCTCATTGTGGATCAGGGTGGTAGAAAGGGGGTCAATTGGTGATCGAACCAGAGTGGAGTTCAGCCTTACTGGGGGGTTTTCAGGGTGGAAGGGGCCCCAGCTCCTCTCTGGGGGCTCAAAGTGGTGTGAGGATTCAACTCACCCGGGAGGGCAGTGCAGAGCTGGGCTCAGCTCGTCCTCCTTCCTAGGACAACGTCCGTGACAAACTCCGTCCCATCATCATCTCCATGAACTACTCTTTATCTTTGCGTATGCCGGAGCGCCCCAGGCTGGCGCTGCAGTCCCTGGACGCCTACCCGGTCCTCAACCAGGCGCAGGCTCTGGAAAACCACACTGAGGTGGGCGGGGCCAGACTGAAAGGGCGGGGCTGGGAGGGCTGTGGGATGAGAGGGCACTGTGGGTAATGGGATTTTCACGCCTCCGGCCACTTCCAGGTCCAGTTCCAGAAGGAGTGTGGGCCGGACAACAAGTGCGACAGCAACTTGGAGATGCAGGCAGCCTTCGTGTCCGAGCAGGGGCAGCCGATGAGCAGGTGCTCTTTGGGTGGCTCCAATTGGCCAAGGGTGGGGTGGCCTTCATTGGCTAACAGGAATTGGGGGGCGGGGCTTATTGGTCAAGGTGATTGGAAACCTGCACAAGATCTGAGGGGCGGGACCGCAGAGAGAGGCAAGTCAGCAGAGGGACTTTAATTGGCCAGGTAGGATGTGTATGGCTGGCTTTCATTGGCCAGAAAAGGGGCTTTCTTCTCCAGGCGAGACTAGAGGGCGGGGCCTGGCTGGAGAAGGAGCTTTCTTTACCTAGTAGACATGAGGGGTGGGGTGGACCTGGGGCGGGGCTCTGGGCTCAGTCTGGAGCTTCTCCCTCCTCAGGCTCCAGTACAGCAGAGACTTTGGGAAACTGCTCTTGAGCATCAATGTGACTAATATCCGGAGCAGGCAGCGGGCTGGAGAAGATGCCCACGAGGCGCAGCTCACCCTGGCGGTACCTCCCGCCCTGCTACCGTCCTCAGTGCGCCCTGTGAGTGCCCACCCAGGGCTCCACCACATATTTGCATCCTATATGCATGCCATTTACATGTGTCGTCCTTTGTCGTGTGTCCCCTCTCCTTTGGGCTGGTCCTCCTCAGGTGTCTACAGAGTCTCTGTTCCTAGGGGAATCCTGTTCTCAAACCTCTAGGGCTTCATACTCCGTGCCACGGGGGAGGGGTGGGAGCAGCCCTACTCTGACCACCCAGACCTGACTGTCTTCTTTCCTCAGTTTGGGGCCTGCCAGGGCAACGAGACTATCCTTTGCCACCTGGGGAACCCCTTCAAACGGAACCAGCGGGTGAGCACTGTTCACCCTCTCCCAGACTATACTCCTCCAGTGAATTTCTTATCTTTCTTGCTTCTGCCTGCCTGCTTCCAGGGCTTCCTTGAAGCAAAGAGAGTAAGGAAGGAGATAAGTAAGCAGGGGTGGGGTGGGATCCAGAGATTGAGAGAAATGGGGCCAGTAGAGAGCTATGCACAAAGCTAGAGCAGGTGGAGGTAAGGAAACCAATTTTGCTGATCACCAGGCCCCAAGCCTAACACTTTGCTTCTTTTATATGATATAATTCTCACAACCTTCTGAGGTGGTAGATGCTGTTTTACAGAAAGGAAACACAGACTTAGAAAGTTTCAGTAACTTGCCTAAGGTCATATAGCTCAAAAGTAGCAGAAATGTCATTGAAAAATAAGGAGGAAAGGGAAGCAAAGATGAGGCTAGGACATTGAAAGAGTGGAGATGGGTGGGGAGGTAGAGACCCCTCACTCAGAACGGGGAAAGAGGAGGACAGAGAACCAACTCCCAAGCATCATATTCAGCTTTCTCCCAACCATGGCATCACCCCTGCTTGGCCCCAAACGCCCCTCTCTGCCTCCCTGGCCCTCATGGCAGATGGAGCTACTCATCGTCTTTGAGGTCATCGGGGTGACCCTGCACACAAGGGAGCTCCAGGTGCAGCTGCAGCTGTCCACGTGAGTGACCTTGCAAAGCCAGTCTATGTCGGGGTTAAGGTGTCCTGGGGCCTCCCCCAAGCCCCAGCTGACATGTCTCCTCACTTACTTCCTGCACTCCTTTTCCAGGTCAAGTCACCAGGACAATCTGCAGCCCATGACCCTGACTCTACTGGTGGATTACACGCTCCAGGCCTCACTCAGCATGTGGGTACCATTCCCTTCCCTTTACCCCAGCCTGCTGTGCCTGAGCCTCCCTGTCCCCAGGGTGTCTCCCAAGCTCCTCTGACATACCTCTCTTGGTCTAATATCCTTAGGCCTCCACTTCCCCTGGGTCATTGCTCCCCTTAACAATAAGAATCACTATCATTATTGTTATTATTATTGTTATTCCCCCTGCAAAGCGGTCATCAGTGGAAGAATCAGCAACTCCAGGGCTAAGGTGTTAATGTGGCCCTACCATCTCTTGACAGCTTATTGTGCTAAAGATTTTATATATATATCATCTCATTGACTTCTCACAACAGCTCCATGATATAGCAACGGTTATTAACTCCACTTTACAGATGAGGAAACTGAGGTTCAAAAAGGATAAATAACTTGCTTGAGACCACACAGCTATGGCAGAGCTGGAATTTTTCTTATCTCTAGGGTGAGTCACCGGCTACAAAGCTACTTTGGGGGAACAGTGATGGGTGAGTCTGGCATGAAAACTGTGGAGGATGTGGGGAGCCCTCTCAAGTATGAGTTCCAGGTAAGGAGACTTCTAGAACTCTGGGCCAGAGACTCCTGGGAAGGGTGATGGGTCATGTCTTTCTGGGTCTGGGGTCCGAGGGTATGAAGGTTGGGGATTGATGAAATGGAGGTGGTTTTCCAGGAGATGGTGGCCATGACGCCCTCTCTGCTCACAGGTGAGCCCAATGGGGGAAGGGCTGGCAGCCCTGGGCACCCTGGTCCTAGGACTGGAGTGGCCCTATGAAGTCATCAATGGCAAGTGGCTGCTGTACCCTACGGAGATCACCATCCGCGGCAATGGGTCCTGGCCCTGCCAGCCACCCGGAGACCTTGTCAACCCTCTCAACCTCACTCTCTCTGTAAGGATACCACAGGGATCTTTCATTTGCATCTCATTTGCGTGATTCAGGGCAAAAAGGCCAGTGTCTTCCCCTCCCTTCCCTCACACCCCTGAGGGTGCCTGCGTCTCCCCCTGCCCTTTCTTCCCCTCCTCAACTCCGCTTCCATTCCTTCCTCCTGGAAAATCTCTTCTTCTCTCTTCAGGTCCCTGGGGATAGGCTGCCATCTTCACAGCGTAGGCGAAGACAGCTTGACCCAGGGGGAGGCCAGGGCCCCCCACCTGCTACTCTGGCTGCTGCCAAAAAAGCCAAGTCTGAGACCCTGCTGGTGAGTGTCCAGGGCGGTGTTGGAGAGGATTGTGCCCACACGCCCAGGGGAAGTGCGAAACTAGGGGGATAGGTACCACTTACCAGGAGACCACAAGCTGATGAAGTTATGTGGCCCCTGTCCTCAAGAGTCCCCAGTTAGAAGGGGCAGACTCATCTGCCCTCAGAGGGCATCCCATTGCCCTTGCCCTTGGGGAGCAGGCAATACAGTGGACCAAAGGAAAAGATGCTATGCTACCTCTATTCCCAGGAAGACAACCTGTTGGGGGTGATATAGCTACTTAAAGCTTCAGCCTTTAGGGCTGGGGTGTGCGGAGGGACAGGACAAAGTGGGGCAGGGTGCCCTCTGTCGGAAGGGTGGGAGGAAGAGGCCTGAGAAGCAAGTCGAGGCCTAGATAGGTGGAGAGGTAGGAGGTGGTGTCCCAGGTCGAGGGAGCTGGCATGAACAAAGGCTCAGTATGGGAGGGGGCTGGGAAGGGAATGTTGGTGACTGGGCCCCATTTCCACGAGCAGCAATCAGATTTCATGTTACCCACTTCCTGGCATCTATATGTGCTTGGCCCAAAGAATGTGCCTTTAATGTGTACGTGTAGGGGTTGAGGGAGGGTACGGGAGTGAAAGGATGAAGCTGGGCCTCCTCGAGTCAGCCAGAGGAGGAGTTGAAGGGAAAGAGGCGAAGCATGAAGAATTTGGAGATACAGACTATCTCATGTCCTGCGTTCCTTGTCCACCTCAGAGCTGTGGCAGTGACCACACCCGCTGCGTGTGGCTGGAGTGCCCTATTCCTGATGCCCCTGTCATCACCAATGTGACTGTGCAGGCTCGAGTGTGGAACAGCACCTTTATTGAGGTCAGTGCCTGGGTCTGGAGGTCTCCACTGTCCCCCACCTGGGTGGGGAGAACAACAGGAGGAGGGTAAGGCCAGGGTCACAGCAAGGCCTCATGCACGTGTGTGTGCATATGTGTGAGTTTGTGTTTCAGTGACAGCATTGCATTTTATGCATGATAGGTTGTACACCTGTCACTGTGTGCTGTGTAGTTTGTGTGCCTGTGTGGATATGACATGTTCGTTCCAGCCAAAATGACCCCTCATATGTCCATTGTTCTGTCATGCGTCCATGACTTTCCCATCTCCACGCTTTGCCATGCCACTCCTTCCCCCCGGAACGCCAGCTGCCCCTCTGTTATCTCTGCAGGTAAACTCTCATTCAGCCTTCAGGGTCTCCCTCAGATGCTTCACCACCAGCGAGGTCTTTTTCAGCTGAAAATGACCTCCCCTCCTCCGAAGATCCACAAAACCTTCTCAGAAGCTGCACGTGCCACTTATCATGCTTCACTCTAAGTTGCAGTTACTCATGCCACCTAGACCAAACTTCTGTAAATGAACAGATTATAAATTTGTCAGCTTTGTGGGCCATACAGTTTCTGTTGCAACTATGCAGTTCCACCATCGTAGCTGTCATAGATCATACATAAATGAATGGGATTGGCCATATGCCCAAAACACTTTATCTACAAAAGCAGGTGGCAGGCCAGATTTAGTCCACAGACCTGACCTAGACTGTGACTTTCATTGTCTTTGCTGTCCCAGCATCTAGCAGAGGACCTGATGCACAAATGGATGAATGATGTGCATTTGTGTATGGGGAGGCCTGGCTGTCAGATCCTTTGGGTGCCGCTCAGGGATACTGAGTGGAGGGAGGGTGCCCTGAGTCGATGATGCTTAAGGTCAGGGGGCTCAGGGGGATTTCAGTTGCTTCTTTTGACCCACTCTTTCCCCCTCCAGGATTACAGGGACTTTGACCGAGTCAGGGTAACCAGCTGGGCTACCCTGTTCCTCCGAACCAGCATCCCCACCATTAACATGGAGAACAAGACCGTGCCGGTGAGTGAGCGTGTTAACGAGACAGCAGTGCCTGGCCAGAGCATGGGAGCGCAGGGCATCTTTTCAGAGAACTTTCACGCATTTTTGCTATGTGGTTCTCAATCTTGGCAGCACATTGGAATCCTCTGGAGAACTTCTGGTGTCTGGATCACACCCCCGAGTAATGAAATCTGAGTGGAGGGTGGGACACTGGTATTGGTGTGTTTCAAAGTCCCTCAGTGGATTCTAATGTGCAGCCAGGGCTGAGAACCTCTGTTTGAGTTTATTTGATCCACACAACATCTCTGTGAAGATATTCCATCTCCGTGGGAACTTGGAGAAAAAAGTTACATCCAGAAGAATAGATATGAAAAAAATCGCTAAAAATTTGTTGTGAAAAGGATGTAAGTGGAGATATGTAGGAGATACATATTGGAGACGAATGGAGGGTTGGTTAAATACGCTATGGTACATTTCCTAAAATAAGCTAAGGTGGGGGAGGAAGGCCCAGAAAGATCGATTGAACAGAATAGAAATTTATTTTATTATACAGATGGCATTTTCAATCAGTGGAGAGAAGTAGATTATTAAGTCCTACTGGGAGAACACATTTGGAAAGTAAGACAAACTTCTACCTTACACCATAAAAAATATATTTGCGTTAGATTAAATTATTTAAATATAGGAAATAAAACGCAATATACCAGAAGAAAATTTAGAAAATAATTTAATGATATCTTTATTTGGGAGAAGAGAGTATTCTTTTATTAAACCCAGATGTCACAAAGGAAAAATCTGACAAATTAATTTAAATCTATATAAATTTTAAATCTATGTACAGGAAATATTGCAGGTTTGATTCCAGACCACTGCAATAAAACAAATATCATAATAAAACAAGTCACATGAATTTTTTGGTTTCCTAGTGCATATAAAAGTCAGTTTACACTATACTCTAGTCTGTTAAGTATGCAATAGCATTATGTCTAAAAAAGACAATGTACACAACTTAATTAAAAATTCTTTATTGCTAAAAAATGCTAACCATCATCTGAGCCCATTGGAAAAATACTGTGCTTGATCTTAGCTAAAAGGCCAAGAAGCAATCGTTAGAAAATAGAATAGACTCGCCCAGTGCAGTGTTGCCACAAAGCTTCAGTGTGTAAAAAACGCAGTGTCTGTGAATCACAATAACATGGAGTGCAGTAAAACAAAGTATGCCTGTACAGCAAAAGAGATGGTAAAGCAACTGAAAGGGAAAGCGATAGCTTGCTTTTTAAAACATCTACAGCATATACGACAAAGTATCGATATATATTTTTTAATATGTAAAGATACAGGGCAGCATAAAGATTAAACAAGCAGTGTTCATAGGGTGAAATACAAATGTTCAACTCAATAGTAAAGAAATAATAACAGCAGTGAGACTTTTTCCATGAGATTGGGAAATATGACAAAGAATAATGCTGTCTGGAGCTGATGAGGTAGAAGGCAATGCTTTTGACTGGAGTATAAATTGATGGATTCTTTTTAGAGATGAATTTGTCAGTATCTATTAAAGTTTCAAATGCACATTTCCTTTGATTTAGCACATGATAATATATCTTAAGGAACTAATAGGAAAAGTATGTAAACATAAATATATAGGGATATTTTAAAGCATTGTTTATAATGACGTAAAATTGGAAACAACCTAAGTATCTTTCAGTAGATTGGTTCAATAAATTATGCTGCATTTCCTACAATGACAATGCAGTTGTCAGAAGAGATTAGGTTGATCTTTATTAACTGACATCGAAAGATGATAATATTAAGTGAAAAGAGAAGCAGGTTGCAAAAGAGTGTATGCAGTACACATAGATCCCATTATGTGGAAGAAATAACATATATAAACATATGCATTAAAACTTACGGAAAGAGATTCACCAAAATGTTGAAGGTGGTTATTTCTAGGGAGTAAAATTACTAGAAACTTTTAATTTCCTTTATGTCATTGATATTTTATTTATTTATTTATTATTTGAAATGATTAAAACACTGAGAGGAGCTAAACTTTTCCTTCTATTTATCTATTTATTTTAATTTTTCCTCTCCCCTCCCCCCTTTGGTAACCATCTGCTTGTTCTCTATATATCTATGGATTTGTTTCTGTTTGGTTTTACATATCCTTTTTTGTTTTTAGATTCCACATATAAGTGAAATCATATGGTATTTGTCTTTCTCTAACTTATTTCACTTAACGTAATACCTCTAGGTCCATCCATGTTGTCACAAATGGCAAGATTTCATTATTTACTATTACTGAATAATATTCCATTGTAAATATGTACCACATCTTCTTTATCCGTTCAGCTGTTGATGGACATCTAGATTGCTTCCATATTTTGGCTATTACTAGTAATGCTGCAGTGAACATAGGGGTGCATATATCTTTTCAAATTAGAAGGTTTTTTTTCCTTCAGATAAATACCCAGCAGTGGAATTACTAGATCATATGGCAGCTCTATTTTTAATTTTTGAGGAATCTCCATACTGTTTTCCACAGTGGCTGCACTAATTTGCATTCTCACCAATAGTGCACAAGGGATCCCCTTTCTCCACATCCTCGCCAGTACTTGTTATTTGTTGATTTGTTGATAGCCATTCTTTTTATTATTATTATTAATATTTATGCCTACAGCACCTGGTCTTCCTAGGTGGTCTCCCATCCAAGTACTAACCAGGTCAGACCCTGCTTAGCTTCCGAGATCAGACATCAGGCTTGTTCAGGGTGATATGGCTGTAGACCATGGACTGTGTGTGGCTCCATTGGGTTGCGAACTCAGGACCGTCTGCGTGTAAAGCAGACGTGCTAACTGCTACACTATGGAACCATGTCCTTGATAGCCATTCTGATAGGTGTGAGGTGATATCTCACTGTGCATTTGTGGTTTTAATTTGCATTTTCCTGATAATTAGTGATTTTGAGCATCTTTTCATATATATGCTAGCCATCTGTATGTCCTCTTTGGAGAAATATCTACTCACGTCCTCTGCTCAGTTTCTCAATTGACTTGTTTGTTTTTTTTGTGTTAAGTTATATGAATTCCTTATATATTTTGGATATTAATCCCTTATCATATGTATCACTTGTGAATATCTTCTCCCATTCAGTAGATTGTCTTTTTGTTGATGGTTTCCTTTGCTGTACAAAAACTTTTTAGCTTGATGTAGTCCCATTTGTTTATTCAGCTGTATTTAAAAAAAAATAATCAATATAATTTTAAAAGAAATAACAATCATGTATAGTCAGAAAAATATTTTATGTATGTAAAATATGATATAATTTTATAGTATAAAAATATATATATATATCTCCATAGTAGGAGAAGGAAAAGAATAGTACTATATGCTATGTGTTTTTAAATTTTTTTGTAAATATTTATGGAGGTATTGCTCAAAGCAGTTTACTCATATTAAACATATTTAATCCTCCCCAACAACCTATGAGGTAGATATTATTATCATAATCCCTATATTACAGATGAACAGAGAGGTTAAAAGACTTGCCCAAGGTCACACACTAGTGAATAGCACAGCTGGGACTTGAACTCAGGTAGTCTGGCTCCGGAACCCATGCTTTTTTCCACTTAGCTATATGCCTTATGATCCTCTTATCAGAGAGCATGGAATGGAGATTCGGAAAGGTGAAATTACTTGTCCAGAGTCACCCAGCTAATCAGGGAAGGACCTGGTACCCAAGTCCGATATGTGGGTCACAAACCCAGCTCCAGGTTGCCTCCCAGGTCTGACGCTGCTCCTTTGCAGCCAGGTCTATACCTAGGAGTTAGATGAATCAGCTGCCCTCAGTGGGCAGGCAGGGGCTTTTTCCAGTCCCTGAGTGCCCCCTACTGGCAGTAGGTCGAAGCAGAGTCCGAGACCAAGGTGGGACAGAAAGGATGAACTTGGGGCCTAAGGGGACAGACATAGAGCTGAACCCCTTCTCACCCCCTCCAGTTCTCTGTGGACATTGACTCTGAGCTGGTGGAGGAGCTTCCAGCTGAGATCGAGCTGTGGTTGGTGCTCGTGGCTGTAGGTGCCGGGCTGCTGCTGCTGGGGCTCATCATCCTCCTGCTATGGAAGGTTAGGACCCCAGCCCGCCACCTGGACTCCTGTCTGGGACCTCCTGCCAGCAGACCCTCGGCAACCCTCCCTTTATCCCATTCCTCACTTCCATCTCACCCCCACCCTTCCCCATGTCCTCCCTCCTCTTACCAGCTTCCAGTCTCCTGCCCATCCTCACCTCACCCACTGAGATGCTCCTGCTTATGTTAGTGGGGGGACCTTCAAGCCACAAGGGAACCCAGTAACTCTGGCTTCTGGTCACACCACCCAGCTGGGACTAGGACTTCGACCTCCAGGCTCCCCAGCCCTAAACCCCAGTCCATGAGTGCTGCTGGCAAGGACCCCCAAACTCCCCCTGATGGCCCCTCCCCACCTCCTCCCCTTCGCAGTGCGGCTTCTTCAAGCGAGCCCGCACTCGCGCCCTGTATGAAGCCAAGAGACAGAAGGCGGAGATGAAGAGCCAGCCGTCAGAAACAGAGAGGCTGACCGAAGACTACTGAAGGGGGCGGCCCCTGCCCCCAACCCACCCGGGTAACATGGCCTCCAGGCTCTTTTCCCCAAGCCCCCCAGCTGGCAGGGGCCTCTGACTCTGTTCTGTCTGCTCTTCTTCCTTTATGGGCCCTCTCCACATCTCACTCTGTCCCCAGCACCACCCGAAAGAGCAGGCCACTCTCTCTGCTTCCCCTCCACACCAAGGGACAGCTCAGGGTGTCTGCTCTCAGCACCCTCCCCACTGAGCCCCTCAAGGATTAGGAGCCCCAAGAGGGAGCCTAAAACCCTTCCCTTGTCCCCTTTGCTGTCTGGGGATTGGAAAAGGGTTAAGACCAAGACCTTGTAGTTCACAAGGCAAATTCCCAGAGTGCTTCTACGCCTTCTTCCCACCTTCAGGGAAGGGGGAGATTAGTAGAGTCCTTCCTCCTGGGAACGAGCACTTTTCCTCCTGGGAGCCCCCTCCAAGGTGACAAACCGACCCTTCCCATATCATGGTCATGGTAGACCACCACCCTTCCAAGCATCCCATTAGCAATCTTGGTGGCTGCCCCTCTGCCTCCATTTGCCCCCCATCTCCTTTTCCTCTCCTCTCCTCTTCCTCTTCCTCTTCCTCTTCCTCTGGGGCTTGGGGTGGGGAACTTGTCCTCCCTGTCTCAGCACAGGAAGATGTCTTGTGTTGGATTAGGGGTCCTGGCTTTGAGGACCTCTAAGTTGGTGGGGAAAGGGCTGGGTACATCTTCCCAGTGGCTCGACAACCAGTTGCTGATAACCGTCCTCTTTTCCCCCCAACTTCAGTGTGACTTCTTTAAACGGACCCACTATTACCAGATCATGCCTAAGTACCACGCGGTGCGGATCCGGGAGGAGGAGCGCTACCCACCTCCAGGGGAGACCCTGCCCACGAAGAAGCACTGGGTGACCAGCTGGCACACTCGGGACCGATACTACTGACATCCTCCCTGATCCCACCCCCGTGCCCCCAGTGTCCCCTTCTATTTATCATAAGTTATGCCCTGACAGTCCACAGGGGCCACTGCCTTTGGCTGGCGCCAGCAGGCTCAGGCACACACACCTCTTCGAGCGCATACATGTGTCGTCTGGCCACAGACTTCTCCGCGCAGGAGTGCTGGGACCGTGGACCTTGCTATGCCAAGCACACCACAGACCTGTGCCCTGGACACATGTGGATACATGTGGGTCCCACTGTGCTTGTGCACCACAGATGGTTTATGGACATGTGTGTCCCAGCCTCTGCTAGAGCCAGGAGGAAAAGGCCCCCAATGTGGTGACACCTTTCTTGTTCACACTGGACCCATCTTGAGCCATAGTCACTGGATGGACTCTGCTCTCGAGATTAAAACTACTGACAGGGAACAGCCCACCAGGCCCTCAAGCTGTAGTTCCTGGCACCCATGCCAGAGAGCGTGAGGTCTGCCTGAGGTTGTCTAAGGGGGTGTTTGTAGGACCCAGCATGCTCAGACGCAGAGCAGAATGAACTAAAATGAGGGTCCCCAGGATGACTTTCTTTCATGGATCTCTGTGAAGCCTCTCTCCTCAGCCACAGCATGTACTAGCAGGGAATGCGGCCTAAAGGAACCAAGATAGACATCCCGGCATGCTGTGCGGGGACTGCCCTGGGAGCACAGTGGAATCCTCAACAGAGGAGGGGACCGGCCCTGGGCCAAGGAGATGTTGGAAGGATACATAAGAAATACCACTTCTCACCCATCACTACCATCCCGGCCTCTGAAGGGCCTGGAGAATTCCCACAAGATCACAGAGGGAGCGACACTTGAATGTAGGACAGGGAGGAAGCCCTGTCCCTGTCCCATTGGCCAGACCCCACTCTGCCCCCACTGACCAAGGGTTAGGGGCCAAGAAGTGGAGTTCTTGGCTGTCCTTGGCTTTCATCACCTATCGGCTCTGCCTTCTCCCCCATGGGCTGAGTCCTGAGGCCCATTCTAGAAGTCAAAGCTGGTTCCAAAAACCCTCTCCTGCCCCCTGCCTGTTGGCAGCTCCCCTTACCCCCTTCCATGGTACTGTAGTAGGGGAGCTCCCTCTCCCTCCTTGTGCCTTCTTTGTATATAGGCTTCTCACATCAACTAATAAACAGCTCCCTGTTTGTACACACTGCATCTGCTTCTACCTGCCCCCCGCCCCCCACCACCCCTTACTAAACCCATTCGATCTGATGGCTGATATCTAGCTGACCCCCAGATGGACATAGCCTGGTGCAAGGGTCTTAGAGTTTGGGAGGGTGAAGACTGGAGAAGATACCTGCCCCTGCTCTCACTCTCAGGGGTGCCCTAGTCTAAGGGCTGGTCATAGACAGGAAACTGGTGTAGAACATAAGGTGAGGGGAAAGACCTGAGTAGACTGGATGGAAACCAAAGTGGCTTCTTGGTAGCTGGTGAGCTGGCCCTGGGGAAGGTGGAGGTGAGAAGTGATGGTCTGCAGAGTCTGGAAGGGGCAGGAAGCTGTTGTCCTGGATAACGGTGGAGGGAGGTTGCGTTCAAAGGTAGAGAGCTGAGAGCCCTTGTCTAGTGGCTGCATTCAGATAAGAACCTGCTTTTCTGCCTCAATTTCCCCACTACCACGCATAGGCACCATGATGAGTAGATGATCAGAAGGTGAAGCAGTGACATAAGGCTGGAAGGACCGAAAGGTCATAGTATCCATTCCCTAGCCTCTGGACAGGAGAGTCTGGAGCCTTAGTCTCATGGAGCTACCCCAGGGGTGCTTAGGTACTGAGCTGACATAGTTCACAGTATTGGATCAAGCCCTCCACTTTCTCTACGCTAAGGTCATCCTCTCCACACAGGCCTAGGGAATGGAGCAAGGCTGCGTTCCTCATGACTTCTTTGTCCTAAATTATGGCACAGGTCCTTCTATTAATTGTTCCCAAGGCTGTGACCTTTGGCAAGACTTCACTGAAGGCTGGATTTTATTGCCCAGAGAAGCCTAGAGGCAATTCAGCTCCTCTGGAAGCCCACAGACCCAGGCCCTTCTCCCAGGAGCTGCTCCTGATGTCTACCTGGGTATTTCCCAGCCTGCTTGCCCCACTGCGGCAGCTGCCTGCTCTCCACTCCCTCCACCAGAGCCCACATCGCATAGAGTCCTGGGCCCAGCAACCCCCTCTTCCTATGCTGCAATTTACCCTTTCCCAGGTTGACTGACAGTAGAATGTCCATGTCCTCTAGAAAAACCTCAGCCCCTACCCAGAGCTCTCAGAACCAGTCATCAAAGACCTTAGTTTGCTTTCCAGAATCTGTGTTATTCACTCGGTCATGTGGGTTATCAAATGTGGATTATCAAAGTCCTGCTCAGGTTGAGTAAGCTCGATTAAGCTTGGTCTAGTCCTTTGCAGCCACTTCCTGCTAAGAAAAAGTTGGGATCAACACATCCTTCTGGCCAGCTTTATAGACAGTCCCCAGTCTCCTGTGAGCTGCCGCTTGGATGAGAGCACTGTCTGTCCATCTCTCTCTCACACACACACACACACACACACACACACAAACACACACACACATGGACACTGAGAGATTCAATATTTTCATGACTGGTACAGCTACAGCTTTTATGAAAGAAATAATGGCAGAGATGCAACAATGTCTACTTTCTACGAAAGGAATCTATAACCCAAGCTTATTGAGCTCCTTGGAGCCACAGCACCTCCCAGCTGTTCCAGAAGAGAGTCTTGGCTCTTATATCACTAAAATGACCCATAAGGTGATGCTTCCCCTTCTAGGCAGTAGCAGGACTGCACTTCCTGGGCCTTTTTGGTTGTATGAAACCATGTGACTAATTCTAGCCAATGAGTTGTGATCAGGAGGGAAGTAGATCACTTTTGGGCTGAGACAGTAAATTACCGGATGATTCTCTCAGTTCTGTTTTCCTTGCCTCTGCTGCTGTGGAAGCCTATGTTGAGATGAAGCTCCTGTCAGTCTAAGTCCCGGAGAGGCCCCCACCAATCTGTGTTGTACATGTAGTAAGAAGTTTGAGGATTTGGGGATTTTGTTACCTCAGCATCACCTAACCTAGTTGACTGATCCACCAAACCATGCCACTGCCAACACCACCCTGCAGCAATCTCTGCAGAAAGAATTGTAATTCAAACACAGAACCTACATTATGGAAGTCCAGCTCTAAGGGTAAGATTATGGGAAATCTCTTTTCTTCTCCTACACCTAGCCTCAGAGGTTATGGCCTTTTCCTTGTTACTTTAATTTTGACAATAATAGTAATAGCTGCCATTTATTGATTATTCACTATGTGCCAGGTACAGGGCTAGGCTTTTTACATATAGTATCCCAGCCTCTTCCAGGCAACTTAAAGGCTGCACTCACCAACATCGTCAATTACTTAATTGCTAGCTGGATGGATATCTGGTGGTCCTCCCTGATACCTTTGTGGCATGTCTCCCTGGTGACCCCAACTTCTTTTTTCACCCTGTTTACACTTCTGTGTGTTAGGTGCTGTCCCTGGTGCTGGAGAGAGAGTAGTGAATAAGACAGACATAACCCTATGTTCAAGGAGCTTAAAGTCTAGTGGGGCAGACAGATGAGTCAGCCGATGATTACCACTCTGTGTGGTGAGAGTTAAAATGGTACTAAGATCAGGAGGTCAAGGAACACTTGGAGGAGGCCCATAACTCAACCCAGCAGCATCAGTGATCTGAAGAACGGGAAGGTAAAGGTGAGAAAAAAGAATGATCCAGGCAGAAGAGACAGCATTTGCAGCAACTTGGAGATTGGAGGCTGGCTCAAAGTAGATGAGAAGTATGGCTGGAAGTTGAGCAGAGGAACATGGAGAGATGAGGCTGAAGAGTTAAGCCAAAGCAGATCACTTGAGAACTCGAAAGGCTCTAGTAAGAAGTGGGGAGCCACTGAAAGACTGTGAGCAAGGCAAGTAACAAGTTCAGATTTGTAGTTGAGAATGATCCCTGGGCCTCCGTTTCCTTATCTATAAAATGGGTATAATAATAGCACAATAGAGTTATCTGAAGAATTAAATAAGAAAATGCATGCAAACAGTGCCTGGCCTGTAGGTTATTATTCATTCAGCTGAGAGTTTCTCCCATTGTGATCCCTTGCATATAGCTCCATGTTGGCTATAATCACAATCTGTTATACCTATTTAATTATTTATTTATGAAGTGATCTCCCAAATTGAGAAATAAAACAAGCGAGGGGGAAAGACCATATCTTAATTCTGTCTGTGTTCCCCTGTTCCTGTCACAAAGCCTAGTATATATTAGGCACTTGGCAAGTTCAGGCCAAGGACAGAACAGTGAAGAGCACAAACATCAAAGGGGCGAGTCGGGCGACAGGACATACCACGTCAGACCGCAAGAGGGCGTGCTACGTTCCTACCAGAGAGCCGGGGCTGCTGGAGAAGAGTGGGCTTCCCGGCTCCCAGCACAAATCACCTTCCAGGACTTTTTCCAGGAAGCCCAGGGCGAAGAAGATTGCTTTCTCGGATCAAATGAGCTAGAAAATAATAAAATAAACTTATTTTGAAAACTGCACTCGTAGCACTGATTGTAGGGGCTGTCTCCACCACTGCTGGTCGTTAAATCTGGGTTTCGACGTTGGGTGTTTTTAAATTGGAAAAGCCTTTTCCTGAACTACTTGGACGCCTGTGGAAGTGGGTGGTCTGCGCACCTAATGAGGGATTATTGAGATTTGCATCCTGATCCTGAAGTTTGCGAGCATTCTGTCACTGCCATCTAGACTGGGAACCCCCTGAGGGAGAGCAGGTCGGGATCAAGACAAGTGACACGGGCTCCTCTGGGAGGACAGGGATTCGTTGTAAGCTACCCAGACAATCTCAGGGTAAGCAAGCGAAGGTGATTCGGGAAGGGAGCGAGGAAAGTGGAAAAGGAGGAGGAATAGCAAGTCTCTGGAAGGGAGGGGTTAATCCGCGTTGGGCTCGGAGGGGAACCCAGCCGAGTGTGCGGGGCAGGGAGGGATCTCTTCACCGCCGAGAGAAAACAACTCGCGGCTCTGAGCCAACACGGGTTAAAGGGGCGGGCCCGGGGAAAGCCACGTGCCGAGGCTGGAGGCTATTGGCTGCTGCAGAGTTGTTTGTGAGTGGCCATTGGCGGCGTCGGGGCGCCGCCTCCAGTTGATTGGCCGGGCTTGGAGGACCGCCAGGGCCGCGGAGGGGAGGAGGAGGCCGAACCGCGACGCCTGGCAGGGCTGGGCCGAGCCGAGCGCCAGAGCCACCGGTGCCTGGACCCCGGTCCGAATCCCAACCGCGGTGCCGCCGCCATGCGCTGGGTCCGCGCGCTGCTGAAGAATGCGTCCCTGGCAGGGGCACCCAAGTACATCGAGCACTTCAGCAAGTTCTCTCCGTCCCCGTTGTCCATGAAGCAGTTTCTGGACTTCGGTACGTAGTGGGCAGAGGGCGTCTGGGCGCCGGGACCCGCGGGGGCTGAGTGGAGCGAACGCAGGGGTCCCGTCCAGGAACGATAAGCGCAGAGAAGAGAGGCCCTGAGTG
This sequence comes from Pteropus medius, assembly GCF_902729225.1. NCBI lineage: Eukaryota > Metazoa > Chordata > Mammalia > Chiroptera > Pteropodidae > Pteropus > Pteropus medius. The sequence goes on from NW_024351732.1 coordinate 951,558, forward strand.
ATAGGGAAGGGTTGCTTGAAGGCGTACAGGAAAGAAAGGGTTAACAGGGAGGCAGCGACAGCCGGGCCTGAAAAGGCTATGGGTACCCTGGCTGAAGAGACTCTTGACTGGACTATTAATGGGAAGTGGGGGGTGGGGACCCTAAGAAGGAGGGATCCTAGGTGTCTTCTTGGGCTTTGTGAGGGGCCTTGGAGAGCATTCAGGCATAAAGGGTCCTGATGATAAGACTGGGAGACAGAGAGGAAATGGGGGTGGGGGTGAGGATGCTGGTGAGAGTAACAAGGCAGCGTTTGGAGGTACGGTCATATGGAAGGAGACCTGGGCTGGGCATCCAGGGGTCATTTGTGGAAGAGGCTCTTTCAGAAGATGCCCAAAGGAGAGAGACCCTGACCAGGATAATTCCACCCAATGAAGGAGCTGGCCCCCAGCTGGCCCAGTGGGCAAGGACACTTGAAGATCAAATCCCCTTGGGTCTGGGTGCCTGTCCCCAGCTGGGCAGGAGCCCAGGGCACCATGAGGTGGAGTCAGGCAACTTGTACCCACCCTTGGCAGCCCCTGGGTTCCTAGGCCAGGATCGCCTTCCACAGCGTTCTGCGGAGAGCTCTGGAGCAAGAGCAAGGCTGTGCCAATGTGGTGACTGAAACAGACATTGTGTGGGACTTGTCTGTCCACGTGGTATTTCCATGGTGCCAGTTGGGGGTGGGGGTGCCCAGGTCTCTTAAGAGTTGACCTGCCTGGCTCAGGTTACATCTGCGTCACTGGTGGGAGGGGGCAGAGAGGGGGCAGCCAGGACAAGGAGCACCTGTTCCCCTGGACTTCACCGCCTGCACCCTGCCTTGTTTGAGCTTCCCCCCATGTGGGGAAGCCACCTATGCCCGCTCCCAACCTGGAGCAACTGTCCAGTCCAGACTGGACCCCAATTACAGAAATGTCACAGCTGGGAGGGGCTCACGGTAGAGTGTGGTCCACTTACAGTACTGTGGGGGAAACTGGGACTTTAAGAAAGACGGTGACACCTCCTGGGTGACAGAGTTGGAAGGAGAAGCTGGACTAGAACCTAGGTCTCCTGACTGTAGCTTGTGGCCTCATTTAATCCTCCACCCCCTCTTTCTGAAGCCAGGCCAAGGACCAAGGTATTTGGGTTACCATCCATTGGCCCTGACTGCCTCACAGTTGGGTGGGTATTAATGCAGGGGTAGCTCTACAGTGGTCATCAAGACCAACCTGGGTGAAGATGAGCCAGAGATGGCACTGGGAGTCTTCAGCCACAGTGGTCTAGGCAGAGCTCCCTTCAGCCAGGGCCCAATCCTGGGAAAGGATGGTTTCCCCAGGCTGTTCTGCCCACCTAGATCAGCTCCCCCAAAGTGAGTGTCTGATAGGAGAGAAAGAGAGAAGAAGTGAGGTAATTTAGGCCAGAGGCAACTCCAAGTGGGCCCCGGATTGGCCCTGCACCCTGTGATTGAAGGAGAGCAGGTTCAGATGGGGGTGAGGAGAGGATGCAACCCCCCAAAGGGTTAGGCAGCATGGTGGGGAGGGTGGAGCACTGCAGGGCATTAGGGGAACTGCTTACTCTGTGCCCCCAGTTACTTCTCCTCTGAACCCTCAGGAAGTTGAGGATTTAATCAACTTGACCCCTGAGATGTCCTCTGGTTCCAATGGTTTGCAGCTCTATGGGCTCTTGTCTCCCTCTTTCCTACCAGGGTCCAGCAATGCCTGTGAGAAAACCTCATTCACCTTCCTCAGGCAGGAGCTGCCTGTGCGCCTGGCCAACATCATGAAAGAAATCAACCTGCTTCCTGACAGGGTGCTGAGCACACCCTCGGTGCAGCTGGTACAGAGTTGGTGAGACCCCCGGCTAGATCCCCACACCTCCACCCCATCGCCAGATGCCCTGGGCTCAGAGATGGAGGCTCCAGGCAGGAACAGGCACAGAGGGCAGGCACAGGGAGGGTGAGGAGTTGCCCAAGGTCAAGCAGAATGCTAGGCCAGAACAGGGACAAGGTCAAACCCTTAGCCTTGTATCTGTGGGACAGCCCTATGCCTACCACACTCCTTTCTCTGGAAATCCTAGATCCACCTAGAAAATCATTTTCACAGCCAAAACCCCAAATCAGGCTGATGTCAGCATTTGCCCCTCTGCCCTGGTCATGAAAACCCAGCACTTGTGGGGCAATATATACTTGGGGTAACTTTGTGGGAAACAAACAGAAAGAAGCAAATCTTCAAATCATATAATATGAACTACAAGTCAGACTGTTTGGATGTTGGAAAACACTCGTAAACACAGGACCTACCCCCAAAGAGCTTTGGAGGGCAAAGACCAAAAGCTTATTGCACAGAGCAGCAGTAGCGAGGGAAATCCTCAGTAAAACTCACTCACGAACTCTGTCCAGGGTTCAGTAATTGGATGACATTAGCTCACACCAGTCACATGAAGAATAAACAAGTTTGCTCTGTAACTGGGCGTGTAAGTAGCTAATCGTGGTTGGTCCTTAGTGGCACCTGTGCAGAAATCTTTTGCTAGTTCTGGCTGTCGGGGGTGTGGTCTGCCTGTGGTTTCCTTTTGGGTTCAGGAGCACCAGACTGACTTTCAGTTCAATGTCATGCCAGGGGAACCCTTGATCTCAGGGGAAGGATAAAAGAGGGCAAACTAAATGCTACGTAGACAGTGGTAGGAGCAGTGAGCTGCTGAAGAGTTAGTTTTATTTAAACTAAGAATAAAAAATTACTTAAAAGTAACATGGATTAGGGTCTTTTTTCCTCGTTGCAGAAGTGTAATGTGTTCACTTTGATGCCTAGACCTAGAAAATTTGAAAAACAGAAAATTAGGTAGAAAAGAATGCCAACCACTACCCTCCACCCCATAACCAAACACTGTTAAGGCTTTGTAAGGTTTTGTTAGTGCCCTTCTAGCATTTTTTTCTATGCATGGACCTGCGTATGCATGACTTGTTCTTATTAAATGAGATTTGGGAAGGAAAGTGTTTTGTACAAGGCTAGGCACATAGTGAGTGTACAGTGAATGTTAGTGGAGTCAGAAAGTTGTGGGGAAGTTGAAATGGACGCATGAAATGGTAATGTGTTACTGGGCCTTACATGGTACCTAGGTGAGCCTAGACCTAGAAAGAAGGGAAGGCCAAAGCACCTACTTATGTAAAGATATGGAGGCAGGAAACCACTGACTAGGGCATCCGAGTGCTGTTAGTGAAAGCTAAAGGTGAGATGGGGGGACAGAGATGACTTTCGTGTAACCCAACCAGGTCACCCCTTGCTAATCCCTAGTCCAAGACTTCTGAGCTCACTGGCATTTCCCGCTATGGGGCGGTTTGGAAGTCATGGGGATGAGACAGAAGGTGCCATCTGTTCTTTTTACCCCTCCTCCAGCTCTGTCTGGCTGATTGACTTGGCTGCCTCTCCAGCTGGTCCTCGACTCCAGGACATGGCTTCTCAGGCCCTTCCCTGGACACTGTGTTCCTGGGAGAGCCAGGGGATTGTGAGGAGGGTGGGGAGGGTGGGGAAGGTGGGGCAGGGAGCTGCTGAACTGCCTGTGATGCCCCTGGGCCCCCTTGGAGTCTCTTCCTGAAAATGAGTAACACTTATCGAGGCTTGGCCTGACTTATTCTTCTCTCAGTAATGTCAACCAACAGCAGAAGACGTTAGGCAAGAGAGAACACTTCCCAATGGATGATCAACTTAGAGGAGAGCAGGCGGAAGGCTTGCTGAAGTGTCCGACACACTGAAGAGACAGCCTGCTGAGATTATTTCCGGAATGGGCATTGGCTGCAGCAAGAGGGACTGAGGTCTGAGGGAAGGAAGGACTTCCTGACAGGGCCAAGGTGGCTGCCTTGAGAGAGTGCAGACCTACTTCTGCAGGAGAACCTCCTGCGGGTTTGGATGGTGGAGGCAGTGGAAGTGGGCAGAGTATGAGAGAGGAGGGAGACAGCCTACCAGGGAGCCTGGCAAGAGGGCCAGTAGTCTCAGAGTCTGATGAATAAGGAACAAAACCTCCTCTTTAGAAAGCGGAGAAGCCCTGTGCAAATGATAGTAGCAGCAGTGGTGGTGGCAATCATTCATGTGTGGTGACGGCTAATGGAGTTTGCACTCAGCCCGGGAGAGGCACTCGGCAGGGATCACTGTAAGCGAGTGGAGAATTCCTGATTCCAAATAAACCTGATTATTTCAACTAGATAGACTTGATGTCGTGGAACCCTGTTTTGGAAGTGACTGGAACGTGGTGGAAGGCCTTTGGTGTGGCATCAGCATGCTTGACTTTGGCAGACACTTACTCCTTGTCAAACCATGGGGCCTCTCTGAGCCTTGGCTTCCTTATCTGGAAAATGGAGATCCAAGCTGTTTCTAAGGGTCCAGTGCCACTGCTAGATGTGAAAGTGTGGGGAACATTATAAACACAAGCGATGTCCCGGACTTCTAGGCTGCAGCACCTCCAGGCCAAAGATGATGTGATTATGGCAGAGGTTCCCTTAGACAGTGTGGTAATGATAATGATGATGATGACAAAAGCAAACATATCTGGAGGGCCTGCTATGCATCAGGAACTGTTCTGAATGTGTCCACATATTAACTATTTAACCTTCGCAACAACCTTAGGAAGTGGGCCTTGCTATTATCCCCATTTTATAGACGAGGAAACATATTTGGAGAGACTGAGAATCTTGTCTGAGATCACTCAGGTAGTCAGTGGTAGAGCTGGGATGCCAACCCAGGCTGTGTGATTTGGAGGCTGCATTCTTGAAGGGAGAGGCAGGGTGCTGTGTTCTGGGGCAGTGACCTGGAGTCAGAGATTTCACATCGCAAGTCAGTGGGAAAGTCGGATTCACATTATAGAATCTTTTTTGACAGCTAGTGTTGCTGGAGCACAGAAGGGGCAACCTTGATTCCTTTCAGGAGAGGAAGACAGTCTGAGGGAGATGTGGAGTTGGTAGAGATGTGCTTCCCAAAAATGGAGGGTGAAGGGAGAGTTGCAGAGTAGTATCCAACGACAGCCACTCCTGTCACTAATAGAGTCTTTGCAGGGGTTGCAGGGAGTGGGGTGGGAGGCCATATGGAGCACCTTCACAGGAACCTCCCTGGCATGTTAGCAAGGTGTGTGGACCCCAGACTCTGCCTATGGAGGACTCCACCACCATCACCATGCAGGCTCCTGGCACCCAGACCTGCTCTGCCAGGCATGGTGCTGGGGCTTTAGCCAAATCCTCCCATTGACTCTCTCAGCCACTGTTCATATAATCAGAGTAGAGACTACTGACCTGCATCTTCTCCTCTGAGTGGCAACTGCTCTGAATCCCATTTTATAGACAGGGACCTGAACTGTTCAGTGGACTCTTTAGGGCACAGCCAGCAATGGGACCCAAGCTAGCCTGGCTCAGTGCCCACACTTGCCACCCCTCTGCTTCCAAATGCGAGACATGTCTGTCACCTCTCTCTTCCTCATACAGCCATCATCCTGTTCACTCTTCTTGTGCCTAGCAGCTGTGGACACTGGTGCATGGTGCATGCCCACAGGCACACAGACTTACACACACTCCCTCACTCACTTAGCGCTCCTTCCTGCTCCCACACAAGCCTGTGTTCCCCGCCCCAGCACTGCTTACTCATTCCAACATTGCTCCTATACACACACACACTCTCTCCCTTACCTCCCCAACACACACACGCACATGCTTCTTCCCTCTCCTCTTCCAAATTTCACCTCTCCTGTCTCCCAAATCCAGGGCACTGGACTGGCTACAAAGAACCAGAAGAAAGGGTTGGGACTTCCATATTACCTTGAAGGGGTAGGAGGCTCCAGATCTCATCAAGCGAATCTTGCGTGGCTTTATTTACTGCTGAGGTTGGCAGGCCCAAGCCTTCCCTAGGCACTATGTTGGGCCCCCACTCTACCTGCTGAGGGCAAGTGAATCTAGAAGTGATGCATCAGTCCTTGCACCACTGCCTGCAGGCCTCCCATGTCAAAGCCCAGTTCTTTCTCCGACCCTCAGAGGGGTATGCAGCCCAGGAGCCAGCATGGCTCCAGCCCCAGTGTCTCTCCCTTTAGGACGAAGATCTGGCCCAAGGGTGAGATTTGGTGTGCTAGGCCCCTGGGGGGCTTCAGGCCAGGGCTGGGGTCCCCTGGGGGAAATCCTTCTCATCTTCTGCTCTTCCTTCCAAGAGAACACCCAGGACCACTCCCCTGCAGTAATGGCCCTGTGAGGGAGGCAGGCAAGGATTCTAAATACTGCTTCACAGTTTTGGAGATCGAGGCCTGAGGCTGGCAGCTCTTCCCATACCTGGGCTGGCAGGCACTGCCCATTGCCAATCCATCCTGGTGCCCTTTGCTGTACTTCACTGGCCATGTGACTAGTCCCCGTTTCTGCCCTCTATGGTTCATTAGGCAGCTATGGAGTGCTGATGCTAGCAGCTAAAGCACTCACCCTATTCCTGGGCACTGGGACTCCGACTCCCCTCACTCCTGGCCAAGCACCACTAAGCTGGTCGGGACCTCCTGGCTCCAACCACCTCCCTCTCTGCCTGCCCCCTGGGTCTTGGGAAGGGTTCCAGGTTCTCCATTTTCCAGCTGGTCAACAACCCTTCCTATCTCTACCTGTCCCCAGCATTGCGCACTTGCAGGTCCTCTCCCCCAGTTCCTTCCCCCTCCAAGAATCATGTGAGCATGAAGCTTTATCTTGGGCATGATAAGGGAACAAGGGACTGGAATCACATGGGCCTGCAAGAGAGAATCTCTGCGCTGCAGGTTAACTTCCTTATCTGTAAAATGGGGGTAGCAGTAGCACCCACCTCACAGAGTAATGATGGAGGTTAAAGAAAGGGAGCAGGCGGGCACGGAGCAGAGCCCTGGCACAAGGCCTATGCCCAATAAATTCTGGCTGCCACCACCATCGACATCACCATTAGGACCAGTGTAGATGGTGAGCAGTTGGCCATGTGGTGTAGAGTTGGCATCAGACAGACCTGGGTTTGAATTTCAGCATGGCGGCTTACTGTGTGTGGCCTGGGGCATATCATTTGCCCTCCTCGAGCTGGTTTCCTTGTCTGCAAAAAGGGGGAAATATTGTAGGTCCTGAAAAACTTTGTTTTATTCAATGTCATTTCATTATAATGCTGATGAGATGCTATAAGAACTTCATTCTTATTTATATCAATTAGCCCATGGTAAAATTGGTTGTGTCATAGTCGTTTTTTCTTAAAATTACAGTACCTATGACAGTGTTAAGTGAGGACTTACTGTACTGCATGCTTATAAAGGCTGCAGAGAGATGAGAGACCCTGTGAGACTCTGAGCACAGGTGGGCACTAACGGCCACTGTGTAAGTATTGGCTGTTGTTACTCTCCAGGAAGATGAGGTAAGGCTTCAGGCCTGCCGCTCTGATTGTCTGCTGGGGCTGCAGGGATGGTGAGGAGGTGCTGAGGGCGGGAAGCTGATCTTTTCTGTTCACTGGGCTCTTCCATCAGTGACTATACTGCCTCCTCTTGGATGCTGTACTGAGCCCTGGGTGGGGCGAGCAGGCAGGGCACACCAGGGCACACCAGGGCTGGAAAAGCTCTATTCTTGCCATTGGTGGCTGTCCAGAGCATGACAGATTAAAACATGGTGTGATTCAGAGCCTATATTCAGTACAACTTGGAGGAGGGTATCATGTGCTGCCTGGGGAGTCAGAGGATGCACTCAGCTGTTGACAATGTTTGAACCACTATTCATAACAAGAGCAAACATTTAGAGAGTGCTCGCTATGTGCTAAGTACTGTGCTAATTATCACATTTAATCCTCACCAAAAAGCAGTGATAGCAGTAGATATAAAACCCTCCTTTTTCCTGATGAGGAAAGTCAGGCCCAAAGAGGTTCCATGACTTACCTAGGACTACACAGCTCAAGGTGGAAAAGCCAGGACTGGGACCCAGCAGAGCTAGCTCCAGAGCTAGCTCTCTCACCCTCTTCTCTCCTTTCTTAAGCAAGAGAGGAAAGGGCCTTTACTAGAGAGACTGTTAGGCCCCAGCCCCCCCCCCACCCCACCTCCCACTCAGGGTTCTCGGTAGGCCCTCCTTCCTGCTGGCTGGAAGTGTTACTGTCAGCTCTCCTGCCTTCCCCAGGAGAACAAGCTGTGAGCTGGGCATGTTGGCAGGGAAACAGTGGGTATTTTGGCTCAGGGGGCCAGGGGACAGTGGCTCCAAGTTGGTACCAGCTGCTGCCACAGGTAGGCCTGACTCCCTTGCAAAAGCTAGCCCCCTGCTGTCCCTGAGTTCAGGGTTTCCCAACTCTCCCTTTGGTTACCCAGCTCTTTTCTAGGTCCTGGGGAAACTAGCCTCCCGCCCAGGCCTATAGATGGAGGGGCAGCAAAGAGCTGCTCATTCCTGCTGGGCCCTTCAGAGTAGAGTGAGCTCTTGGGCTTATCAAAGCTGGGTCTGCTCACCCCACCCTGGGTCCTGCCCATCCACCATTTAATCCATTCCCTAGGTGGATTGCACAGCTCCTGCTGCCTGGGCCATACCCATCCAGCCCTGGTTGGGGGTGTGAGGCTGTCATCACTCTGTGGGAGCCCTGGGCTGGCCACTCTGCCAGCTGTGCCCATGGCATGCAACAGATACTAGGATCTGTTTCCATGACAGGACTCAGGGAGGTAGAGTGACTTCTCTTAGTCAAGTCTCCCCTGTCCCATCTGGGTCTCAGTCTCCTCATCCTTGAAACCTCATCGGTGGTGTGGTCTCCAAGGCCCTTCTAAGACTCCTATTCTAAGATTCCAAAGCAAAGATGCTCTAAGGGGGACCAACACATTAGAGGTTGTCTTGCATAATTCCCTGTGTTGTCAGAAACTCACATACAGATGACATGAAGTGAGAATTTGTGATGTAGCTTGTCAGCCAGCACAGCTCTGTGTGGTGCCCACAGGAGGGGCAGAACCAGAGTGAGGGCAGCTGAGTCAGGTGGGAAGGGGGCCTGGGCTAGAGCTGAGGTGATGTCTCCCCGCCCCAACCCCTTGTGCACAGGTATGTCCAGAGTCTCCTGGACATCATGGAGTTCCTGGACAAGGACCCTGAGGACCGTCAGACCCTGAGCCAGTAAGTGAGGGCCCTGGTTGGAGGAGGGAGAACAGGTATAGGTCAGTGACATCTGTGGTCACAGACCCAAGGGCAGAAGTGCTAGCAGGATGGAAGAAATGACCCCTGCCCTCAGGGATATCCAGTCTGAGTGGGGAGACAGCCCCTGCCCTCAATGTGCCCTGAGTCTGATAAGGAATCCATGCCCTGCCCCTATGGAGCATCCAGGCTGTCAAGGGGAGTCAGGGTGGGCTTTGCTGTGTGTCCATCTTTGGGTTGGGAAGGGTCAAGTGGGTGAAGACACTGTAGAGAGGTCAGAAGTGGAGGAAAAAATCTGAAGGTATCCCCGGAGTTGGGCCTGGGTGGGGCCCAACATCAGCTGTACCCTGCAGGTTCACTGAGGCCCTGGTCACCATCCGGAACCGCCATAATGATGTGGTGCCCACCATGGCACAGGGCGTGCTCGAGTACAAAGATGCTTATGGCGATGACCCCGTGTCCAACCAGAACATCCAGTACTTCCTGGACCGATTCTATCTCAGCCGCATCTCTATCCGCATGCTCATCAACCAGCACAGTGAGCCGGGCAGGCGGTCAATGTCGACATGAAATTCATTGTTTTAACTGTTTACAGAATGCAAAATTATGTCACCTCTTTAAAAAGTGTCCAATGTGGTATTCACAACTCTCACTGGAGTGGTCCGGGTTAGAGGAGAGAGGGCAGGAGGATGGGGAAGGGGCAGCAGAAATAGAGGTGGAGAGGGGAGAACCCTGGGGAAGAGGCAGAGCAGGGCAGGCTCTGCGGCCCCGCCAGCAGCACCCTCCTTCCTGCTGCAGCCCTGATCTTTGATGGTAGCACCAACCCAGCCCACCCCAAACACATCGGCAGCATTGACCCCAACTGCAGCGTCTCTGAGGTGGTGAAAGGTAAGCTGTCCCCGCTCTGTGAGCCTGGTCTACCAAGGAGCCCAGTGACCCCCTCCAAGCTTACCTGGCCAGAGGGTGACCCATTCCCCAGTGGGTGGGGGCCATGTCCTCATGGGTTTAATGTCGGTGATGCCCAGTGTCATTGCCAAGAAGACTTCCCGCTGGGTGGGCCACCCCATTCCTCTGTTCTCCCAGATGCCTATGACATGGCCAAGCTCCTGTGTGACAAGTATTACATGGCCTCACCTGACCTGGAGATCCAGGAGATCAGTGGTGAGTGAGCAAGGCTCTGTGTGTGTGTGTGTGTGTGTGTGTCTGTCTGTCTGTCTGTCTGTCTGTCTGTCTCTCTAAAGGCTGGGGACATGGGAGAGCAAGGTGAGTTGGGGAGTCAGGAAATTAACTATTATCTGGATAAGGGAAAAACAGGGCTGTTATTGTATTATTATTAATATTATTTATTTGATAAATATTTATTAAGCAGTAAAAACAATAAGCAAGGTCCTTGACTGAATTTTATTCATCTTTATACTGCCCAGAACAGAGTCTAAGATTTTTTTATTCATTGATCCATTATATATTTATTGAGCTCCTGCTACTTACAAAAGCTCTGTGCCAGACACCAGGAAAAGACATTTAGTCCCTAATACCAAGAAGCTCTCCAGGCTAGAGTGATTCTTAGGAAGCAGGGTGCTGGTTTCAGAATCACCTGGGCAGCAACCCTCCCATCTCCCTCTAGGTGCAAAAGCTCTCCAGGGGATTCTGGTATCCAGGTGGGTGCTGGTAGGCTGGATATTGGATAGATCGATGCTATTTGAATGGGTGAATGATGACTAGTTGGATCCATAACCAGTGGATGAATGGAAGGATGGATCTGTACTCTGTGAATAAATAGATAGATGGGAAGGATAGATGTTTGAACAGATGCATATATTGAAGGACAATTGGATGGCTGAATGGACACCGAATGGGTAGATAGAGGAATTAATGGATGTTGGATGGATGGATGGATGGACGGACGGACGGACATTGTCTAATAGATGGATACTATATGGATAGATAGGTGACTGAATGGACACTAAATGAATGGATAGATGGATGGATGAATGCTTGGTGAATGGACGAGCAGATTGATGGACACTGGACAGAAGTTGAGTGCTGGGTGCTAGATGCTGAGTAAACGAATGCTGAATGGTGACCTCTTGATAATTTCCTTATCGCTGGTCTTGACTTTCCCGGCAGCATCCAACTCTAAACAGCCAATTCACATGGTTTATGTCCCCTCCCACCTCTACCACATACTTTTTGAACTCTTCAAGGTAAGGAGGCTGGGGGAGGGTCCTTTGTAGGGGGTGGGGTGGTCAGGGCTAGGCTTCTCTCACTCATCTCTTACCTCTTTCCCTCCACAGAATGCCATGCGAGCAACCGTGGAAAGCCATGAATCCAGCCTCATTCTCCCACCTATCAAGATCATGGTGGCCTTGGGCAAGGAAGATCTGTCCATCAAAGTATGTGACCCTTGACTTTGGGAGCCAGAGGGAAATGGGGTGGGGACTTCCCTCCTGCCAGGAGATGGGTTCAGGAAGACCCTGGGGATGAGGAAGACCAGGAGAGGGTCAAGGGTGTCAAGGGGTGGGGGTGGGTGAAAAACAGGTCTGGAGAGCCTCTGACATGTCCCATCTCCCCCAGATGAGTGACCAAGGTGGGGGTGTCCCGTTGAGGAAGATCGAGCGACTCTTCAGCTACATGTACTCCACAGCACCCACCCCCCAGCTTGGCACTGGGGGGACTCCATTGGTGAGACAGCTTTATTCCAGCTCCTTTCCTGCCTTCTAAAAGATTCCCATCTGTCTCTTCATCTCTGGTTATCAAATTGTCACTCTGTCTCTCGCTTCCTTATCTCCCATGGTCTCTCCATTCTCGTGTGGCTGCGTGTGATGTCAGTCACCTCTCTGGAGGCTGGACCTCCCTGCTCCTCCCATCTCTCTCCGGCCTGCACCTCCCTATCTGGAGGTGTCTGTCCACCACTTTCCCACAGTTCTCCCTCTCTCCTCTATCTCCCCACAAAGTTACTACTTGTCTTTTGGTGTTGTTCAACTCAGCAGCACCTCTCTATTCATTCCCGGCAGAGCAGGCAGCACTGAGTTTGGGAAACTAAGATTTAGAGGAGTCCTGTGACCTGCCCAGACCCCTTGGCTCTCAGGGCCCAGCTTCTCTCCCTTCCCTGCTAACTCTCTCTGCCCCCACGGTGCCTCCTCAGCCTCCCTCCTTCCCCTAGACTGATCGTCTTCATCCCACAGCCCCCATTTTGCCTCAGAGCCTTCCCTTTCTCATACCCCTTCCCACCTCAGTTCTGGGAATACTCCTGCCTGATCCCGGCCCAGCACTGCTCACTCAGCACATCTGCTGCTGCGGCACCAGCCTCCTCAATACATTTCCTTCCTGCCCACTTGCAGGCCGGCTTCGGGTACGGTCTCCCCATTTCCCGCCTCTATGCCAAGTACTTCCAGGGGGACCTGCATCTCTTCTCCATGGAAGGCTTTGGGACCGACGCTGTCATTTATCTCAAGGTGAGGGCCTCTGCCTGCAGTGCCCTGCCGGGGAGTTTGCTGACAGGTCAGGCAGGTCGGCTTGTTAGGTTTCTTTTCCATCCCTCCAATCCTTTCCCGATCCCAGACTGAAAATCAGAACAAAGATACAGTTCCCTGACCCCCAGATGCTCCCCACTTGGCAGGCAATTTGAGGAAGTGCATGGTCCATGACGAAGACCTCTGTTCTGGGGCCCCTTGACTTGTTATACTAGAAGGAAGGGGGGATCATGGAGAATTTGCCATTTAGCTTGGGGGAAATGGAGGCCCAGAGTTGCTGACCTTGTTCAAGGTCACAGAGCCCAGTCTCCTTGCTCTCCCTCCATGGCCTTTTGAGTGAGCAGGCTCCTTGAGTAGGTGGGAGCAAGACACAGAAGGAGCGGCCCTTTTGAGGGTCTTCCTGGGCTGGGGTTGGTTGTTTCAGTGTCCGGCACCTGGCTAGACTGACATGTGGGCCATAGTCAGTGACCCCCAGAGTGCACCCTGGGGCCAGGGTGGTCTGCTGAGGAGGAGGCAAGGCGCAGGGCAGTGGGAGAGGCTGAGCCTTATACTCTCCAGGCCTTGTCCACGGACTCGGTGGAGCGCCTGCCCGTCTACAACAAGTCAGCCTGGCGCCACTACCAGACCATCCAGGAGGCTGGCGACTGGTGCGTGCCCAGTACGGAGCCCAAGAACACGTCCACGTACCGTGTCAGCTAGGGGCCACCCAAGAGGACGGACTGCTGTCTCTGGGGCCGGCCACCACGGTGACCCTCCTCATCACCGCCCCCAGGTGGGAGGAGGCTCTCCCTGATGACCAGCTTGTGTCTGTGGAAACCACTGCGGTGACTAGTCTGTGGTGGCCCCTAAGTGCCAATCTCTGTCTCCACGGCGACCCTTAGGTGGTCTCCCCAGTGTCCAATCTCTGTGGGCGATCTCTGAGGATTGGGGGATGTCTCTACCGTGCTGAAGTGCCCCAAAGATACATTTCCATGGCAGTCCTCTCTGAGACCAGAGCTGCCACTTTTCTGCCAGGGGTCCTGGGTCCCCCTCACTGCCCTCCACAGCCTGGCCTTCCAAGCGGACACTCTTGCTTGCCTTATTCCCTTAGCCCACACAGGCACCCCAGCCCTGGTCTTGTGTCAGTGTTAGAATGTGACCAGGTGTCCCCCAGATCTGGGTGGTGGGTAGGGAAAGGGGTTGCACATTTGGATCCCTGGTCTGGGACCTGGTCTTGCAGCCCCTCCCTCCACTCTGAGCTTCAGGTCAAGGTTGGGAGGGAAGGAGTTCTTACCCGGAGCTCACCCCTAAAGCTCACTCTTAAAGCAGAGTTACCAGGGAGGACCCTGAGGTCAGCACCCAGTTAGGCTGCTCGAAGCCCTGCAGGTGGCCCCAGCAGTGTTTCGGCCACCTCCCAAGCCCTTCCCCGCATGTCCTAATGTGCATACACCCACCCACCTGCCTTACACCTACACCGCCTGCCTGAGCTCCAGACCCCAGTTCCCATTGTGCACGGACACACGCGTGCTCGGGGTGGCTTTCTCCCTAGAATGCTCTGTGTATATAGCTAGTTTTATAGCCCTGAATGCCCCCACCCTTCCCCTTAGCACACAGGGGGTTAAAGTCGTGTGCTCCTCCCAGTGGCTGTGATGGTGACAGTGACATCTACAGTAAAGAGGAGATCCAATGAGAATTCAGCCTGGCTGCTTTCCTGTGGGGAGGGAGAGCCACACTGCACAAACAAACGTAGGCAGATTGCAGTCCCTGTGACTAGCATATGACGTGTTCGGGACACTCAGCCCAGCTCAGTGCATGCGTCTGTGTACCATGAGCACAACAGCAGGCATAGCCATCCATTCAGAACACCTGACGGCGTGGCACCCAGTGATAGACATGTCCCTCCACCACCCTCAGGGCACAACACAGCCCCTGACCCAGGCCAATCCCCCACTGGGACAGATAGAAAGGTCACTGGCACATCATAAGTGTTTATTGAAATAAATTGAGTACTGCTATCCCCCTTCACATGCAGGTTGGCACCCATATAGCTCCTGATAGTTTCAGGGATCTGGGTGCCTTCCAGTCTCCCCGCTGGCCCCTCCACCGGGCCCAGATGGTGCCGGTGCCCCCATGTCTCAGTTTCCCTCTGAAGCCCCTCTCCTAGCCCAGATAGCAGAGAGAAGGAAAGGGATGGGTCCCAGGGACAGAAGTGGCCTTCGAGCCACAGGCCTTGGGCAGGAATGAGGGGAGGTGGCATGCACTGGGTCCTGTCCACCGCTCTGGGCAGATAGGAAGATGTGGAGGAGGGCTTCTAATCAGAGGCCTCTTGGCTCCATCGGTTACTCTGGCCAGTACTCTAGAATCTGGCCCAGCTGCTGGCCAGCACCGTACCTGAATGTTCCCTCCCTAGGACAGATGCCATCTGTGAGCTGCTGGGACACATTCCACCCCTCCTCGTAGTCTGTGAACTAGTCTGCACTGACTTCCAGTTCTGGAGCCCACTGAGATCCTGCTGGGGACCAGAGCAGTTGAGGGAGGGCTGGTAAACCTTTCCAATCTAGCAGCTTCCAGGAGACCTAGATTTGCTTCTGCTTCACTAGAGTGAGAATTCACCAGTTCAGTCTCACCTAGGCATTGGTAAGAAATGTCTTTTGTCCCTACCAGCTCCCAAGTTTGTGCTGTCCGCAGGGAGGGCTCAGGCGCCCTCTGAGGAAGCAGCAGAAGTGGACCTGGCTTGGAGAGCAAGCCACAGCCCAGCCTGACTGGACTCTAGGAGGGGCGGACCTGTAGGGATGTCATCTCACCAATGAGACTACAGGACAGAGAAGGGGAAAAGGAGGAGGGTTTCATCCTCCCTTCTGAGGTCCTTGCAAAGACCTCATGGGATAGCCATGCTGCTTTCTCTGCTCTCTCACTGAGGCCGACTGAGAGTCTGCCCCGAGTGCAGCTTGCTGTAGTGCCCACCAGCCTCCTCGGGGACAGAACAGAGCTCTCCCTACACACAGCCACCTTAGAGAGGTGGAGAGGAACAACTCCATCCACCTAATAACTGCCTAGATGCTCAACCACCTCTCTGAGCCCTGGGATCCTGGGACCCCAGCCCCGTCTCAGGGCCTCTGGAAGGCAGGCAGGCAGGCATCCTAACTCACTGCTGCCCAAGCACCACCGTGGCCTGAGGGCAGAGGGTCAGACTGACCCAGGTGCCTCCGGGCCCCTAGACTGGCTTCAGCTCTGGTCTCTTTGCCCTTTTCCCATGATCTGCCACCTCCCCCAGGAACTTCGTGCCAAATGAGTCCTTGAAATCGATTTATTACTGGGCCCTCTCCCTGGCGTGTCCCTTCCTGGAGGATCTAGGTCCAGACAGACTGACAGGGTGAGAGAGGGCATGTACCCCCTGAGAGCGCGGGGCCAGGCCAGCCCAAGCTTGGTGCCCAGGCCCTGCCTCCCTGGGGAGGCCTGTGCCCGCCGTGCCTGCCTCACCCTCCCCTAGCTCTTCTTGGCCTCCTGCTCCCTGCGCCGGAGCTTCTCGCGCTGCCGTGCAGCCTTCTCCTGAGCCTTACGCTCCTTCTCAGCAGCCGCCGCCAGCTCCTTCACCTTCCGCTTCACCAGTGCCCGGTCATGTGAGCTGCTGAGCCCCAGGCTCTAGGGAAGGAATCGAGGGTGAGGGAAAGCGCTCAGGAACCACCCCCAGGTTCTTCGTGCCCCAAGTGTACTCTCTCTGGAGCTCTGCCAGTCCTCTCTGAAATGTAGCCTCTACCTCCCAGACTTACAGATAGATCAGGACCCTCAGGGCAAGACTTTGGAATGCAAGCGGTTGGGAGAGATGAGGATGGAGAGTACCAGGACCTTTGCCAACCCCCATCCCCTTTCCCACAATCTTTGGCTTCCATTTCTCCACTTAAGATTTCAGCCTTAGCATGACCCTGCCATTCCCCTGAGGCCCAGAGATGAAGAGCAACTTGCCCAAGGTCACACTGCTGGTAGTTGGGGAGGCCTCTCCCCATTCCAGAGACTTCCTGGGGGACTCTCCTCTCCACCCCTTCCCCAAGCAACTGAGCAGAGGGTAGGAACAGGCCAGAAACCTGCCAGCACAGAGATCAGAGCCCCCATCCCCCAAATCTCTCCCTACTACAACCGGCCTCCAAGACTAAGAATCAGACAAGGTGATTATGGGAGAGACCTGCTTCCCACGATACCAGGAGTCTTATCAGAATCAAGAGTCAGATGATATGCTAGCCCTGGAGACTTAGGCTGGAGCTTGAAGGTCAAACCAAACTGAGCTTCAGTTTCAAGTCAGACTGAAGACTCATGCTAGGGTGCAGTGATTAGGCCAAGGACCTTGCCTAGAAGTCAGAGGTCAGGGCAGTGGCCTCAGAGGGAGTGATGAGGTCAGGATGAGGGGATCCTAATCTTTGAAAATTACTTCAGGCTCTGGCTCCCTTGGGTCCCTTCTACTATGACCCACCTTCAGCTTGCTTCCATCCAGCTGCAGAAGCTGCGGCCCGTCCACCTGCCGAGCGGCAAACTCGGCAGCGTACTGCTCCAGGTTGAGGCTGTGCAGCCACTGGCCCACCTGCTGACTGGTCCAATGGTGGACAGCGGGGAGAGGTTCATCCAGGAACTGGGGTGGAGACCAAGGAGAGTAAGGGGGGAATACGTGTCCTTTGCCCTGCACACCTGGCAGAGTCAGAGGCCAGGGCTTGCTCACCTCATCTGAAGACTGGGACAGCGTGTGGTAGGGGTAAGAACACTTGGCCTCCTGCCGGGGACCACTTGGAATCTTGGGGCTGCTGCTGGGGGGTGTGGAGTCATCACTCAGAGTGGATTCCTAGACAGGAGAGGGTGCATGCCACTGAGGAGAATGCTTGCCCCCAGCCCAAGGGAGTCCCCCCCTAACCCACCCACCCTCATCTAGAAGGAGATGAAGTCCTGGACTAGGTACCAGCAGTTGCTCAGTGCACCCTATGCATGAACCTGGAACTGGGCAGGCACATATGACATGGTGACTCATGCGAGGCATTAGTATCTGAGGCCTCTGGGAGGACATGGGGCTAGAACTGAGCCAGGCAGAATAGTTAGTAGGAATGAAGATCTCAGACTAGATGTCAGTTCCTACAGGCAGTCAACCAGGATTCCTCCAGGCTGGGTCAGGGGTCCTCGCCTTGAGCCTCCCCATCATGGCCTCTAGCGCCCTGGCTAATAAGTGCCTGATTAGAGGTCCTTGTCCTCACTGGACTGTGAGCTCTATAAAGGCCTGAGCTGTGTTTATTCACTGTGGTAGCCCCAGGGCTCAGCATAAGGGAAGGAAGAAAGGGAGGGCATGCTAGGAGGGAGTAAAGAAGGCAGTCTGAAGTCAGAAGGGACCCCTTCTCCCCCGAATTCCCAGTTTCTCCTCTGCCCCAGCTGCGCATAAGGAAAAGACCCACAGAACAAGCATTCAGATGGGGTCATAGAGAGCCTGGCAACTCGATCCATGCACAACTGTGGGCAAGTGCCTTCTCTCTGGGCCTTCATTTGGTCATCTGTACAATGGGGGTGGACATGCCTACCCTCCCTACTTCACTATGCCTTTGTGAATGTAAAGCACAAACATGCCTTTGGAGTTTTATAAACTGTAGAGTGCTGTGTGAACACAAGCAGACACTCATTGTTTCTGTTACTCAGTCTCACTTCTCCCACAGGGTTGTGAACACTAGCTTGGCTGGGGTCCTACTCATCTCTGTATACCCCAAACCTTAGCCCACAACACAGGTAGCCCAGTTCCTAAGACAGGATGTGGGGCTAGCACTGAGCCAGGCAGAAGAGTTAGCAGGAATGGAGGAGACCTCAGGCTGGGTATACACTAGGGGAATCATAGTGTTCACTGATGTGCATTGAATGAAGCAGTGAATGAATCAACAAATGAACTACTCTAAATATGAATGAGTGAACAAGTGAATACATAAACTCATGGATGAATGAATGAATCATTGAATGATTCCATGGATGGACAAATGAACTCTAGGAATGCCTGGATCCTAGCCCGAGCCAGAGTGAAGTATGCCATCATGTCACCTGAGCCTGAGAGCCAGTATAGGGGCAAGAAGGCCATGGACTTACCTGAGAGGCTGACTTCTTAGGGCTGAAGCTCTCATGTTTAGGGGAGCAGGCAGGGGAGGTGGTACTGCCGGAGGATGCCGAGCCCTTGCCACTGTCTGTGAACCAGGAAAAGGGCAGGAACGGGGAGCCCCCTGACCTGCTGGATCCCTCCACTGACTCCCTGTGGAGAAAGCACCCTGCATAGGTGTGGGCACCGAGGGGAGAGCTGGGCCCAAAGGGAGCTATAGGCAGAAGCTGTGGCTGAGGTGCCATGGGTACCTCTTACCTGCTGCCCATGGACAGGCGGTTGCTGCCCTTGTCCTTCCGGCTCTTGCTAGTGGATGCTCGGCGTAAGGTGACCCTGTGGGAAGGGCAGGGAAGTGGGGTAGTGTTGCCCACTGTGCTATGCTGTACCCCGACAGCTCCAAGCTTTTGGTTCTGGCCCCTCCTCCACTCACCCCAGGTCCAGGAACTTTCGGCGAGTCTTCTTATCCAGGCCGATGGTGGGGCTGGCAGGCTCAGGTGGGCTGGCATCCCGGCTGTCATCTTTTGGGGAAGAGGAAAAGAGAACAGCCTGTGTGGTGGCCTGCCTGCCTCATTTAGCTGCCAGGGTGAGGTGGTAGAAATTCTCTCGAATCGTACAACCTGCCTCTGGTGCCCTTCACTAGCTGTGTGACCTAAGACAAGTCACTGTAACTCGCTCAGCATTCTTCATCTCAAATAATACCTGCCTATTTCATGGGACCTAATCGAATGTTTATAAAATCCTTGTGCAAACCGTAAACCATTCTGAAAAGGTAGAGACCACTACTATTTACTATTAATTTTACCTTGGCTGACTTCTAACCAGCCTTCCACTCTTGCTTCACCTGTCACTTCCTCAGAGAAGTCTTCCAGGGTGCTTCCAACTAGGTCCTTTCACCCTGATGGGTCCTCTCCCACCACCGTGCACGTTTCTTGTATAGCATTTACAACAGCTTGTAACTATACATTAAGGGATGATTTGATTGCTTTCTCCCAAGAGTATGAGGAATTATTTCATTGTTCTTCCTCGAAACCACAAGGGGAGAACGAGAACTGCCTCTGTTTGCTCGCTCGTGTGTCCAGTGCCCAGCAGTGTCTGGCTCTTCGTAGACGATCAGTAGACGAATGAATGAAGTGTGGTGTTAACGCCCCTCTTCCCTCCAAGCCACCCTGTCCCACCTTGCCCAGCCCAGCGCTTCTGTGTCCCCGAGCGCACCAGCAGGGGGCGCCGCGCCGACCCAGCTCACCTTCGCTGTGCGGCTCCGCGCGCGGGTGGCGGCGCACAAAGCTAGGCGAGCTGTCGGAGGAGGGCGCAGAGCGCGGCGGCGAGCAGGAGGCGGCGGCCAGGCCTTCGTGCGAGGCGGCGTTGTGCAAGGGCCGGTATCGGGTGAGCGGCGAGGGCGGCGGTTCGTCCTCGTCCAGGCTGCGCCGCAACCCGGGAGGATCCAGGCAGAACGAACCCCCGGCAGGGGACCCCGGGCCCGAGTGCAAAGGCGAGCGCAGCCGGTGCAGGGGACTCCCGCAGCCGTCGGTCACCTGCGGGAGGGGACAGCTGTTCACCGCCAACCCTCCTCCCCGCTTCCGGGAGGGATCGGGATCCCGTTTCACCTAATAAACTGCGCAGAAGCCTCTGAGCAGGGAGCCAGGACTCCTGAGCCCTTCAAACCCCAGGCAGAGGAGGGGTGGGAGGTGGGGGGTGGGCAGTGAGAGGTGGGAGACAAGAGACTGAGGCTTTCAGTCACATTAGGTTGGGGTTGAATTCAGCCTTTTTCACTTACTGTGTGACCTTGTTACCAAACCTCTCAGAGCCTCAGTTTCCTCATCTGTGAGATGGGGACGATAATCCCTTCTTTGAAAGGATGGAAAGAGTCAGAAATGAACACAGCTAATGTTTGTGAGCATTTATGTCAGAAGCCTGGGGTGTCCTTTCCCTGGAAGGCGGTTTGGAGGGGCAAGAAGGGTGGGTGGGGTATGTGCTTGGGTAGGTTTCCCCAACCTTGCCTCCGGGCCCATCGGAGCCTTCACCATCCTCTGCAGAGCTGGCACTGTCCCGAAGCCTTGAGCGGGAGGGCCGGTGTCTCCGGCCCTTGGCCAGCAGTTGGGCCCGGGCTTTGTGTAAACTGCTGTCCAGTCTGACCGTTTCTGGTACAGCCAAGTCCAAGTCTGCAAACCAGGCAAAGGGGTCAGAGACCAGACA
The DNA here is from genome assembly GCF_902729225.1 of Pteropus medius. Lineage (NCBI taxonomy): Eukaryota > Metazoa > Chordata > Mammalia > Chiroptera > Pteropodidae > Pteropus > Pteropus medius. Next base: position 972,401 of record NW_024351732.1, read on the forward strand.
CATGAGGACAGAAAGCCCAGAGGCCTCCTCCAAGTGGCCACCTGCACTCACACCCCAGACATTCAACAAATGTTTCCGAGTGCCAGGCACTAGGAGTACAGATGAGATGGGACACGGGGTCTCTCTTAGTCTGTGGGAGAACCAGACATGTCAACAGGTAAATGGAGCAGTGTGATGGAACCTCGCACAAGCAGAGGGCAGGACCATCCCCTTTGGATGGGTCAGAGGAGGACACGCCAAAGCTGGGTCTTAAGGTCTGCGTGGGAGTTTATGAGAGGAGGTTGGCAAAACTGGTATATGCAGTGCTGAGAAGCAGGGGAGTAGAGGAAAGGGGGCACCCCCAGGGCAATTGGAGAGTCGATTCGTGGAGGGAAGGGCTGGGGGGTGAGGCTGGAGAGATCATAGTAACAATGAAGAAGCACCTACTGTGTGCCAGACAGTGTATATGTATCACCTCACCTACTCAAAACAACCTGGAAAACTAGGGACAGCTATTATGCACATTTTAGAGCTGAGTAAACTGAGGCTCAGAGAGGTTAAGTATCTTGACTAAAGCCACCGGCTAGCAATGGTCTAGGATTTGAGCCTGGCTAGTCTGGCTCCAGAGATTGGCCCTGTTGGGGACACTGGCTTGCTGTGCCATGCTCAGGGTCGCACTCAGAGACAGCAGAGGCAGTGGTAGGGAAGAAAGTCCACAGTCCCCCAGAAGCCTGTCTCTCCTTTCCTGGGGTCCTGGATGAGTCCGTGGAGGAAGAGTGGGCAAACCCAATGGATTGCGCATAAACCCTGTTGCTCCTAGTTTCATTTTTCATTTGTTCCACCCAAGAAGGAAGCCCTCACTCTGCAGTGTCTTTCAGTCTCCGAGCTTGGTACTGGGGTCTCCAGGCGGAAGAGGTTCTTCCCAGACTTCAGGATGGGTTAAGACCTTTCTTCTCCATTTCACCTGGAATAATCTCAGGGATCCCCATCCCATCACCCATGCCCATTCTGCATTGCTTGCTCCTCTTTCTCTTGTCTGCAGACACCCTCTAAGCCACCCTAGTGACTCTCCTAGTTTTACAACTACCTATGTCTGTTTCCAGCCCTGACCCCTCCCCTGAATTCTAAGACTGGGCACCTCAGCACCTGCAGGGAAATTGCCACATCAAACTCAATCCATCAAAACAAACCCATCATCTTGCCTCGGACAGGGTTTTGCTGTGTTCCCTGGCTCAGTAAAAGGCCCCATCATCCACGCAGACAGCCCATTCAGACAGCTCCAAGCTGCCCTGCCCCCGCCCGAACCCCAGACCCAGTTTGTCATTCATGTGTCCAGCTGCCTACTTGACACTTCCATGTGGATATCCATTGGGCATCTTCAACAAACATGTCAAAACTGAACTCCCCATCCCCACGCTGCTCCTTCCATTCCGCCCAGCTCAGCAAATAGTAGCTCCATCCTTCCAGCTGCTCAAGGCAAACTCCTAGAGTCATCCCTGATTCCTCTCTTTCCCTCTCACCCTACAAATTCATCCATCCTCGGTTCCTGTTAGCTCTACTTCTGAAATATATCTAGATGTACTGAAATATTTATGGTGAAATGACGAGATGTTTGGGATTAGATTCCAAAATGATCCAGGTGAAGAAGACTGGCGTGTGCAAGGGGATTGATGAAACAAGACTGTCCACGAGTTGACAATCGTTGAGGTTGAGTGACGAGTACATGAGCGCATGATGGAGTACATTGTGCTACTCTCTCTACTTTTGATTTCCCACAATATCGTGTGTGTGTGTCTTTTACGCACACTCACTCACATACATGCGTATGTGTGCAGGGAAAGAGGGGAGAGAGCACGGAAAAGTAGGGGAGAAGAGAGGAGAGAAGAGGAAAGGGAAGGAGGGGAGAGGAGACGAAGAACTCCTCACAGCCTCCCTGTCTAGGTCACCATTGCCTCTTGCCTCCCAGCTGGTCTTCCCTCCTCCTTCCTTTCCCATTTACAGTCTATTTTCAACACATCCACCAGACTGATTCTGATAAAACATGTCAGCTTGTGTCACTTCTCTGCTCAGAACCCTCCAGTGACTTCCATCTCACACAGAGTTGGAGCCGAACAAAGTCTCTCGGTGACCTTCCAGACTGTGTCTGTGCTGCCCTTACCTCCCTGAGCTTCTAGTTCTCTCCTTCGCTCCAGCCACTCTGGCCTCCTGGCTCTTCCTCTCGCAGTCCTAGCCTGTACCTCAGGGTCTTTGTGCTTCCTCTCCTCTTTCCTGCGAGGCTGTTGCCACCGATGTCTGCATGATTCTTCCCTCACCTCCTTCAGGCCTTGGCTTAAATACTTTCTCTCTCACTGAGGACATCTCCGACCACGCAATCTATAATACCCCGGAACCCTCATCCCTATTTTTTTCTATATTATTTAGCATTGCTGGCATACTATATATTTTACTTATTTCATTTATTGCCTCTCTCTATCCATCAGAATGTCAGCTCCATGAGGGCAGATGTGTCTCTATTTTGTTCATTGCTCTAACACAGGCATAGAATGGTGCCTGGCACATAGTGCTTAGTAAATATTATTTTAATTAAAACATAGATTTGCCTCCTCACACCCCTGGAATCTGGCCTCTTCTTTCCAAAAGGACCGAATGGCCTTAGCTCAGGCCTTCGCCAGTCGCCCACCTCCCTTCCTCAGTCCTCTCATCCCAGAGCATGGTTTTGGCATCTGTCCATACTCAGCTCCCTGTCTCTGGTCTGCCTCCCCACCCACTTTCCACAAGCTAGGAGAAACTTCCTAAAGCATATTTCTGACTGTGTCCCACACGTTCCTGTTTTTGAAACCCCTTGTGTGTAGGGTGGGGAGGGTTGGGAAGTGGGTGTCCCAAAGCCAACAACATAAAGTCCATGCCCCGCAGCCCTCCATTCAAGGCCTGGGGGGCCCAGGCCACACTTTCTCATGTTGCCCACATTCTCTCCTCCAAACAGCATGGTCTTATGTTAAGAGCAGAGGCCCTGAAGCCAGATGGCCTGGGCTGAATCCAGTTCTGCCACTAGCTGGCTGGCTGGCCCTGAACAAGTTACTTACATTTAGCTAATGGCTTCCTCATCTGTAAAATGGGGTCATAATAGCAGTATCTTCCTTATAGGGTTGTTGTGAGCATTAAATAAGATAATCCATATAAAGTGCTTCACCATAATGCCTGTGACTTGGTAAGTGCTCACAGCACCAGCTGTTGGTGGTGGTAGTGGGCACAGTATGAAACCACTTATACCAATACCTGGACACTGACCTCTACCTTCGTTTCCTACCTCCATCCCTATGTTCTTGCCGCTCCCTCTGCTCCATCACTCTCCACCCCTTCTTTGTCCGGCCCTCAACTCCAACGTGTCACTCCCTCCTACTCTGGACAGCTATACCTCTTCAGGCTTGCCACTACAATATGATCAGGAATGAGTGTCCTATGCCAAGCTACACAGCAGAGGGTGACGCCCTTGACTGTCTACCAAGCCCCATGAGAACCTGGTACAGGGCCTGATAGAAGGTAGGTACTCAATTTGACAAATTGAAGCAAAGTCACACTTGTGTGGCCCGGTGCAGAGCAAGGAGAGATGGACTCCAGATACACACAGGCGCCGATGAGGGTCGCCGACGAGGACAGGCCCACACTCCATCCCATCCCACATTTTGATCCTCTGCACAGCATTCCTCTCATCTAATGCGTTCCTTGTTCAGTCCTGTGTGCTTCATTATCAGCACCCTCTACTTGCCCCTGTGCTAGCATTCAAGCTCCGTGAGGGCAGAGACTTTGTCTGGCTTGCTTGCTGCTGTCTCCCCAGGGCCTACGACAGAGCCTGACACACATTAGGAGCTCAGTAATGTTTGTCAAATGGACGAAGGAGACAGGGAGTGAATGGAGGGGGCTACTGTTTTAGCGAGGTAGCCAGACTGAGGTCTGGATGACAGTAAAGAGCCAAGGTTGTAGAAAGAACAAGAAAGAGCTTTCTGAGGAGGGAAGATGGTGTGGCCATGGGCTTGGACTGTCTGAGGAGCAGCAGGGGCCAGTGTAGCCTGCAAGGAGAGGGGACTGCCTGGCTGAAGGGGAGGGTAGACCAGAGAGGCTCTTATAGTTGTCCAGGGGCAGCTGGTGGGGGCTTGGAGACGGGAGAGTTTCTGTCAAAGGGCTGCAATCTTGGACCCCAGGCTTGACACCACTGCTCTGGTTCCTTAGCTGCTCCTGCTTCAATTCTGGTGCTTCCAGACCCTGGGGCTGAGCTGGGTGAGTGAGCCCTCTGTCTCCTGGCCCCTGACACAGAATCTCCAGGCACTGCCTGGAAGCAGCAAGGATCGAGGACTGACCAAAGAATAATAATAATATCTAATACTTATTGAGGTCTCACTGTACCGGGAACCACTCTAACTGCTTCACAATTACTAGCTCATTTAAACCTCCCCACAACCCTAGGAGGGAGAGACTCTAGGAATCCCCAGGCAGCCTTAATTTGCCTGAGGGCATATGGCTGGGGAGGAGCAGGCCAGGGTTACATGCAGCCTGGCTTCGGAGGCACAGTTGTAACTATCAAGCCCATTATACCTCCTCTGAGGCCTAGGTGGGAGTGACTTGTGAGTCTAACCCCTCATTTTACAGGTGGGGGAACTGAGGCTGGGAGAGGAAAGGTTCGGTCCAGGGTACAGAGGAAGTAGCATCCTGGTCTGTTGGCTCCCAGGCCAATGCTCTTGCAGCTTTGGATGTGGGGAGTTGGGGGAAGGAGGAGAGATGATGAGCATCCTCTACCCCTCCAGCGCTCGGCTCCTGCCCAGCCACCCTGGGCCAGGGAAAAGGTCACTTTGCTCCTGACTCTGGGCCACATCAGGACCATGGTCATCTTATTTTGGAGGATCTAGGGAGCAAGCCCCATGAGAACCTGGTAGGGGGCCAGCCTCTCCTTAAGTCCCTTGCTCTACCAGGCCCCCTTGCCTCATTCTATCCCTCCCTCCATATCCCTTTCCTCTCCACCGCATCCCCCACCACCCCACCCCCGGGGAGTTTCTCCGGCCCTGGGCAGTGGGAAGTCATGAATATTTCATTGCCTTTCACATCAGGAAGCAGGCAGAGCAGGCAGCTACCTCAGCAGGTCATGGAGAAGGAAAACAGGAAGGATTGGGGTGGGAGGAGGAGGAGTGAAGGCCAAAAAGCCCCAGAAAGGGGGAGCTCTTCTTTGTCATGCCAGAGGTCAGGCCAAGCCTCGGTGGAGTTAGAGCAGCTCAGAATCTGAAGCCCAGCGGCGTTTCAAGGCTCGAGGAGTCCTAAAGGCAGACCCTCCACTTCGCCGGCCTCAGGGAGAGTGAGTGGGAAGCAGCATTCCCCAGGAGCCAGGAGGCAGCAGTGCCTGGCATTGCCTGGCTTGTGGCTATGAGGCTGGGAGAATGAAGTGAGCAGGGGAGGGGGAAGAAGAGAGGGGAAAGACGGTAGAGATGAGGAAAAGGCAGGGGAGGAGAAGCTAGGAGGCTCTGTGGCATTACACACCCAAGAGCCCCTGGAGGCCACACATACACAAATGTGAGCCCTGAAAGCAGCACACGTTAGAGGCTTCAGGTGGCTTCTTTCTGTCTCCATCTCTCCCTCCATGTTCTCCCATGATCCTTTGCTCACTGACTCCTCTACCAAATCCCGCTGGGAAACTACCTTTCTACCCCTGTGCATGCTGGGAACTCTGCCCCACCAGGTGGTCTTTCTCCTATCCACACAATAGAAAGACTGCAGGGGGTAAAGGATGATGCAGGCCTGTATGTGCTTGTACCTCAGTGTGTATTGATGCTGTGTGTGTGTTATGCATTTGGTTTCCATGTACATCCTTGCAGAGTGAGGTTCCTTATTTATGTGACTCAGAGGTAATGTGTGTCACCTGTGCTGGGGGGGATACAGGTCTACAAACACAGTGACTGATACCAGGGAGTTAGGCAGTCTGGAGTCCCAGCTCTGCCACTAACTTGCCATGTGATCTTTAAAGCAAGTCACTTCAGTACTCTATGCCCTAGGTTCCTTGTCTGTAAAATGGGCACACTTGTTAGCATTCTTATGAGGATTCAATGGTACAGTCAGTGCATGTGAGATGGGGGTGCTACCCTAGTACCTGGCATGAGACTAGCACTTAATAAATGAGGATCCTTATAAATATTGCTGTTGTAACTGGCATGTCCACTCAGATAGTGCTGACAAAGAATCAAGATGTAGGCCAACACACACACACACACACACACACACACACACACACACAGCCAGTCTCAAGGGACTCCAACCCCTCCTCCCACTTCCCCATGCTCGGTGGCCTTGGCTAGAGATAGGACCAAACAGCACTTACCAAAAACCTCATCCACGGGTTCTCGGAACTTTGAAGAAGCCATGACTCAAGAGAGCTGGAGAGAACAATGGGGAGGAGAGGAAAAAGGCCGTGAATAAGAGGTTCAGGTTGGTGGAGGCCAGGGAGCTGCCAATGGCCTGTTCCTGGCCTCTGGTCTTCCCTCAGAACTCCTCCTCCAGTACCTGGAAGTCATCTGAACCACAACCCAGATTGTGGGGGTTGGAGCAGGAGACAGAAGCAGAAGGCAGGGGCAGAGAGCAAGTCCAGGATATAGTCACAGGCTGAGTCCTGTGGTAGGCCCAGCTGATTTGCTGTGTGCCTCCACTCAGGTACTAAACTTTTCCCCCTCACTCTCTTAGGCCTTTCCATCTTTTGCCTTCCCTAAAAACTTTTAATCATCATGAGTTATCCAACATCAAATCTGGGCGAAATCTTGGAGAATATTAAACCCAATCCTCTCATTTTACAAATGCAGAAATGGGAGAATGATTGGCCTAAGATCACATAACAAGTTAATGGCACAATCAGGACCAGAACTCAGGTTATTCCATCCATCCATCTCCTTCCCTACTTATCCATCTATCTACTTGCCCATTCATCCATCCATTCATTCACCCATTCATCACCCATCTATCCAACCATCTGTCCATCCATCCATCCATCCATCCATCCATCCATCCATCTATTCAATACTTACCCCCATCCATCCATCCACCCACCTTTGCATTTATCAGTACATACCATCCACTCATCCATCTTCCCAGCCATCACTCAGTCCTGCCTCCCCCCACCCACAGTCACTGGTGTGCTCGCCACCTGCCTTCATGAACACAAGCTGTTCAGGAAGCTGGTGCTATCAGCAGTAGGGCCACTGTTCTTGACAAAATCACAGTTCCAGACAGACTCACAGATGCCAGAGGGTATGAGGAGTACTCACAGCACAACAGTGGACGGCCAAATCTCTATGACGCATCAAGTACATTCTGGAAAGAAGTGTGGATGGGTAGGGGTTTGGTTTTGTTGTTGTTGTTGTCATTTGGAGGAAAGCAAGAAGGAAGGCAGGTAGAGAAGCAGGATATATGCAGCTGAAACAATTCGGGCAGCCTTCCTAGTACATAGGATTGTAACAGTCAGAACCAAGGCTTGGGTATTAGAAGGACAGGAGAATTCCAGATAAGCAGAGTAAGGAAGTTCAAGGACAGGGGCACACTGCATGGCTGGGACGTGATCTCCAGTTACTTGCCTGGGCACCGGGCAAGATTATACATTTGGCAGGTATAGGAGAGAGAGGCCACACGCCTACTGGAGTCTTTTCCAACTCTCCTCTTCTATTCTTACACAGACATCATCTCACCATGAGCTGGCCTGGCTAAGGATTCTTAGTCTCCCCACTTTACAGATAGGAAATAAGAGGCAGAACAACCTTGACTCCGGTCTCCTGCCCCTTAGCCCTATTGTGGGTGATGATCTACAGTTTTGGAGGGTGCTCACGACGAAAGAACATTGCAGGGAAAAAGGGAGGGAGAGGGGAGCTGGTCCATATTGGTTAGGTCTGGGAGGAGTTTCAAAACCACCTCCACCCCAGGCTCCATGGACGCTTGAGGTTGAAAGTAGAAAATGAGGTATGAGAAGGGGCCAGGGACATGGGCCCTCCTGCCATTCTTGAACTCTGGGTGCTAGTAGCAAAGACATTTTAGAACCTCTCTTCCTGTCCTGAAGGGCCAGACGGGAAGGGAGGCTGCCCCTAAGAATAAACCAAATTTGCTCATTCAATCACAAAGCTTCATCTGATCAGGACCCAGCTGCCACCTCCTCCAGAAAGCTGTCCTAGATAGCCCTCCCTCCTCCCATTTGTCTACATAATTTCTAAATCCACCCTTCCCCAACCACTGGGAAATGAGGGATTTTTCATACTTCATCGATTCCCTAACTGGGTCATATCTCCCCTACAGCTGATGGGCACTCCCTGAAGAGAGAGGCCAGTATGCCCCGCCAAACTAGGGACTCTCTAAAGATAAGATTGGAGGCTCCCCAAGGGCAGTAGAGGTGCCTTCCCTCTTAGACTACCTGAGACGCAGATCCCTGTGGTCTTTTTTTTTTTCAATTACAGTTGACAGTCAGTATTATGTTAGTTTCACCATATGTTCTTTAGTCAAGGTCCCAGTCCTTGGGACTGGGGTGGAGGTCCTTATGGATGGAACCCTCCTTCAGGTACTCTCTGGGGTGGACTGGGGCTTCCAGTTCACACCCTGCCCAGTCCATCCTGATTCAGCACATAATGCTTTCTTTTCCTCCTTTCAACAACTAATGCCCTGGGGTGTGTATAGGGGACCCTCCCTACACTGTCCCACAGGGAACTCTGGGAAGAAGATACCCAGGAGGTAGGTCACCAGGCCCTTCTCCACCAACCCCCTCATTCCAGAACTGAGCTACAGAAAATTAGATACCCACCCCATGACCTATTCATACTCCTCCACACACACACACACACACACACACACACACACACACACACACTCATACACATCCGACCAGGTAACTGCCACAGGGTAGAAGTGAACCTGTTCCTCCAGACTCTGACTCTCCTGGGCCACTCCTTCCAATTCCAGCTCCTGAAGAAGGAGCACCAAGGACTTTTGACCTTTCTCTGGCAGAAAGGGAGGCAGGTGAGATCAAAGCTTCCTGACCCAGGGTAAGAAGCAAAGGAAAGAAAGGGGCACAACCCTGGAGAGGGAATGGGGGGTAGGAACAGACACACGATGGACAGGTTGGTGCGGGGCTCAGTCCACAGGGCTGCAGAGAGAAGGAAGAAAGAGCAGAAAAATAGATATAAAGACAGAGTGGGTCCAGGGAAAGCAGTAGTGGAGAAGGGCCACCAGCAGCCCAGAGTGAGGCCCAAGGGAGGGGTGTGAAGAGAGAAGGAGAATCCGCCGCGGGGGCGAGGGCAGTCCCGGCGGGGCAGAAAGGGGCCCTGGAAGAGCAGAAAGGGACCAACGGAGAAAAGTGCAACCGGGAAAGGCCAGGAACGAATGGCCTGGAGAAGAGGCTGGGGGTAGGGAGAGGCAATTAGAGAAAGCCAAGCCCCTCTCCCATAGGCCCAGTCTTGGGGCGCCCGGAAAGCGTCTGATGTCTCCTCCAAGCGTCGCTGAAGACGGAGTGGGAGTGGAAGACAAGGCACCTACTGCACTCCCAGGGCCCCTAGCCCCCAAACAGAGCTGGGCGGCTAGTTTCTCTTCACCAGTATAACTCCGCGCCGGGCAAGAAAGAGTTAAGCCCTCACCCCCTTCCCCCACACCAGTTTTTTAAATTAATTTCTCAGGGCGGGGGGCGGGAGGGAGAGGATTAGAGACACAAATCCTATCTCCGCCCCCTCCCCTTACAGCCCAGCACCCTAGCTCGGAGCGGCCCCCTTAGGGATGGGGGAAGAAAGGCCCTTGTCGCTTCCCCGCTATAGCCACTCGGGGTCCCACCACGAGCCCGAGTGACCCCCTCCCAGCTCCGCTTCCCCGTCCACTTTAGAGTCCTTAGAGTCCCGGCTCCTTACCTCCAGCATCAGTCATCTTCAGCGTCCATCGCCTGGGGAACCCCTCCTGCCCATGATGCTCGGGGTGGAGGGTGCCGTCACCCCGGCCGCGGGGGGCTCCGGGCTGGCTCAGTCCACTCCATCCCGGGAGTGGGGTGGGGGTCGGCGAGGAGGGTCCAGGAACTGGAGGGAAGGGTCGGGGGAGTGTGGGAGAGAAGGAGGTTTGCAGTAAGCAGGAGGCGCGGGCAGAATGAACCAGAACCCTGACCGGCGGGTCTCAGCCGTGTGTGTGTGTGTGTGTGTGTGTGTGTGTGTGTAATGAAAGAAAAGAAGCGAAACTCCACCCTGCCACCGCAAGCCAGCCAGACGACTAATAACAAACCTACTCCCGCATCATCCGCGTCAATGGGGAACTCCGCAAAGTCCCATCAGAAGAACGGTCTGAAACGCACGCGATATGTAGAGAGCCTTACCTGCCAGGGAATAAACAGGAGAGGAGAGGAGGAGAACGGAGAGCCTTCGCGAGGAGGGGAGGGGAGTAGGCGGCCCGCGCCGTGGCCTGGCTAGGGGATTCCGAGTTGCCGTTACTTCTCCGCCCGCGGGAGTAGGGGCGGTGGGAAGCTGCCGGGACCCACGAGGCTTCCGCTTCCTCCGCAAGGTCCGTAAGGGTTCCTGATCCATCCATTCAACAAACGTCCACCGAGTGATCGTGTGCTCCGAGGCCCGAGGGGACCGCGGGGAACATACAGAACCCACTAGGTCTCAGCGGTCAGGGTTCGCAGCGTAGTCAGGGGGACAAGACCAGTGGGGAGGCCTTCACAATCCCGGTGCTGTGAGGCCTGGTTCACCAAGGATACCTCGGCACCCGCAGAGCACACGCGGGCGGGGAGCACCGGGAGGATTCCTGGAGGAGGTGATGTGGTTGGTGCAGCAGCGTAGAAGTGCCAGTTAGGCTTTGCGGGGCGGGGGAGTGAGGGGGGCGAGAGAGGAAGATGAATGAGACTGCAGGGGGCGGGGATGGATGGAGGGCTTGCCTTTTATCCTCAGCCTTAGGGGTAAAAGTAACTGAAGAGGGAGGGGCTTAGACTTGCATTTTAAGAAGAACCCTTGGCTCCTCTGTGTAGAATGGACTGGAGACGGCAACCCAAAGCCAAGGATATCCCTCATGTGGCTGTTGAGAGATGAGGGCAGTGGGCATGAAGATCAAAGACCAAATTGAGAACTATTCAGGATGCAGAATTGAAGAGGTTGACAAGATTTGAGGACTGGCTGACCATTGAGGGAGGAGGGGTGTAGGATGACTGCAGGGTTTAGCTTAGCGTGGAGCCCTGGAGGTGGTGCCAGCAGTGATGAGGGAATGAGAGGGATGAGATCAGACTTGGAGGTGGTGAGCTGGAAGTGGAGGCAGGCCAGCGGGGGGAGATAATGTAAAAATCAACAATTAGCTACCACACTGTGATAGCTTAGGGGGTGCCAGGCACTGTGCTAAGCCCTTTTCTCAGATCGTCACCCTCACAATAAAAATGAGGTACATGTTCCTATTACCCCCCCATCCGAAGAGGGAAAAACAGACTTAGAGGAATGAACATGGTTCATTAAGAGCAAGTGGTGAGGTTGCATAGGGGTCCA